>NC_142600.1:24706399-25017365 GCF_041222555.1 Hakea prostrata | reverse complement strand
TTCAAGGAATGCATGCAAGTGATTGGGGGTTCCTCACGAGACATAAGGAGATTAGAGAAAAACCAATTATAGTAGTGTAACACCTTCTCCACAATCCAAACATCAAGATAGAACGGTAAGAAGAATAAAAGAAGAAGGAGATAAAACCTGCTTTGAAATCAAGGTCCAACTTCAAAGGTGTAACATTAAACTAACCTTTCTTCACCCAAAACATATAGGGTGTCCTAGCTAGGTTTAAGCTGGATTTCACACCCACCCTTCCCCCCCCTTCTCTCTTGTATGTTTTTCCCTTGGGAGTGTTCCCATAATTATTTAATCACCCAAACCCTCTAAAGAAAAATCCCCAAATTTTGCAACGACTTTATAATAGGATGTGATGTGGCTATATGTAGAGTTTCAATCGAGTAGATGAGTCAACCCGTGGGGTGGGTTGTACCTATCCCCATTGAGAAATTGATTAGTGATGGGATTTTGCTTTCATCACAGAGCCCAAGAAACTAATCACTAGATTACCAACAAAGATATCTCGGTGCAGATTAATCTTTTAAAATTGAGTACAAGAATTCAAAATCACACATAGTCAGCCCAAAAGAAACCTTGCAAAGTAATGCATTGTTATGAATTAATGGATCTCTAAATCCCAATCCTCCTTTAAGATTAGATTTCTTGTTTAGATTTCATTTCTCTCAAAAAACATCATACTACTATTTTTTTATATATTTATAAAAGCTTGATCTCAAAAGATGATTCATTTCCTAAAACCCCCTTAGTTATTAACTTAAAAGATATGAACATTTAATGTTCACAAATATAATTTACAATCTAATAGTACATAATATTAAGAGCAAATTAAACATAGTCCCCCTTGTTTTACAATCAATTACATCTACTACCCTTGAAAAAAAATCAATTACAAATGCACTCTCTTGTTGTGGATTGGAAGTTATATGATGATGCCATCACTCAACTAATATTTGAAATACTAATTTTATCCATTTTTATTTAGGTATTTTATAATACCTATTTTATTCTTCCACGGCCTCCAAGAGACAAAACCCTTAGATATTGGAACCCATTGGAATTTATGGTTGTAATGCATTGCATTTCGTTATACAATCTTTTTAATTTTGTATTGGTATGTTCCAAATCCCCTAACTATTTAAATAATTAGTAGTGTTTAAACCTGATCCATAACCAGGTCGATACGCATTTTTGTTTGTCGGTCTCTTGTACCACAGAATTGAATTGAACTAATGATAAGGAAAGAAATTAATTCAATTTTCTAAACCAAGAGGTATTAATATTTGGATCCTTGAGTGGGTCCTTGTAAAAAATAAGAGTGGGTCCACCAGTCCATGTAGTATTTCCATTAATTATATGTATATATACATATGTCTATTATAATAAATAACATGATTTTATATTATATATATGGTTAAAAGGTGATGCCTTATGGGGATAAAGAAGGATGAGATGGCACTTTCCTCTCCCCCTCCCACCTCCTAATGTGGACGAATTAAGAAGAGGTGAGGTGTCATCAAATTAAGATACATATATGATATTTATTTTTAAAATAAGAAAAGAGGAAGTGACGTGTCACTTTTAATCAAATATCTATATATATAAAGAATAAAAGAGGGGGGGGGCTGTTGGCAAAACAGCCAATGGCTTCAAGGTGAAAAGAGGAAGAAAAGAAAAGAGAAAGAAGAAAAGTAAAGAGAGATAATTAAGGTGAAGTTTGTTTGTGCAAGGAAATAGAAGAAAGAAAAGAGAAAAAGATGAGGTGTCTTGGTACTATTAATTGATTATCTAATAAAATGATAAAATATAAATTAATAATATTAATTTTCAACTATAAGTATGGGAGAGTTGAATGCTTTGTGAAGAAAGAGTCCATAGACTTTCAAGAGATAAGAGAGCAAGAGAGAGAGGGGGGAAGCCTCGTTAGATGTTCCATATATTTTGGAATGGCCAAAAATCATTCAATTTTCAGAAAGGATTTGAAGGGAAGACATATGAGTATTATGACTAGTTTATGTTATTGTCATTTGCAAAATTTCTGTGCATTTTTGTGAAATCCAGCCCTAACCTTGACCCGGAAACCGTGTTGTTTGTAAGTCCGAAGACCCGAAGTAAAGGAAGAAGCCAACTAGGGTCATCTCAGGTAGAAGGCATGGATGTTTGACCCGGAGCCACGGAGTTGATGATGGTATTCCATACTTGGAGAGCTTTTTTGTTGGAAATGGAGCGCACCTAGAAGAAGATGAGATTAGTTGATGGCTTAAAGGTAGTTGGATATGATTTGAAGGCATTCCCCTCTATACTAGGTAAGTCATATGTTGAGTTGGGAGAAGCCCATTGGTTGGAATAAGTTTAGGCCCTCATTTCCCTATTTAAGCCAACTTAACATGCTTGATCGGCGGGCAATGGACCAGCAGGTTACAATCTTTGAAGATCCTCTATTGGAGTCTTTGGTGCTCTATATATTAGAAATACAGTGTTTCTTAGCCTCTTTTGTTTCTAAAACCCTTAGAGAATGTGGAGGACCCCACTGAAAGCCTCCTCTTGGTGTTGAAGAAGATCTACTTACAAGAGGGATTACAAGTTTTCATCGATTGTTCTTCAGTCAAAGGTTAGTAATCTCTCATACTTATTGCTGATTTATTTACACTTGCATGATCTAATCTGTGTACTATGATTATAAAGAAGGTATTGCATCCTTGCAAACACTACTTTTATAGTATTCAAGGTTGGGAATGAATCTCCATTCATTCAAACCAAATCTTCCTCTTGATCATAGCCATGATTCTTATGGTTTCTTCATGAAACCATGATCATTCTTTCAGTTTGATTTCTCAGGCATGTTAGATCTATTTTCATGTTAAACTCATGTATGATCTACTATTTATGTTCTACAAGAATAAAACCTTATCATCTATAGTTCCTCTCTTGAGTTCATAGCTTGTTTTCATTAAAAATTATGATTTTTACCAAATTAGAAAGTCATGTTTTCAAATTTGTAAGTGTTGTTTTGGTCATTGATTCATGTCTAATATAGCTAGTTAGTCTTAAATTCTTGTTCCTAATGTTCCTTTGAATTTTTGGAGTGTTTTGAATCCCCGGAAGATGAGGTTGGGATCAAAGTTCTGATTTTTCTTGGTATTGTTCATGTGGTCAATTGCTTGGTGGTTGGATCAAGCTACTGGTCAATCGACCAAGGCCCTAACCCCGATGAGCTATGTTCTTTTGTCGAGTTGATCCGTTTGACCTCTAATGTTCTAGGTCTTTTTCCTAATGATGTATCTATGCTTGTTTAGGGTTTATTTGCAACTTTGGAACCATTCTCTTTGATCTTCGGATATCCATAAGTTAATTAAGGTAAGGATAGTTTGTTTCCATATTAACCTAGATTGCATGGATCTTAGTTTCTATTTTGGGAATTTCTTAGATTCACTACCATTCTTATATTTTCTTTGTATGATATTATTGCCGTAAGTACTTGAAGTACGATGATACCTTGTTCTTGTACTTCTTTATTGTTTATGAATACTTATCATTTTCATTTACATATTCAATTGATCATGTTTTTATGTTTCTTTCTATATGATTGAATATCAGTTGTATATGTTATGGGCCCAATTGAGAATGTGATTGATTATGTATGCTTTAGGATTGGAGAATGTCCTTTTGCATTTCTATCCTTGGACATCAATGGGAATAGGATGGAAGTTTTTATGGTGCCCTTGATGCTTTCCGGATTATTGGTTGTCATACCTAGGGCTTGTCTAGCGGTGTTTGGCTAGGATGTCCATGTTATATCAAACCCGATTCGGAAGGGTATTAAAACCAAGTAACCCGTGGTAGCAATGGGGATTCATGGGCGCTCAAGACCAGTAGCCAACCACGTGAGAGAAAATAAGGGGCTTCCGTTTATTAGAGGATAACAATGGGGTTGATGAGTCCGTAGTCCGAGTTGGTTGTAGCCATAGGATAAGTGACTCTAGTGAGAAGGATATTGAAAAGGATCGCAGGGGCAAGGAATAAATATATCTAACTTTGACTTCAGTATAACCAAGTAAATGACTTGCACTTAGCTAAGCTGCACCTTGATATGCACCAATACTTAAACCAATGGTGATGTGAGAGAGGCGGTGACCTAAGCCCCAACCATGGAATGTACCGAAGGGATGAGGGACCCAACTACCACTAATTCGGACCCAAGATACCAAGATGGTTAAGGAGGGAGTGATTTGAGACCTACCCAAAGAAGTATGGTGCTATGACTTAAAGCATGTCTGCGTTGTAGAGACTAGCATACATAGAGTTAGACTCAAACATGCATTGTTTGTTTCATATCCTATTGCACCTACTATGTTTTGCTATCATACTATTTATGTTGCTATGGATATGACTCACTCTTTGATTCTTTTCAACCTCACTCCTTTTAGTGCAAATATCTTGTTAGATTATTCTCTGATCTTGTGAGTATGATGGCCAATACTAAGAAGCGCAAGCCGATGATGCATACTACTCTCAAGGTGCTAGCGGTTCTGGAGAATACAAAAGAGATCCCTCATGTGATCATGTGGTTGTACCAGGATTAGCCCTACCTTAGAGTGGAGCATCCATGTTTAGTTTTCTCTGGTTTATGTTTATGAAGATACACTTTATAAGATAGAAGAGACCTTAGTTTAGTTTGATTATTTCTTTTCTTTTTTCTCCTTTACGAATCGGTTGTAATATTTCCTTATTAGTTTTCGAGCTACATTTCCTTTGTGATATGTGGAGTGATTTTCCCATACTCTACATTTTGATTATTATATTGTTATCATTCTTTCCATCTATGATTATATTATCATTCTCTCTTATTATATTGATCTCTTTACTTACATAATTTACATTGATTATATCTTATTCATGATTATGTTATTGTGTATGTGGGAGGATGATTTCCTTGACACTTGTTCTTCGGGGTGGGATCACACCCTGGGGGTATGCCAGGGAGGGTACCGACTAGGTGGATGTGACAATTTTGACACACAATATTATTTTTTATTTGTCAAAATTCTACCTCTAATTACTATGCCTTTAAATTGATTTGCAAACTATGCCCTAATTAATTCCCCTACACTCTGTTTCTAATAGATCTGCATATTGTGTTCCACATATTGGTGCCTGATTTATTCATACACTATACCTCAGCTTATTTGCATACTATGCACTTAATTGATTATTACACTATGCATTTGTGGATCTACATATTGTGCATTTGATTGGTTTGCACACTATCTTTTGATTGATCCAAATATTGTGGATTTGTTTATTACACACTATGAATCTAATGGATCATATCCACTTATCACAATAATATAATCAAAAGCAAGAACAATTTATAGTATTCAAGTAATCTAATAATAAAAGTTAAGAAATGATCACGGAAGGATCTCAGCGACATCATGCGGAATAACAAGTATCAAATCAAAAAACAACTCTGCGGAAGGTAGATCGAAATAAGGTAAAGGTTACAACCAAATCTCCAAAGAAGGAAAATAAAAAGGTAAGCAACTAAGTTCTGATTTCTTCTAACTTATAAAATGTCTCCTCAATAACATAATCATAAGAAACTAAGCCAGGCCGGATCTACTCGACAAATATGAGTCTTGAGCTGATAGCCTTCACCGATGTAGTCACCGTAGCCAAAGTGGTATGAGTCACCAACTTAGTCCTCAAAGTGTTGACCGTCACGAGTCCAACGGTAGGGAGTACCTGGAAAAGTCTAACAAAATATGTTGCAAAAAGGAGTGAGTTCAAAAAGAACTCGGCAAGGAAAGTTATTCCATAATACATAAGCCATATGATATCAATCATGAGCTGATGCAGATGATATGAGGACATAAGATGCAAATATGATCCTAACTCTAAGTATGTTGGTCTCTATGGTAGACATGCTTTAAGTCGTAGCACCATACTTCTTTAGGTAGTCTCGGTCACTCATCACAGGGGGAAGTTAGGTCTGCATCCCTCTCAGACAAATCCATGGTTGGGGTTTCGGTCACCACTCTCTCACATCACCATTTGGTCTAAGTATTAGCGCATGTCAAAGTAAAGCCTGCCAATGCAAGTCATCTACTTAGTCATATCATGTCGGTTCCGGATACGTCCATTCCTCCCCTCTAGGGATCCTTTCCAGTATCCTTCACACTAGAGTCACGGATATTACTCACCGGACTCATCAACCCTATTGGTCATCCACAAATGGTAAGCAGGAAGCTCTCAAGTCCCCTCCGGATCATTTCACCGGTCTTGGTGCCGTGAGCCCAAGTCTAGCCATTTGCAACCCTACCAATAAATGGCCCCATACGGGTATCCGCAATGCAATTTATGTCCTCTCACGGATTGGTTACCGGTCTTGGCGCCCACAAATCCACACTACTACCACGGGTCGTTAGGTCTCAATGCCCTTCCGATTCGGGGCGATATGGCAAGGCATCCTAGCCATACATCTAGACAAGTCCTATGTATGTCATCCAATGATCCGAGGCGTCGATGGGCATCTTCGGAGAACATCCCATACTATTCCCTCCGATGTCCAAGGACAAAGTACGATGAGGGCACTCCCCAATCCCAAATCATACCTAAGCAATCACATGCTTATTTCCATCCATTACATATCAACAATACATTATCATATTGAAAACATGTCATAACATCTCATAATACGAGATATAAATAAATGACAAGAATAAGTAAACATGATAAATCAAGTAATTAAGCATGGTATTACTATCATAAGGTAACTACAGTAGTCATATGATGTCTAAAATCAATTAATAAGTTAAGTCTACTAAGTTACCAACAGCAGTGTAAAAGTCATACGGTCTATGTTATATGGCAATAACCATCCTTACCTCAAATTGTGAAGAAGATGATCCGAAGTCACAAGAGATGGTCCAGTATAGTCTTAAACCCTAAACAAACATATATGAAGGATTAGAGAAGAAATCAAAACATCGGAGATTAAGCGGATCAAAAGCGGGCAAAAGTTTAAAATGAACCTTGTTGGTTGATACATTAGGTTGATGGTATCGACCAATAGTATCGACAGTCTTGAATAAAATGGGATTTTGGGTTTTGGCTCAAAGATTGGTCTGCCGAGTCTCGGATCGATCTGACTTGAGGAATAGTTCAAACACAATATGGAGACACTAATTATCAAAGAATTAACATCATCCAATTGTCAAATTAGAAATCCCCAAATTGGCATATCAAGTTCAAGAGTTGTTAATCATGGCATTGGCTATTTCTTTGGGTTTTGGCTCAAAATTGGTCTTAGGGGTCTCGGATCAGTATGAAACTTGGAGGGATGCTTAAGAACAGTAGCAGGAGACTACGTAGCAAGAATTAACATGATCCAATGGTCAAATTGAAAACCCCCAAATTGGGGTCCTAGGTGTAAACTTGCAAGAATCATGTTCTTCAATGGAATCAATTGAAATTGCAAGAGAACTTAGGAATTTAATCAATAGAATGATGAGCAGCAAAATATAGACAATTACTAACATATAATCAGACCTATTTGCTAAAGAAAATCAGATTAAGAATATGAACTCATGTTTCCATGAAGAGGAAATCAAAATAAGAAAGCAAGAATATCAAGTATAAGAAACATAGCATGGAAGGAATGAAGAGAGGTTTAATCAACCCAAGAGAGCTTGTAGAAGAGGTGGTTGCAAGGTTGCAGCACCTTCTCCCACGAACTCAGTAGCAAGAACAAGATGAGGTGAAGTAGATTAGGGAGGGTGAGAGTTACATACCTTGGAGAAGAGATTAGAGAAGAGAAACAATGATTCTTGTAGAAGATCATCACCCAAGCCAAGGAGGAGGCTTAGAGGACTTTCCCACGTTCTCAGATGTTGAAATGGTGAAATAATGATTTAGGTTCGAGGTTTCACTTAAAGGACAAAAGGAATATCCAAACAGCATCTTTTTCACGATTAAGGGCTTGTTTTGGTCGATACCTTTGGTTGATAGCGACCAGTGTCGACCAACAGCGGTTTCAACGGAATTCTCGGGAATAGTTCAGCAACTAACAGGGATTCGGAAGGCTATACAAGGTCAAATTGAGTGAGGTTTTCTCCTACAAGTCAATAAAGAAGTCTAGTTTCCAGAAATACCTTTGGATCAAGCATGGGAGTTCATTAGGTCTACCAACTAAGCTCACCTTCTTCGATGCGTAAGCGAAATTGCAAGACATAGTTTAGCAACTTCGGACAAGTTGGAGGGCTATATGGGGTCAAATTGGGTGGGGTTTTCTCCTACAAGTCCATCAAGAAGTCTAGTTTCGGGAAATACTTTTGTATTGTGCACAGGTGTTCATTAGGTCTACCAACTAATTCACCCTCTTCGGTGCAGATTCAAAACTAACTGACAACGCTCTCAAGTGAGGGGCATCATCGTCAATGTCCATGGGCTTGGGCTCCGACACCAAATCATCAACCAAAAGGGTATACAGGAATTTTCCCACCACTTCGGGTGATTGGATCAACAGACAATACAAATTCCGGGCCGGGTGGGGTAAGGATAAGGCCGGATATGGCCTCCTAAGGCTTTCAGGATAACAACATTGAAATCGGGTCCAACTTCAGTCTAACATTAAACAAGTCTTTCTTTATCCCAAAACAAATAGGGTATCCCGGGCTTAAAGTTTTTTTATAACACACTATTTCTCTCTATTCTTTTTAACCTAAAACCGTAGCACCGTAAATGGTGACAGTACATAAAAAAATTTAAACCCAACCAAAAACCGCCCTAGGTCAAAAACCACATCAGTAGTTGGTAAAAATCAATATAATGGTAATAAATCCAAATTACAACATACTTTTTTACAAGTGTTTACCATCAAACAACAAAAACAAAATAAATAAATTGGGGGGGGGATTAAGGGGCTAACCCATAAACCCAACCACCCCACCTTTCCTTTTTGGTTTTACCCTCATTTTTGACTTATTCATTATTCTTTATTTTCTTTCCTTTGTTATTGGAGCATTTTGGGCACGTAATTCATTTAATTTAGTTATTGGATATTCTTGCTCATGATTATCTATATTTGTCTTAAATATTGTTGATAGACTAAAACCTTGGATCTTGTGACGGATCGCACCCACGGTTGTCGGGCGGGTAGCGAGGCCACGGGTGGGGTGTGACAGTGGTGTCGAGCCATGGTTTTACGAAGTCAATAATAATTAATACAAGTATTAGACGAGCAATCGGTCATAGATCCAGTGACTCAAAAGAATTAGGTGAGTAATAGAACACCTTTTGTTAGAAACAAAATGATAAAGTAAGTGGATCCTATTTTGAATAACTTACAATAAGTCAAGTGAAATATATTCTCACACTGTAATTATCAAGAAAATGCATAAGAGACAATATTACAAGTGCAATAAACATAATTGTGTTTCATTAATAAGATAAGGCCTTACATAATTTGGGGCGTACTCTACGCTTTACAAAATGTTAGGGAATGAACATGTGCTGAAATAAAAACTACAATAAACATATCTAAGCCCTAAGGTAGATCTTGAATCATAGTGAATCAAAACCTAGACCTATCTCTGTGTGGTGGTGGTGGTGGAGCTAGTCTCATCGGCGGAGTATGTCAGAGCACTCGCTATCTGGCCCCTCATCTCTACCTGCCCGCTCGCTTGGTCCATCCGAGTGAGCAGGACCCTAGCCCAAGGTGGTGCGATCTCCAGAAGTATCCCGAGTCCCCGGATGTGCCTCTGTCTCGAGGCGGGAAGGTGGTGGCGAGTCGCATGATCCTCATCATCGGTCTCTACATCCATATCCTCTGCTCAGTTGGCATCTCACAGTGAGTTTGGTCCGCCCGTTAAGTGCATCACGACCAATCTGTATCCTATAGTACCGCTATGCCCAAGCCGGATAGTCTCCTCTCCCTCGAAGTCGACCCGAAGTGCTCAAAAATCCGCGTCGAGAGCCGCCCCGTATCCAAGGTTTGCTCCCCTCGGATTTTCACTCGGTAGATCATGGCATTTTGGATTATGTAAGCCAAGTCTGCACGTAGCGAGTGTACTCTAGAAAAAGTCATCATGCTTTGCATGGTGAAATCTCCCTTACGATGACATGCCTTAGGCAGCAAGTTCCGTGCTATGATCTGAAATGATCACCGCATGAGGGATACAGCTCGATCATCGACTCTACCCCGCTGCACTCTGTGGGCAAATGCTCGAGTAGATAGAGCTCTCTCCTCCCGTGAATGACATCGTCGACTCCAGCCCCGGCTCGAACCATCTCCATCGCCGTGGATGTATGGCACGTCTAGGATGTGAGCCAACTCCTCTGTGGTGAGCGTATGTACATGGTCTTCACCGGCTCTCTATCACTAGCCTAGTATCGTGCTCTCCATCCATCTCTCGTGGAAGGTCGGGTTGCTGTAGAATAACACGACTAGCTTGGGATAGGCGTCCTCGTTCAAAAACAAGGTACCTCTCCAACCCACACCTCAAATCTACTCTCGATCAGGGGCGCCGTGCTGCCTCTGAAAGTCACTCTTTGGTCGACCATACTCGATCGCACGATGGTGAAGTGGCCAAAGTATAGCTCCTGTGCCTCCGAGGATCTAAAGTAGTCTAGATGGGCTGGGTCATGTGCGTCACCTCTACCTCGACCACGACCTCGGCCGCAATGGGTGCTCTCCTACCTCCGCAGACAGCCATCTAGTGAGAAAATCTGTTTTTAGGCGAAAAAAATGCAAAATGAGAAGCTATGAGATGTCTAATAATTACATATTTGTGTAAAAATCGTAGTGAGCAGTAGATCTATGCCTAGACATGTTATGGGATGTAAAAGAAACATTTTTGCACAAAAGAAAACCTAAAAACGGTTACACATTGTAGTTCTATCATGCAAACCATAGAAATGAAGGTTTTCATGAGATGATTACACAGTGTAACGTGTATGCGTCGCGTGGGAAGTAAATCAGAAGCCAACGGAGTCTCCAAAATACCTTCTAACCCTTTACACGAAATCCCGAGCCCAAATCGCGTTTTGAGAAGTGTAAGAATGAAATATGACCCAAAAATGTATTTGAAGCGTTCTTTATGGCTATTTTAGGGGGTCACTAGTGGCGATGCTTAACTTAAGCGGCTGCTCAAAGCCGGTCCGATTCTTTGTTGCACAAAATTTTGGATTTTTTGCTCTTTTTGTGGATTTTTGGAATTTGGCTTGCTTTGGCTTTTTGTTTGTGAATGTTAATACTTTGTTGTGGAATAATCTTGACTTGTGGAATCTTTTCCGGATTAATCTTTAGCGTTGCTAATCTCTACGGAATTCTTTGAGAGAATGGTTCAATTAAGGAATCGTCTTTGTTAATGGTCAAGTTGGAGAAGAAGGTGGTGAGAATGGGAATCGTGTTGAGATACCTGCGGTAAATCTTTTGAACGGGCCTCCCGTGATGAAATTCCTTCCACCAGTGGGAATCCTCCACTAACACATAAGTAGTCTCTATTGAGATGTGATGAACGTGCAGAAATATGATGATCGCGACATAATCAGTTCTTGCTATGATGCAAGGTTTTGCGACTCTCGGAGAATGCCCGGGCAACTTTTAATCCTTATGGAGGCTGGTATACTACATTTTGTAATGTTATGGTCGGTTTTGCCCTGGTCCGCATACAAGATTAGTGGAGCATTTCTTGACGGATCCCGACTCTTTTGGTATTTCATGGATGCATTGTTCCCGAGACAAGTGGATCGAGGAGTTGGAAAGCTTTTCGCAACCTCGTTTTACAATGAAGCTGAAGAAATTCTTTGTGCGGAAAGCGAGAGCGCAACATGAAGGCGATGCGTGCAGTAGATACTACGGACCTAGCTGGAAAGCATGCTTCGGTTCTTAACACAGGAAATTTTCAAGGATGCATTTTGCAAGAATTATTTTCTGAGTGCAGTGAGAGATGCTAAGGAAGCGGAGTTCATGGCACTCACTCAAGGACCTAATTTCTTGAAGTGAACCCACATGGAAATGTTTCCTACAGATCTGAGGTTTTGATCATTGCTTTCAAAGGTTTCTTGCAGGGCTGTTCTTCTACTGTTTCTTATGTTGCTCCAACCTCCAAGCAATTGAAGACTATTGGGAAAGGAAAGCATCACACTTTGGCTCAAGAAAAACCAGATTCTTACCACTTTTAACTTGTTTGTTTTGTTAGAAATTAATGGAGACTGGATCAATGTTTAATTAACCTGCTTAATCACAGTCTAGTTTCTAACAAATCAAGGTCCTCTCTTTCATAGGTACAATTACCAATGATGATAATGGATAACACCAATGCTTAAGCTGTTTTGCTCCCTTATAAAACAAACAGATAAGTTAGAACGGTTTTTTTACTTCATTGAGATGCTTAGAAATGTTAGATTGCGTCATTTTGATGTTTTCAACATGCTCTGAGCTAAACATGGAGATGAAGCCAACCCAATATAAACAATTAAGGCAATGTTACTTGTTTACATTAGTAACTATTCATATTTTCTTTTTTTAATTCTCAAACTCTATATTCTTTGCTGACCTCAAGTGAAGTGCATGCACAGAAGAGAGAGAGAGGAATATGAGGTGGGCATCCTTCGATAGATGAGAAAGCTCAAGACCCACTACTTTTTGGCAGCTTGGCTAGCTACACTTCCCAAGCAATTCCTGAACTCTTTTCTACTATCTCCCATATTCAAAGTCTTCAATGATAGGCCGTTGAGTAACGCATCTACCACCACATTTTGTCCTCAATACCCTCATTGTCTCTGTCATGGAGATGGAGGACTAAGAGGAACAAGGGCCTGCGAGTCCACTCACCCCCTAATCTCTCTCCACTTATTACTCACTATGGTGGCATTAATCTTTGTGTGGTAGAACTAAAATAAGAATATATTTCCAGATGAAGTACCAGAGGCAAGATCAGGCAAGAAAACATGCTTATTTAAGCTTAGATCTCCATGAGATATTGGATATTTTTTTGATTACATAAGAAGATGATGATGATGATGAGATACTATTAGCTCATGTTCTGAGCAAACGAGAAGATAGGCATATGTGTGCCTAGCTCTAATGTCCATATATTGCTTCTGTTTCAACTGAACCTGGACAGATTCTACCCAAAAAAAACAGAACTGGACAGATGAGGTAATTAGTTGTGAAATAACCCATTTCATTCTGGTTTTAGTTTAAACACCAACGTGATGTCAGGGTTTAGCCATGTTCAAGGAACCCACAGAAAAACCATAAAACTCCATTAAAGTATTGGAATTTGGAAAAACTAAGGAAATGAAAAGAGTGGAAAGGTAAATAAGGGTCCTTTCCACATGGGGTTCTACATATAATATTGTTTCAGTGACTAGCTTAGTAGCCAGTAGAGCTTAAAATATATGCCAAGAGTCAGTTCCATCAAGTCTTAAATGGTGATGGATACAATGTTCCAAGTGATCCAACCGCGCTAACTCTTCCAAGTCCCAACCCTCATGGAGTGGAATCAAATCCCATCTCTTCATGATTGAATCTGGGTTCCCAAAATCTAGTTGTCCAATGAACTGACTTAATGAAATTAAATATATTAGAGTGGGGACCTAGAGAGTGTAAAGAAACTAACAAGTTCACACAACTTCCCAGAGGATTGCCATAAATTATAATGCGTTTATCTATAAGAAACAGCTCTCTTTTTTTTTTATGATCTGTGGGGTGTAAGAGAATGTGAATTCCAGTAAGGTAATTAAGGAATGTGGGCAGAAGATGAGGGTGGGTGAGAGAACATGGGAGCTGAGGTTGGAAACTGTGCAAGTCTCTTGTCCTCTCTCTGTCTAATCTTACACATTCACTTAACCAAGCCAAAGAATACTTTGGCTGAACTGGACCCATTTGCATAGTTTTACCAGATATGGCAAAGCATGAGATCTGTCTTGGTGATCTCTCTTTATTTTCCTTTGAAACTAAAGGAGTTGAGAGACTCCATGTGAGTTAACTGCAAGTGAATGTGCTAAAGGATATCTGCATTCTTTTCTCTTCTTTCCTCCTCTCATATTATTACAACAAGACAGGACATTACTTGTATAGAAGAAGAAACCCCCACATGGAATTGCAGAAGCTTTTAAGTTCTTATCTTAAAAGCCAGCCAAGCCTCCACCTTCCTTCCTCCACAGTTCAAACTCCACATGAAGTAGACTGCTTTAGCACTTGTAGCTAAGGTTATATGAGACAGGCAAGGGTCCACATCAAGTATATATACTTCTGATCATCTCATGTATGCTACTGCAATTTCTAGGACCCAGATGTGAAAAAGTATATAATAACATCCCAAACCCTTTTAATGGAATCCATTGATTAAACCCTAGGTTGCACTCGTTATTGGGAAACAAAATGAACTTAAAAAGGTTGTATATATGACACTTCAGTTTACTAAGAAAGTAGCAAACACAAAGAACACGGTTTCAAAGTACTTGGAAATGCACAAAGTGATAGGCTTGACCAGAGCCAACCCAGATGATTCATTCATGGATCCAATACAACAGATATATATATATAGGTGGGCACAGCTTACGGTGCTTTTTGTTCATAAGTAATTAATTAATTGTACCGTTACGTGGAGGGAATAAGTAATCTAACCGTTGCTAGCTTGAGAGTAATTAAGAGGTGAGGGCAAAGGCAAAGGCAAGGAAGAATAATAAATGGTGATTAATGAGGGCAGGGGCCTTTCTTTATCATATGCTAATGAGAACCACAAAAGGGTTACGTTGGAGGCTTTGTTTTGGCCAATAGGTACCATGAATGCAATTTGAGGAAATTGATGGTATCATACAGCTCTCCCTACTTTATATTCAATTTCAAATGGCCACCATTCAAGTCTAGTAGATACTTTAATTTATGTGCTTAATGAAATTTTTTTTTTTTGGGGGGGGGGGGTTGGGTAGGGAGTTTTATGTACAACTTCTGTTTTGTACAATACAATAAATTCAACAGCTGGGCTTTATTTTTTATCATGTATACCACATGAACCTCACATAAAAAGAAAAAGAAAGTATGTGGAATTTTGTACATAGACATTTAGATCTACCATGAAGTAAAGGTTTAGATGGCATTGATATTTTAGGAACAAATTTCTTTTCTAGGGTAAGTTGAAAAATATATAATATTATAAGAAAAATTTTAAAAAATAATAATAAACTATATATTATATACGGAAGAACCTCTAACCATAACGTTCTTCTTGAACAAACTCAAGCAAACTTGAGGGAAGACTAGGGATTCAAACTAATCTCATGAGACATAGGGATTAAACTTGCATGAAAGCATATGTACGTACCAATTGGTTTTAAGAATATAATAGATTATTACACAACCCGTGAACGTGTCATGAAACTAGAGAATGTCATCTATCAAACCTGAATTGTCCATGAATGATCAAAAATCTCATTCACCATTTGCATAGCATTTTAAATGGATGAACAAAATTTTTTACAAAGGGTAAATTATATTTTATCTAGCTAGCTACCACCTCTCTATTGACATGACAAACTAAGATATTCTGTTGATCACTTTACTTATATGTGGTGATGGGTTATGTAGGAAAACTTTCAAAATTTTTGGTATCTAAGGTTCATTCGGGCCAGCTTGTGCATACCTTGATTATATTTTCAAGGAGGGAGTTTTATCGTCCCAAGGGGTCGAACCCATAAAATATGGAACTTTTTCTTTAAGGATGAGTTGCTATATAAATGTATAATTTCAATTGCTATACTAATTGGGATCACTTGATGAAATAACAAAGATTATATATGTTAAATACATAATTCTATACCTTATTGTCACTAAAACTAGATGTATGATCAATATGATTTAACAAAAAAGAAGAAAAAAACTTATGATATATCACCATAGGAAGGAGGAAGTAATGAATGGCCCTATATATTTTTTTGTATTGAAGTGGTGATTATAAGATGACGACACCTGGTGATAGAATGAAAAGCCAAAAAGGTAAGAGTTGAGAGAATAGGTTTGTCAACTAACTAATTAATCATATCGACCCAATTCCCCACTTCCCACTCCATCGATCTCCTCAAACAGTAAAAGGTTAAGTAATGCTTTAGAAACCCTTTCTGAACTAATCCCACCCACTCTCACTTAATTACCCACTTCAACCAGCAACTAGATTTATTGGATTTATTACTATTACTATTTACTACCAGTCTTTTGCTACTCGACAGACAAAGAACAGCTAGCCTAGCCGGCCTATTAAATGGTAAATATTTCATTCGGTTTTGTGAGTCGTGACTCGTGACTGGTGACTCAGCAAGGTTATTTATTCATCTCTTCTGAGATGTCATGGAATGAGTGTGGACAATGAAGAGCAACTTCGAATTTAATTTTACGAAAGAAAACAAAGTGCATATAGAAACTCATAAATAAGAATTTGTTTTATAGGGTTAGTTTTCCAGGCCTCCTCACGAGTTCGGCCTCACTTCACTTCTTCACTCAGTCCTTCTAGATTCCCTCGTGAATCCCTTCACTCACCACCTTTCGTTCGTACATATATAAATACAACGACGACGACGACGAGGAGATCATATTAAAACTCATCATGCCGGTGAGGGCTCTGGATTCAGTAATTAAGATCCAACGGTTGTAAAACCTTCCCATCTTGAAGGGGTAGTGGTCCGTTAACCGCTGATATTTTGAAGGGGTAGCTTGGTAAATGTAAAAGAGTCTTGGTCAATGTTTTCGTAACCCAAGGAAGTGGATCTCTGACACCACTAATAACCATTGCTCAGGACTCAGGACTCGGGAGCCAGGACCGGAGCGGAGTGCCCTATATGACTCTCCTCTCTCTCTTATTCTGTTGGGACGCATTTGTCATTCAATCAAAATTTGAGGATATTTCTCGTCTCTTTGTCCCTCCTAGGCTCCTACTACTCTACTAGTTCGGGAGTTCGGTAGTTCCCTCTTCTCCCATCCCATCCCATCGACGCTTTAAAAGACCCCGAAAGCGCGGGAGTGGACTCAGTGCCTCAGTGCAGGTTTCGGGAAGGTTCACTCTCCTATTGGTGCCTGAAAGACACGGAAAGAAAGAGAGAGAGAGCAGCTGCGGATCAGCATTAATGGAGATTTGGAACTGATTAGTGTAGAGAGAGAGAGAGCAAGAGAGATAGAGATAGAAACAGAGAAGCGGTGAGCAGCTGTAATTTCAGCAAATTGCCAGAAAATGAAGACAGGTTTAGTCCACGATCAAAATCTGGAAAAGCAGATGGAGAAGCAGATGGGATGCATGACTGGCTTCTTCCAAATCTTTGACCGTCACCAGATTCTCTCCGGAAAACGCCTCTATGCTACCAAACGCCTTCCTCCATCTCCGGTTAGATTTCTTTCTTCCTTTTTCATCTCTTTTTTCTTTTTTCTTTCTTTGTTATTATTCCATCTCTATTGGGATCTCACTGTTTGACACTCTTCCTTGGATACTTCAGGAGGTTGATTCCACATCCCAGTCTGAGATATCAATCGGATCTCCGGCTTACTCCAGAGAGCTGCAGCAGCAATCTCATCAACAGCAGCTACCACAGCCGTGTAACTCGCCGGAATGCTCCGTTACTCCCGCTAAAGTCCTCTCGCCGTTGCCGGAACTGTCAGTTAAGGCGGAAAGTCCGGCGAGATCGCCACTTCCGTTCTCGGTTTTCGAATACAAAGAAGGCTTGAGGTCTACTTGGAAGTTCAAGGATGCACCGAGGCTTTCTCTCGATAGCAGGGCAAGTTTTGATGGAAAAGGAAGTCTGCGTCCCAAGGAGATCCGAACGAACCCGGCGATTTTCTCTGCCGCGCAACGCGATGGCTCTTCACAACTCACTGTACCGGAGGATACCGACACGCACCGTCGTTCGCCTAGTGTCATTGCCCGGCTTATGGGGCTTGAAGCTCTCCCTGACTCTGACTCTGCTGCCGAAACTCCTAGCAAAGCTGAGTTAAGGAGATCCGCATCGGAGTCTAGGGTCTCCAGGGATATTCTTCCTCATCGACTCACTGAAGGGAAGAATTTCCGGCAAAAGCAGCAGCAGCAGCCGCCGCTCCAGCCAAATTCTAGAAGCAATCTCAAAAGAGACAATGCAGCTCAAGAAAATAATAAACCGGATTTGTTTTTCCGGACATCAGACCCTGCTGATTTCTTCATCAGGAAACAAAAAGCCGAGCCACCGATGCCTCCAAGTGGGGGCATGTCTGCTTCGTCGTGGAGGTTGCAGCAGCAGCAACGTAAAAGCTTTTTTGATTCGCAGGATTTCTTTCCGGAGCCAAAACAGAGGGTTTCTCCTTATGGAGAGATCGAGAAGCGGTTGAAGATGAGGGGAATCGATGAACCAGCAAAGGATCTGGAAGCCTTGAAGCAGATCCTTGAAGCTCTGCAACTCAAAGGGCTCCTGCACTCTAAAGGACCGGCGGAACAGAATTTCGTGTACGATCGGATATTATATGGCGAAGAATCTCCCATAGTAGTCATGAAACCTTCCCGGTCGAGGGTTCCAATCAATCGGGTTGGCAGAACAGGAACAGACTCCCCTACTTCGAGTTTCAATTCCAGAACCGTAGTTCGTCGGAATCTAAATCTAGTTGGTGAGACAATGCCGGTGCCTCCCCACCGCCTTGAGACGGATAGAATTTTACAGAAAGCAAGAAACTCAAGGAACGACGAGTCTGGCGTAAAAAGTCCGAGTTCCATTTCTAGGCGAAAGCCGTCGAATATTGAGACGCAGAGGAGAGCAAATGATTCCGTGGAGCAGAGAAGGAGCTCTCCCGTTCATTCTCCAAGGCTGATCACAAAGAAGGTTGGATCCGAACACGCGACGAGCAGATCACCGAGGAGGAACAGGAAGCCGGTGCCTGAGAATTCACCAAAAGAGAGGATTTCTACGCCAGCAGAGTTCGAATCATCCACAAGTTCCGAGAGCAGTAGTATGTCTTCTCGAGTGGACACGGAGGTTTGTGAGAGAGAGAATCTCGTTAAAAGTTTGTTTCTTAGATTTGTCAATCAATTTCATTACTTACTTAATAAGTCTCAATTTGTATGTTTTTTTTTGGTTTGGGAATGCAGTTGCAGAGAACGGTGATGGGGGATTACAACGAAGGGAGGAACTTGTTGGAGAGATGCGATAAGTTGCTCCACAGCATAGCGGAAATAACAGCAGCATCAGCATCTGAGTTGCAGCCGAGTCCGGTTTCGGTCCTAGATTCGTCATTTTACAACGACGAGTCTCCATCACCAATCATGAAAAGATGCATAGACTTCAAAGGTAAATACCCTTCCTTTTTTTGGTAATAATACATTGATACACTTGTATCTGCGTTGTCTTTTTCCTGAATTTTGCATCGAGTGAGGGTCGAGTACTCGAATCTATTCTTTCTGGTTGCACGGGCCAATCAGAATTCGACTCGGTTTTATCTGTACGTTATAATACATTTATTGCTGCAGTGTTACCATTTAAGAATTTGATTGATCTACTGGTACTGGAAATGGGAATCGTTATTGATGTCAGTTAGTTAATCTTTGTTGAACAGATCAATCGATTGAACAGGAGGAAGAGGAGAATTGGAGCCCAGTTGTCTCACCGGTCCGATTGAAACCCGAAGATGGAGATTTCCTGTATGTGTCGGAGATTCTCCAAGCTTCCGAATACCTCCATGAGGATTCTGACATGTTCTTGTTGCTGGAAAAACGGCGTTACAACGGCTCCAACGACACTCGCAAGGAATCCATGCTACACAGAAAGCTTGTGTTCGACACGATTCAGGAAATCCTGGACAGAAAGAAGCGGTTGCCACCATGGAAGGCAGTATCAGAGATGAATTGCAAGAGTGGGAAGCCAGAAATGAGGCAGATATGGTCGGAGTTCCAGAGAATAAGAGAAAGGGAACCGGCGGGGGAAGACCTGTTCGAGATCATCTGCGGGGTGCTTCGGAGGGACATGGGCGGAGGAGGAGATTCGAACAGCGCTTGGGGAGATAGCCATAGCCAAGTTGAGATATCGGATGTGGTGCTGGATATCGAGCGCTTGATATTCAAGGATCTTGTAGCCGAGACCATCCGAAATCTTGCTTCTTTTGCCGGGAAGAACAGAGCCCTGGTACCTCCTCCTCGAAGGAAGTTGGTTTTCTGAAACCATTTTGTTAAAGCAGTTATTTTAGCGCGCTTTCAAAATTAATCCTACATTAATTATCCAGGGAAATTTTAGCACCAACAAAGGGGGAAATGGGAAATCCACGGTAGGCACAAACAAACGTGTGATGTGAGTGTTGGCCTTTGTTCATAAAGCAAAGCAATGTGAACGCAATGATTTGTCTCTGAAAACAGAGTGAAGCGGAGTGATTAAAATGTAGAAAGAAGAAAAAGAAGAATACGAAAAGCGGATGGTACTGACTACTGCATGGAATCTAAGGTTTGGTCTTTAAACCAAAAAGCCCATAAGAATCAGATCCCATATCTTTCGTAGTACGTCACACAATATTACCACCTACTGTGAAAGTACTTCAATGAGTTTTTTCCTGGATCACACAACCCAACCCAACCCAACCCAGATACCAGAAGAAGATCCAAATGAAAGCAACAGAGGTGCTGTGTACAATGTACATGTCCTTGAGGTGTGGGGAAAGTTTTTGGTACCTGTTCCCTTTTAACTCCCACGGGTGGTGACTTGGTAACCCCATAGACTCCTGAGTTAAAGAGCGACCTTGCTTTTTGTCCTTCCCCGTGATCAACGCTCTACTTCTCTTAACACTTGATAGCAATTGCATGTTTTTGCTTTTTCACCATGACCTTGCTTACCTTAAATATTTTATTTATGGGTTGGTTGGTTTGTTGGTTGGTTGTTGGGGGGTTTGTATTCGAGAACTATATCATCAACTTATTGATCTATCTCCTTGCCTTTTCATTACTCACTCGTCATCTTTTCTTAAGAGCTACACGTACGTAAAAGAGTCAATTTTCCCCGTAGATATTGGGAGGATTTAGCAGCCCTTTTCGCCAAGTACATTTCAACCTCTCCTCCTTGTCTATTTTCATTTGGATTTTTTTAATACAAACTATTAATGTTGTCCTTGCCCATACAGTCGTCCAGCCAATTAGTCATCAAGGGCCTATTGTACGTGTGGTGTCCATACCTGCGAGATAATGAATTCAAATCCTCCAAATACATCTGTTTTGCATCAATTCCTTTGTATCATATCCAATGTGTCTTATTTCCTAAAAATTTGGTTCTTAGACCTGAAAAAGCATTAAGAATGCTAAGAATTCTAGTGTGCATGCCCTGGTCAATAAGAAGCCTCTCCTTTGTGATCCATTCTAGTGTGCATACCATGGTCATTAACAAAGATCATTTCTGCCAATCCTTATATTACTTTTGCTAATGATAACATCTACACTTTGATGGATAATGCCTCAATAATGATGAATATTATTTTATCTAGACCATCAAAACCTGTTATCACCTTTTGGCCTGAAAAAAATTCACTCTTAACCTTATATTATGAGATATCAGTCTTTTCCAATTAAGCCAATCCCTTGCTTGTATTGAATTCATATTGATTTTCATTTATAAAAGAAATTAAATTCATTTGTATTGGTAATTAATCACAACTCCAGATCAAAGCTTCCACTCGATAAGCAATGCTTCCCAAAACTACAAACAATGAGACTGAAAATTAATCCAAACCCATTGAATACAATTCATAATATTCCAACGGCTCCATCTTAAACCTGGTTACAGTACTATATTCGGTTGCCTCTTACTTCACTATTTTATGTTCAGCTGTCAATGCGGTCTCATGGGGATGAAAAGCTTCTGGACAATTTTTAGTGGAACTGCACTGGTTTTTTTCACCCAAAAATAAATAAAAATAGCATTGGTGTTGGTGTTGGGCCCATTACATTACATCAATACACATTTCTTATGGACACTTGATATCAAATATCAATGCACCCATCACTTCATCAGAAAATTTTGTTTCTCTTCAAATATATTTCCCTTTTAGAGTTACAACCCGAAAACATTTGTTAGTCATCAAATCAAAGTTAAGAGAAGAGGCCGGGGTAAGTAATTTGGAAATATTTCAGATCTCAGGTGTCTGCAAAACTGTAGAAATTGCACGGATGTAAGCAAGATCTGTAGCTCTGGGCCCTGCGAGTCTGCGACCTAAAAAACCTCTCGGATATCTACATTCAAATTAAATGGTTCGTTCAGAACATATGACAAGGAGAAGAGTTTCAAACTTGGACCCATCAGTTTTTTTTTTTGGTAAACCTTGGACCCATCAGTTAAGGACCTACAAGCCCTGACCCCCTTAAAAGGTGGTAATCATACACCTCTGAAACTCCTCAAATCATTATCCAGTTAAACGATGGCCCCAATAGGACTCTGAAGGGGGGAGCAATAGCCAGAAACATGCAGGGAAAGTTATAGCATTTCTGGCATTTAAATGGATCCTCTAAAATTACCAAAATTAAGCAGTTCAAAACTTCAAATTTTGGTTTTGGGTCACTGAAATCCCAGATTGACACCCTTAATTATAGACAACATCAAATACCAATTAGATGGTATGATTCCTCTCATATGCCTCTGATTACTTTGGCACTTGATGGCATAACTATGTAAGAATGCTTAAAAAGGGCCCTAAAATTAGGATTAGGTTGTTGTTTCTAATGATCTTGGTTGGGTTAGTAGGGAAGAACAGAAAAGGATAAGAGCAACCATTGGGCCAGAAAAATTTGTATTATATGTACTCCAAAGGGTGGCCTTGCCCTACCTGACCACAAAAAACCATTTTGTTGCAGTTGAGATGATTGTCCACCTAACATCAGAACCCCTTATTGGTCCTCCTTTAATTCCTTGCTCCCCTCCCATCCCCCAAGTGAATTTAATAAAGCCTGCAAGAACTAGTTGAGCCATGAGGGTCACAATTACAGGCAATAACTTCTGGGCTTCATGTCCTCCTTAGAGGGCACAAACCCAACCCCTTATTTCAATTGCTTCTTCCTACACGAAGAAGATAAAGGTGCTGGGTCACAATTACAGGCAATAACTTCTGGCTTCATGTCCTCCTTAGAGGGCACAAACCCAACCCCTTATTTCAATTGCTTCTTCCTACATGAAGAAGATAAAGGTGCTGGGTAGGGTTCAATCAGTGGAGAGGCATCAGGGGTGCTGGCCAGAACTAGATGGTGAATACACTGATAAGTGATAAATGGGTATGCTCACATGAAGGAAGGCAGCAACCCTTGAGGAAAGAAAACATTCAAGCAGAGATCTTTTCTTTTGGTGGTCCAATGGTCCTACCCTTCTTCTAGGTATATGGCTAATAAGCCTTTCCCTGGGGCCTAAATGGTTAAGTCAATCAAGGACATATGCTTCAAATCAAGGAGCATGAGTGTCAGCAACCCACTTTTCTTGACTATTCTGTGCCTCAACCAATTAAAGTAGTTTGAAGAACTCAGATAGGGTTTGATAAAAAATAAAAACCTTATAGACATCTCACTAGTAACAAACAAATTTGCAAGGGGATTCAAGCAGGGTTTTGATAAGATTTCATAGACAACTAGTGGTGGCAAACAGAAATAGTACCAGTAACATGTTTAAAGTTCTTAAAAACTGGTACAAGTAGGATTTACAATGTAATAGATTCAATGGTGTATTTGGTTGCAAAGCTTAATCAGGTTTCAAGTTTGACATTGGCTCTGGCCTTTACTGGAACAGAATTGATTACAAATAAATGGCCCAAAACTGCAAATGAGCTTCGTCATTTTATCATTTTATGGGCTTGGGCTCGGGCTCCGTTAGTCAGATCTAGCAGAGTAACAAGACCTCAATAAGTACTTTGCATGGGAGACTGGCCTCCAAAGATTGGGCTTACAGTCTTGGATCCATTTACTAAGCCAGCCCACCTGACTGCACAAATGGTTGACCCATATAACTACTGACCTGGATAGGAAGGAATTTTCAATAACTGAATATTTAAAATAAAATGTTTGAATTTCTTTTTCTTTCTTTTTTTTTTTGAAGAAAAAGTGTTTGAATTGATCAAATCAAATCTCAACCTACTTTTCAGTAGTTTTTAATTTATTTTGTATTCTTAGAAGCAGATTGTCCAGTCAAACTCGGCCTAACTCAATCCATTTCAATAAAGAAATGGGGTTAATTGAAATCTTGATCGATTAAATTTGAGTCAAATCTAGTAATTTTGACTAGTCCGTTTACGTACTTATATTACTTTTTTGAGAAGATAGCTTCATAATTATGAAATTATATTGAAAAAAATCCTCTGTTGTGCACGTCTATCTTGCTTGCACTTTTATCTCAAACGAAGCCTTGTGATTAAAGGTCTATTTTGAATTAAAAAAGTCATCAATACTCTTTTAAGTTTTCTCAGCCACTTGTTTAGCATATAAATGCATTTTCGTGTACAGTAGATGATATTTTTTCAAATTATATAATTTTAAAACATGTTGTGACATCTAGCTTATTTTTCTCTTCTCTAGAACGTCACCTAGGCTTAGCTGCTAAGCAAGCTTTCTTAAATCTTTTTATTGTAAATTTCAAAAATATTAGAGCTTTTAACATTTGACTCAATTATTATGGATTAAAACTCAAGTTGAATTATTTAAGTGTCCAAAATTAAGTTTCCATCACAAATGAAATTGACATTGTTAATTCCAATTAAGTTCCTTTGTTAAATGACCAAAATATCTTTTTATAAAATTAAAAAAAAACAAATATATTAAAATACCATTTATTTGACTAAATATCATTCATGTATAGTATGATAAATATCCCTTCACCAATCTCCCTCCTTTATCTTGTCAAAATCACCCAACATTGCCTAAAAATCACCTAATCCCAAAAAATAATAAAAACCACAAAAGCAGAACGAAAGAAATCCTTAAAAAATTAAAGGGAAAACAAAAACAAAACAAAGAAAATAAAATTTATGAATGAATGTGTTCTAGTCATATTGAATAACGTCAATGCCACCTTTATAGGATTGAAGCTTTGTTTGTTGCATCATCAACCCAGAAAGAAAATAAACCCAGATCAGCTTCTTCCAGAATTGTATATCGTTACCATTCTTTCTTCCTTCTTTTCAGCAAACAAAATCAGCCCAGATTGTTGCCCACCTTTTGAGTTCTTCAGAAGAAAAAAGAATGGCCGACGGAGGTCTGACGGTGCTTGACGGGTCACAGCTCAGAACCATCGTTCTCCATCTTCCAGAATCTGATGGTCCCTTCACCGGAGCTCAACTTCTTGATGTTGCAGAATCACAAGTCTCTTCTGCAATCTTCGGCCTCTTATTGCCCGAAAGCATAAAAACTGCCGCGTTGCAGCGAATAAACCTTGACATGGGGAGTTTTAGTAACGCACAGTTCGATAGAGAGGAAGCTTCTTCTGTGCTTCAAGACTATGTCACCGCTATTGTCTCTGAATTGAGAGGTATTCCAAGTTGAAATCATTTGGATTTGCGTGATGGGGTTTCGAATTCTTTTCATTTAATGATTGCATTTTGGTGTTCCCGTTGTCATGATGGCCACTCACTCGAATGGGTTTTCTTTCTTTCTTTCTTTCTTTTCTCCAATTTAGATGATCCACTTGTCGTATCGGTTTTGGATGGAAGCGCTCTTGAACTGTTCTTGGAGGACGAAGATGATTTCGCCATGCTAGCGGAGAATCTTTTTACGGATTTAGACATTGAAGATGAGGGGAAGATAAAAAAGAATCAGATACGGAATGCTCTTGTACGTATGGGAGTAGAAATGGGCGTTCCTCCTTTCTCAGGTTTGCATCATATCCCTTCATTTCCCCTTAAAACGATGAATTATCTTTTTCGGAAATACATGTTCAGGAACATCTCTTGAATCATGGTTTTTAAGATCTACGAATAGCCAGTTGACTGTTGATGAGTTTTTAATCACTTCTCCTTGAGCAAGAATTTATGCACTTTGTAGGTGCAGAATGAATGCAATGTTTTATGTGATGGATTGTGAAAACATATGCGTTGATGAATCCAAATCATTAATAATACGATCTTCTCTTATGGACAAGTGAGTAGAGATTAGAATTTCACACTCTGTTTGAAGGTAGCGACTTACATGTACAAGAACACGGAACACTTCATAATTTCTAGAGTTGGTCCAACTAGAATGGTAGAATATTATAATCTTCCTATTTTACAGAATTTCCTGACAGATTAGACTGAGCATCATTTAAACATCAACCATCTCATGCATACAATTTTTTGTTATCCCTTAACTAGTGGAGCTTATTGAAGGGATACAGAAATAGAAGTAGAGTTCTAGCACTGATGTTGACCTTCTCCATCCCTTGATTAGTTCCATTCTTGTGGTTGGTGGCACTTTTAAATGCACCTTTTAGTTTTAGTAGGTGCCCTTTTTTTTTTCCTCTTTTTTTTTTTTTTCTTTTTTTGGGGTTGGGGTGTTTGGTGGAAGGATATGGGATTGAATCTTCTGATTTGCTCAGGATGAAACATAAGAACAGGGTAGTCTAGTTATTTAGTAGGTGTTCGATTTTGTCATAGGATGGAACTGTGGATCAGGGCTTAGCGGTTAGAGCATCAAGGAATTGAAATGAAATACTGGCATCACAATGGCCAGTTCATCCAAGTTTGACTGATGGATTCAATGTCTTTAAGAACCTTATTCTGTTAGATTTGAAATGTTTCAATTTTTAAAGGGTGTAGAAGAGAAATTAATAGCTGTCATCACTCAGAATAATATATATCCATCACACTTTCAAAGTACTCAAATGTGTAGGTCCTCTGGTAAACAAGAATATGGATTGTAAGAAATCCTATCATTTTGTGGATTATTCTTTATAAGTAATTAGTGTTGTGAGAACATGATATAGTCCTTTCATGTCTTACATATCTATATCATTTGATGAAAGGTTGAATAAGGAGAAAAACAAGATCTAAAGCTAGTTATTGGTGAGGACATACTAACCTCCAAACAGAACAAAAGGTTGAAATAAAAGACACTAGGTTAGTGTTCCCCTTCACTTTGTGATTCCTTAGAATGGGAATGGAAAAAGTGGAAGGCTTTGGCTGGCCTTCAGGCAACTGTAGAGATTTAAAATAATTTACCATGGATGATTGATCATTCCCTCTGTTGACTGTTTTGACCAACTAAAATGAAGTCTGACAAGTAGCTCAAAAAATATGGAGGGTAAAGGATGAAGTGATGGTGGTCGTGGATGTGGGGAAGGGAACTTCATAGTCCCCCACCCAAAAGAGAGACTACGTAAGCGTCTCCTTCACCTTTTTGTGCCTAGTTTTGAGTATAACAAAGTAAAACAGAGGAGGTGTTGACTTGGTCCAGATGACAATGTCATCCAAATTTTAGAATGAACTACTAGACCTCTGGAAACAGCCTCTCTGTGGAAATAGGGGGTAAGGTCATGCACACTATGACCCTTCTGAGAGGCTTATGCATTGGGTATACCCTTTTTTTTTAATTATTGATCAAGTCCTGATAATTACTATTTGAAACAACCAAAATGAAGGATGGAGAATGACAGAAAGATGGATGGCATTAGTGGAGGTGAGGCAGTAAACTTGTTTCTCTTTGGAGAGAACAGTATGATGGAATTTGTTAGCTGTGTTTGGGCCACCGGGGGGGGGGGGGGAGTTATTGTTTATCGTTGGCCTCTATGGTAGAATCAGCCGGGGAGGCCTGAGAGGCAGTGGTCTACCCTGTGGTGGATGTCAACACCCCTTTTCATGAATTTTCATTTGATTTTCCCCACCCCTGATTTTTGTCAAGTCCACACCATGAAATACATTGTTGAAATACATTGTTTGTACATACTATTGATTCTGCAGCAACCTCTTGATATAACACACTTGAGGTGAACATTTCTGCATATTATCTTGGCCCAAAATAAAATTATATAAATTTGTTTTATGCATATTGGAATTGCATTTGCATTTCCTTTTGCAGAAAATGGAATGAAATTTTCCCACACAATGTCCTTCCCACACCTCTAGAAGACCTTCCCTTGTGTTAAACAGGAATCCTGTTACCTTGTGAGTCTTATTTCAACATTCATAATATCCTGGAATCTGTTCTAGGGCAGACCATCTTAAATTCCACATGTGATTGATAACATAATATTTCAAAATCATTTCATAAGAATGCCTAATCATTGCAATCTGTGATTAAACAGCATGTTCTCATCTAGAAGATATCCTGAAGAAACATGAAGCTGAGGGGGAAGAAGCATTGGGTCAGGCACAATTTGCGCAGCTACTTCAGCTTGTTCTACAGGACTTGGCAGATGTATTGGCTGAAAAGCACATTGTTGTCATTCAGAAAAGCAAGATCATTAATGGTTCAAAGCTCAAAAAGGTATTGGTTATTTTTCTTATCTTTTTCTTCCTTT
This sequence comes from Hakea prostrata, assembly GCF_041222555.1. NCBI lineage: Eukaryota > Viridiplantae > Streptophyta > Magnoliopsida > Proteales > Proteaceae > Hakea > Hakea prostrata. The sequence goes on along the minus strand of NC_142600.1, from coordinate 24,988,895 downwards.
TATATGTTTTATATTTGTATATGTAGGAATTTAATTAATGTTTCCTGGAGAATCCTGGGTAGTGAAAATATTGTTAAGGTAGACTGTTTTAGGTATATAATCTTCTTGACTTTGTTGGATTACTTCTAGAAATAAATTTTCTTTACTCATCTCCCACACGACCCCAACCCTTTTGTTGGGGGGGGGGGGGGGGGGAATTAATTTGTTGTACTAGTGTCCTTTTACAGCCTCAACTTTTTAAATAATTGCTCACAAGGTTGGGAAATTTTGCAGTTCATTTCTGATGAGAAGAAACTGAAGAATGAAACAGAAAAGGTGTTCGAATGTGTTAGTAGAGGAGGGGAGAGCACAGAAATAATCAGGAGTTATCTCGAGAAAAATGGACAAAACATGGGCCTACCACCACCAGAAGCCAATGAAACAGAGGGTCTTTACAATCTGGTTTTTGATGGTGTAGAAAAAGGAAAAAGCAGTGACAAATTAGATAGTGATGAGTTTGAAGGGACTCTGAAGGATATTCTCGGAAAATTTGCAGAGATGCTTGAAGTTGACCCTGTTTTTCATGACCTTGACAGTTTGAAGCAAGTGCATACACTAACTGATAACTTGATTCCATAAATTGATGTTGTTTCTGCAGTATGTCACACAATGAAATCTCTTGGAGTATGTTCATACGTGCCCACCAGCTTGCTGGATTACTGATGTAGCTGATTAGATCATTTGAGCCATTTGGGTCATCTTAAAAAATTCATATTTCATGATATATTGTCTGTCTCCAGCAATTTTAAAATGATGTTCTTTTCCATGTGAATTCTCTCCGATTGAAACTTAAATCATATGCAGAAACATGGAATAGCTTGCTTGAGTAGTTCTGCTATATGACCTTGTTGCCAAGATCGAGTAGCGTGACAATATGAACAGTCAAAGCCATTGCATCATCTGCTGGTCTTAATGCTGAACTGCCATAAACACGAGTACCAGAAATTTGGACCTAAAAGATACAAATGACCGCATGAAGTTCTGATGGCTTTTCAGTTTTCTTTTACCATTCAGTCTGGGAAAATTGCAAAAATGACATCATTAGTTATGTCAAAGCTTTCTTTGAGACTGGCACATTTAACAGAAGTATGAACAACACCTTCTGGACCTTGATACCAAAGACAGAGTTCTCCCTCGTTGGTGGGATAATATAGACCAATTGGCCTATGTAATGTCTGCTATAAAATAATTTAAAAAATGATTGTTATTAGAATGGTTAGAATGGAGTTTTATAGAGTCTGCCCTCAAGAGTTTAGGGCTTCCCAGACAAATGGATCGAGTTGGGTCATGTTCTATATCAAAACAACAAAATACTCTACTCTCTTCAATGGCAGCCCATAGGAGTTCTTCCCAATCTCAAAGAGGATTCAGGCAGGGCGATACTCTGTCTTCCTACATTTTTCTCCTCTGGGCAGAAATGTTTCCTCTCATATGGAGAAAGCAAGAGCGAACGAGAGACTGAAAGGAATAAAGATATCAAGGGGGTCTAGCTTTTGCAGATGACTATATACGTTTTAGTCATGCGACACATAAAGAAGCGGCCACTCTTCAGGAATTGATTCAAGATTATTGCAGCCGTTCATGTCAGCAATTCAATGTCAACAAGACAAGAGCCCACTAAGTCCATTTACAACAAATGGACTCAAGAGATCACTCTGCTCCGAATTTCATATAACACCAATATCAGAGATGGATAAACATCTGGGTATTCCATTTGATTTGTGGGGAAATTAAAAAGAAGCACTGTGAAACACTAGTGCAAAGGGTAATCAAGCGGTTACAAAATTGGAAGGCTAAATATTTGCGTGCAGCTGGAAATCTATCTTGATACAGTCAACCACTTCAACCATGCCTTCACATTTCATGAGTTGCTTCAAACTACCATCGACCACTTTGATGGAATTAGAAAGAGCTAACAAGGACTTTTCTTGATACAGTCAATACATTCTTCTCGTAAAGTAATGCTTTTACCAACCGACCAGCACAACACTTGCTTTTGTTTTTGCGCTTTTATTAAATTTAACAATAAACATAACGTTAACTAGATCACACACTAACATAGGGCTGGGTTGGGCTAGGCCAGGTTGCCCGAGGCTAAACCTGAACCCAACTCGACCCTGTCAAGGTTGATTATTTTGTAACCCAAGTTCGCTCTTCAGGTTGAAAAAATCGGGCTGAGATCAAGGCAGGCTTGGGTCGGGTCAACATGTTGTTTTTGACACCCCTAGGTGTGACATGTCCTCCATGAGAATCTGTAGACGGTCATTGGTTCCTCCCCCCAGCCGTAGAGAAAACAATATAGTCACCTGCAAACATGAGATAGTCAATAATAGGACCACCCCTACTCACTCTGACTCTTGATGGGGCTTTAACTTCCATAGTTTGATTTAGGTTCCCAGAAGATTGGTGACCCACCGAAGGGTTGAGTTTAGGAGTGTTTAAATGGGGTAATTATGAGATGGTCAATAATAGGACCACCCCTACTCGCTGTGACTCTTCATAGGGCTTTAATTTTCATAGTTTTGTTTGATTTAGGTTCCCAAAAGATGGGTGATCCATTGAAGGATTTATAGTTTAGGAGTTTTTAAATGGGGTAATTACATCATTTCATTTTTTTAGGGCGAATATGGTTATTTCCTAAAGTCACTTAACCGAATCTTAATTCAAATCCTAACTATGAGTAACTTATAATTTAGCAAGTGGGTGCCATGTACTCTAAGCCACTATAGTAAAACACCTAAAATTTCACCCCATTATAATGAGTGACATATAAAAACTCTTTACTTTATTTATGGATGTTTGGTTTCTAAGAGAAACATCAAACAAATTTTCTGCCACTATTGTTTTCGTTAGGGGTTAATCAGTTCCCTAACAATTCGAGCAAATCTCGCATTCATGAAGTACAACGGAGCTGCTGGCACCACGATTTACTTCCTTGGGGGTGAGCTTTTATATTAATGCCGCCGAGTGGGTGCGAACCCAAGACCTCCCCTAGGGAAGTTGGGTCTTTAACCGCTTTAATATACCACCTTTGGCGGGCCTGGAGATTTTTATTTGATCATGATAGATTCCAAGCCACATGAGCCTATGAAACCGAATATATAACTAGTACAATACAAATCACACATCAGAGCATTCCCTCTCGCAATGTGTGAAACTGCCACCGACCACTCCACTTTCCATCAGATCCCACCCAGCTGATTTGATTTTCATGAAAGGCATAAGACTAGGTTATCAACTTATCACCCCGGGGATAAGGGGGGAATTACAAATAGAGTAAACTACATATAAACACACTCTTTAGACTTCCACAATTTTACATTTTTATTCATAAAATTCTTTTTACTTTTTTTTGGTAGAACATAAAATTCCTTTTACTACATTTATATGTTTTTTAAATCAAATTATATATCTATCATACTCCTGACACTAAAATAATAGTAATAACTCATCATCTACTACTTTTCTGACTTACAAAAACGAAGAAAAAAAATCAAAATATGAAAGACTATTGAGTTTCCAACTGTTTTTAAATAATTTTTCTTTTTTCTTTCCCCTAAACTATAATAAAAATTCAAAAAGGACAAATATATTTTTCCATTTAAAAAAAAAAGTCTTAGACATAATGAAACATTTGCTATAGAAAAATTTTTAGAAAATGATGTATGCGCAATTTAAAAATAATAATTTAAGGACAGAAAACCCTAGGATACAAAATGATCACCATCTCCAACGCACACCCAGATTGACTGCCAATATCTAAGGTTTGGGGGTGGAAAGATTTGACACACCTGTATATCAAGAACAGGGGACGTATCCACTACATGACCAGGATGATATTATTTACCCTAATATATGAGCTTACCGTGTTGTGTTCTAAAGTTAAAAATGTAGGGCATACATAAACCATTAGAGAAACAGTAGTATATAACAGGCTTGAGCAGTAAAGGGACATCATAAAGTAACCTGTTGCACTGTTCTAAACAAGATGAGGCACCAAAATCAGAGAAAGTATCAGCAGAACATGACTTGCGATTAACCAAGAACCCTGAAATATCCTAACAAATCATACAAATAAACATTAATTTGAGTCTGCAAGGCCCAAAAGAGCAGATACATCCAATGCCATGTTTAACAGTTAAAACACAAATTATCGGTTGGAGTAAGAAACCTACAAGTATATAGAATGGGGGAATGGGGTTAAAAAAAAAAACCTAACTAATCCCAGATTCAATCCTTGGATGATTTGTTAATGAGAGATTTGTGGATGTGAGGAATCACACCACCACCTGCAATTGTGCCCTTGATCAGTGTATCAAGCTCCTCATCCCCCCTTATAGCCAGCTGCAGATGCCTTGGAGTGATACGCTTTACCTTCAGATCCTTGCTTGCATTTCCAGCTAATTCAAGAACCTCTGCTGTCAAGTACTCAAGAATAGCAGCAGAATAGACTGCTGCTGTGGCACCAACACGTCCATTGGCAGCTATCCTTGACTTCAGCTGCCGATGAATTCGGCCAACTGGAAACTACAACCCCTCAAAGGAAACAAAAACTCAATTAGAACCATCAAAAATCATGAATTTAAAGTTTCATTGTGTCCCCCCCCCCCCCCCCCCTCTCTCCTCTTGTTGGTTCTTTTTTTGGAGGGGGGAAGATTTTGTGTGCAAGATCATCCAAGATTCAGCAGGCTAGACAGATTCAAGACAAGAAGATTTTAAGAAACATTCCTCTTTGCAAACAGAACAAGGTACACAAACCATTGCGAATCTCACTTTTACAGGGGCCTAGGAGGGGATTATTGGACAGGCCCAATCTTTGGCAATTAGTTCAAAGTGGCTCCTCTCAAAACTCAAACAGCGTCCCTATGCCAGCAGCTCAGCTAAATAGGATGAAACAAAGCAATTCAACTCTCTAAGCACAGATCTGCCAATCCACTATGTTACCCAAAAAAAAAAAATCTGCCACTTCACTATACAATCATGAGCACTTTATCTGAAACCTGGCCCAGCACCCAAGAAGATCCTCTAATCAAAACAAATCAACAAAATCTCTAATAAAATAAAAGCAACCAGCTAAGCACTGGATCACCTGACATGAAAGCAGTTTCATACGTTGCAAGTCAACCCAGACAAGCCAGCAAGCTCTCTAAATAACAACAATGAAAACCGAGCAACATTGGCAAATTCGGATATATGGCTGAAATACAGCAGGGCAAACTTAAATTCATGGAATTATTACTAACCCCAAAAAAAAAAAAAAAAGTAACAAAAGCAATTATATTGTTCCATTTAAAAAAAATATTCCCAAACTTGAAATATATGATTGATATCGTGGCCAGATGATAGGTTAATAAATTGCGAGTCCCAACCATGGCAGTGAGCTAAAACTTTTACTTACAGATCTTTCATGAATTGACTGATCACTTTAAGCATAAGGTTGTCTAGCATAAATAACTCCCCTATTTTCAGCTAAGCAACAGTACATTTAATAAGCTCCAGTGTATTACAATCCACACTTATTCTTAGTTACAGTCCTACTCCAACAAACTCACAGTTAGTTCATGCAAGTGATGACTAACATTACTGATAGGATGTTCATGAACTCAGGCTTCACAATCAAGATACTAATTTCACACCCCTGAGACCACAGAGACACCACTGGAACAAAAAACATACGGGAAAAGGATGCTGTTTGGTTACATGGCTCCTGCAATGACACTGACGTACGCAGAATATCACCCAACCCTCCTTATATATAGTAAAATCTCATCAATGTTGATGTCCCTGCATGTCTCTCAGGCTTCATTCTGACGTATGGGCTACAAAACCAAGCTGCAATCTCGTGCCAAAAATATATTGTAACTACTACCCACTGTAACAGAATTGGCAACACTGATTGATTAAATGTATTCTTTGTCTATCAAGAGACTTAAGTCTACCATCATCATGGCTTGCAAGTAAATTTATACTGATACAGTTACTCCAGTTATTAGTAAGAGATAGGCAATCTTGATTCAGAGAGTGCAATATTCTTACAAGGCTGAGACGAGCCCCACAACCAGAAATCATAAATTAAAGGGTAATTTTCATTTGGACCCCCTGAGGTTTGCCCAAAAAATGACATTTTACATTTTCTCCCCTGTGGTATCCCCCAAAAAATAACCCCAAAGACACACCATCATTTTAATGACCAAAATGCCCTTTTCCTTTCTAATATTTCAATTGGTAGCATATTCAGTTAGAATATTACTCCAATACCAAATTGTTGGCACCTAAAACCTCAGCTGAAGATCTAAGTAAGCTGAAGCGAGGAAATCAAAAGGACAAACGGGAATTTTGGTCATAAAAATAGCAGTGTGTCCTTAGTTGGTCTTTTCTAGATACCAAGCAAATGCAAAATGTCATTCTTTTTGGATAAAATTGACTTGGGTTAAACCTCAACGGGTCCAAGTGAAAATTAACCTAAATTAAAAACATAAACATCTCTAATGTATTTCATGAAACTTGTTTGGGTAGAATAATCTGCAAATTAGTAATTGTCAAATCCAAAGAATTTGACTTTACGTTACACGCATATTGTTATACTGAAAGTAACAACATACAAAAGAGCCACAACGAAATAAAATTCTACATATTGTTCAATGTACAAGACTGTCAACGTTCCTGCAGTAGAGTATATGACATATCAATGTTGATAGAGTAATGATCCTGGAAACCAGAATTGCCTTTCACATGACGCATATATGGGGATCTGGGAGTTAGCATCTATAACCTGATTCAGGCCAGTCTATTTCCTACACCGAAGAACCAAACCCCATGACTAAACCCATCGTCCTCTGAAACTCGAACATGACACTCCTCCAAAATGAATGCTAAACAAAAATGCCAATGATCTACAGGATGACTGAGATATGAACCTACCGATTGAAACCAACTCAAATATCATACCTCTTTGATCCATATCCTAGAACATTTAGCAAGAAATCAGAAGAAAAGAAGAAAAAAAAAACCCATTAAATCTTACATGTGAACACATGCACCATATCTATTTCAGAATGCTTTTTGCATATACCAAATCTTCAAGGCTTTTCATATTGTCCAGTTGAATGTCCAGCAGTTACTGTTTGTCTTAAAGTATGGCAACCTTGACTAAGCCTATTGACGATGGAACACAATCAAGCCATGGATGCTGACCATGACATGAGACACCCGATGTATATGAGAACCACAAGAATTTGATTAAACAATCTGATATAGAACCTTCTATTCAACAGACAAACAGAGAAGAATGGGCTCATGACTTGTACTAAACGAACTTAAGCTTTAAAGAGCTGACTTGTAGTAGCCTCAGAACCTCCAAAAATTTGTAAACTAGTTTTTCCTTTCTGACTTCTCAAACCTAAAATATACTGTAGTTTCCCCTTATACTCCTTCATGACAATAAGGACCTAGCATTGACCCACCAACACAGTGCAAAAAATTCAAATGACTTTATCCACATTGACCAAATATCACAGTGAGAAATTTCATGGGGTTTCTAACATTTTAATCAGAGAGTGCCCCAATACAAAATACAATCCACAGTTTACAACCTGATACTGCTTGGGTATTATGTTGAGATAAGTACTAAAAGGGAGATATGATCATGCGTTAGACGATTCACGTGCACTTACCATCCGTTTGTTTTAGATTTTAGAAATTTTATTTCTACCTTATAGTTTATCGACTCACCTCATATCTCATATGAGTCATATCGTGGTTCAAGCCTTAAAATGGTGGTCTCTGCTACTCCTTTTCCAAATCCAAAGAAGTTCTCCTAGAATTCCTTGGATCATTTGTGAATGGCTCAACCGATTCCTTCTTCGAAACATTAAAAAAGGATTACAAGAATTACTCGATTTTTTCTTTTAAGTTTTTGCAGATAACAGAATCAAGCAATTAAACACAATATAAGCCAATCAAAACCTCATACAGAACTGGACTCCTAACTTTGATAAAGAAGCCTCTGTATAGGTGAAACCCTGTATAAACTTCACATGACAACTCCCTGAAGTAACAAAATTCACTGTAATTGCACGCTGTTCCTGGTGCCTAACAATTTTTCAACTATTTTAACAGGTTTAGGGTTTTAGGGGGGTGAGGGTGTGTGTGTTTGGTTGGTGTTTTAGAATCAGTTTGACATAGTCGACTCATAAATAATTCAATGGTCTAAAACCTTCAGAAGGAATCAGCATCAGAAACTTTTCAAGATTTCCCTCCCTATCAGCCTAGAACACTAAACAACAAACCTTCCCTCATTACTTTAAACTTAAATTAACCGTCAAAAAGGAACACAGGTATCCTTCGCACAAAGAAAACCCAAAGAAGATCGTCTGCATGGCATGCCCTCCAGCTAAAATTCATCAATTACTCACTAGGAACAACTTATATAAAATGGAAAGCTTCCGAAGATAAATAGTACCCCACAACTTGTGGCACAAGAAGTAAGAAAATGCAGGCTACCAATTTTTAACCAACAGAGACCAGTATTCAGACGTGGTCATGGGATTTAAAGGGAGTCCACCATGTGATGACATGACTGAAAATATCGGTTGTCGAAATACTGATTCTGGCACGCAGATGCCTAAATTCAACACACAGATAACATCCACTGATTTAAAAGTTCTCGCTGGAACCCAAAAATCCAACCTTCGGAAATGTATATTCAAACTAAGAGAGCCCGAACTGCCAGAGTTAACCAGAATTGGTCACCCTGAGCTGACATTTCCAACTGAGGAGAGTCAACAGGGAAAAGAAGCATGTTTGCCAAGTACCAATACTGCGGCTTCTACTGAATAAACTATAATAACTAAAAAACCGATATGACAGAGAAAGAAAGAAAATAATTTCTTTTTCTGGGGTGGGTAAAGGTAATAGTTGTTGTTTACCTGGAGACCTGCCCGAGAGGAACGAGAGACTGGCTTCTTCTTATCCTTGTCCTTGTTCGCAGCAGTGGTCTTTCCCGCCAAAAGCCCCTTCCCTCCTTTTCCCGCCATTTGTCGCCTGAAGATTAAACGCAGGAAAGATTATATTTAAGGAAGTACCTTGGCAAGGAAATACAGAAGAAAGAAATAGTTCCCAACTTCCTACAGGAACAAGAAGGAAAAATAAAATATTTTGGAAAAGAAGAAAAACAATGATTATGATTAGTAAACTAGAGATCTAAGGAAAACGTTATGACAGAAAGAAACCGCCTGAAATTAGCAGAGAAATCTCAGCCGCCAACAAACTAACTAACTACCGCTAGCAGAAGAAGAACAAAAAATGAAGCAGAGGAAGAAGAGACAGACGAAATATAAAACCGTGACAAAGAAACACAAAGTAAAAATCCTATGGTGATGATACCAGATCTAGAGAAAATAACAGTCGGAGACGCCTTGTACAATCATGGATCCAAAGCAGAAATACAGAACACGAGGGGAGAAAGACATGAATTTGAAACAGAGAAGAACATGAAAACCCCTTTCCCAACAACCCACAACTCACCCTCAACCAAAATTTGCGCGAAAACGTCAATACGTTCAGATCAGAACCATAACTAACCTTAGAACAACACTGAAACAGAGAGAAAAAGAGAGAGAGAGAGGAAGAAGAAGAAGAAAAGAAACCTTGTCTAGTCGCGCGCTTCGATGGAGAAGACTTGGAAACGAGGAGAGAATAAATTAAGGCAAAGAGGGCTTTTTGCCTATTTATGTATGACGGAAGCTCTCTCTTTCTCTCTCTACTCTACTCTATTCTACTCGGCTTCGTCTCTTTCTTCGGGTTTGGCGAAATATTGAATACTCCTCCCCTCCCCTCCCCTCGTCGCGTGTTTTAACTTCTAACTTGTAGTTGAAGCCTCGAAGGGACAGAGCCGATACGTTTCATTACCCTTTTAATTTTTAATTCCCCGAAAGGACTCCGGAACGGACCACTGAGTGGGCCAAGTGGGTGTTGGACCGGGCGGTTATCTTTTGGACTTTGGTGGGAAACTAGAAACTAACTTAATTTTGGGATTTCAAATTTTCCCGGCTTTCCCTTTATACCATTTCTTTTTTCCATAATTACCAACTTATCCTAACCCTTCTTTAAAAATAAAAATATCCTAACCTACACCTCCTGGCCACGTGGTACCCGCAATTCTTCAGGCTTTGACGTTTAAACTTTAAAGTACACGCTATTGAATCCCACGCGCTCATAATTTCGGGTATTTCTATTATTATTATTTCAGAAAATGGTAAATTTAATGCTGTTTTATCTTATTCCCTTCTCATTTAAGTAGTGATTTTTTTTCTTTTCTTTTATTTTCCTCCTCCTTTTTCTTGTTTCTGAATCAATTTTAGTGTGGGTTTATCAAATGCTAAATGTGATTTTGCCACTAACATTCCTTTGGCTGCAGCCTCTTATATAGAGAAGCTAAAACTAAGAAAGTGTTGGGTTCAAACTCTTGGTCTTTCCGTGCTTTTCCTCCCTGCTTTCCATCCCCTGGATCCATGGCCTCTATTCTGGATGATTAATTTGATGATGAACAAAATAAATTATAACATTCAATGTGAATGGACTTAAGCTCAATGCCATTTCTTATCTCTAATAACAAGACTGATTCCATAGATTTCGAATTTCATTTTTGGTGTCGGGCCCTTCATATTCCTAATACAGTTGATTCCATAAATTTTGAAATTCAATGTGAATCAGATTTTTGCTTAACAATTAGACAAATCGTTTGTATACTTTTGATATAGTCGATTTTTAAAATTTGAAATTCAATATTAACATGACTCTATTTCCAGGTAATATTTTTACCCCAAAAATGAAAATTTACAGCTATATAAGCCATTTTATATATTGACACGTGTTGCATTCGAATCTAACTCCTTTGAATGAACCATGAACAATCCCAATGGGTGGCTCAAAAACCTGCTCACAGAGAGAAAGAAAGTGTATGGGTTGGCTCTAATACCAGTCAACCAGCTTTGAAGCTCGAGTCAAATTCAATGATGACACTATCCTAAGGTGGGGGAGCTTTAAAAACCAATAAAGTGATGAACAATAAATGCTTAATGAGTAAAATGTGCATTACATACATAATAGTAGTTGAGTGTATTTATAATTGAACTTTAATGATATAGACCAATGGATCATCATAGGAGAATATTCATGTTTTCCATAAGGTTGACACATTAGCAGGGCACAATGGCTTTTCTAACAAGATGCATACCTGACATTGGAAAACCTAGGTAATTGATGTGACTTGTTTCCACCTGAATTCCCAACAATTTGGAAGGAATTATGTTATGGGCTAATATAATCGAACTAAACGTATCTTCCAATACACACGAAGCATTAAATGAGAAGGTACAACGATCGTTGAGAAAAACAAAAGGGAGATCCTCCCAAGGTCTGTCTTTGTCGACAGGGTTTCCTAGGCTACTACATCCACCCCACCCACAAGACATCTTCCTCGTCCAAATCTCCAGAGGATCAATTAAGATCAAATGGTTGACCAAGTTGACCGGCTGGTTTATTGCCAAACTGAGGGACTATGTGCAAAATGGCACAACATGAGCCCCTTAATCCCTAGGTTTGCCATTCATGATCGAGCTCGGGGAGTAATATCTTGAGCTTTGATGTCTCAACCGAAAAGTCTATATGATAGTGCCATGTGGTGAATGGTTATGGCATGTTTTGACTACCGAAACCACCAATCTTAAACAAACGAGCTACTATTGTGCCTGTTGTTCGGTAATATTGTGAAATACTTAACCTTGACCTTAGCTTCGACAATGATTCTAACAACAAAATAATGAAATAATGCATAATTCAAAAAATAACCTACAAGAAAGAAGCGCCATGTTGGACTGAACAAGGTAGACCCTAATTTTACATTCAACCTTGACCTGCCCTTTTCCTAATTAGGGTGGCCCAAATTCACCCTCAGGACTAGATTTTTTCAGTCCAACCCCTTATTTGAGCTTGAGACGGGTTGGACTATGAGTGGCAAATTTGCATTCCTAAGTCCAACCACGATCTTCACCGCCATTTCTTTGTTGTTAACTACCCCTGGTCATCGTTGAATAAGAGTATGGTGAGAAAATGAATAAATGAAGTTCATATCAAATATCAAATATCAAATATCAAATGGTTCAAGATAATCACAAAATTATCAAATAACTTTTGTTCGTTTGAACTTGTCTATACGTATCGCAACTACGTTCTTAGGGAATAATTTTATAATTATTTAAAAATATTTTATTGAAAAATTAAAATTTTAACCATATATCGCAAAATTCACTATATTTAATAAAAATTCATTCGATTTTTTACCGATTTTTGCTAAAGTGACGTAAGACCTCTACAGGTTTTGGGGGCAACAAAAAGCGGGACTCAGTGTCCGTCGGCAACAAAATGGGAAGCATGAGCCTCAACATAATTGTATAATGAATTGTAAACTTTAATACATTTATTTACTAGTTGTGTATTTGTGTTCTCTTTTCATGTTTACATTAGTTTTATATGAATTTTTTAAATTTTCAGTTTTGCCCGCATATAGTTAGACATGTACCAATCATAAACTTTAGATTAAGTGATATTTCATGTCAAAATAATGTTCCCAGTGCGTTTAATAGCCTCAAATTAGGTTATACGATAAAATTCAAGCTAAAACGACCCTAAACACCCCTTGCAACCAATGGTCGAATTTTCATCGACACCCTGTCATGTCGGCAAAATGTCGCCGTGTAGGTGACGATCGCTAGCCAACAACACAGCAACATAGTCCGACCTTCCCATAATAGAAAGCCCCTTGTGATTATTAGATAACTTTGATACCCGAAAGAGAAAAAGGATATAGCCATCGGTGAATGACTAAAAGGCCATCACTATCACTGTAGTGGATTTTTCCAGTTTGACGGACATCTCAAAGAGTAACCTTAAATCTGAACGGTCAATTCAGCATCAATACGCAAGATTCTCAAAGTAGTCTCTAGCTTTGATTTTCCCTTGAAACCTTAATAAAAATCCGGGTCGAATCTGCCGTTCACATCATCGCACATTTGCATTATTCCCTTGTTTGACAAACAAATCTCTCACGCCTCTCTCTCTCTCTCTCTCCAACTAGGTCCCAGCTCCCAACCATTTGGTGTCTCGGGCGACAAGCTCGAAGCTCCCAAGCTTCCAAGTTAAGTTCCAACTCCACTGTTTTTGTACAAAACCTGATCAATCTCCTTCTCTTCTCCAGTCTTCAGAGGACAGAGTGGCTTATTACCGTCTTCTCCGACTCCCGATTCCTGATATTCCTCGCCGTGCAGTACCATTTCACTATCGGAAGATCCCGGTGGAGAGGAATTCTTGAAGAATTGACGATAGAGGATTAAGAGTTTGATTTTCTGCTCACTTTCACTGCCCAATTCGACAATGGCGCAAGCGCTTCATCTCGTCGTGTCTTCACCATCCTCGACTCAGACTTTATCGAAGATATCCATCTCAAGACAGACTTATCCTTTTGCATCTTTTCCCAAGCGTCGGATCTCTTTCAATGTCGTGCCGAGACGCATATGCGCTGTATCCTCAGATCTAGAGTCCTCTTCTTCAGGTAGGGTTTTGGTCTCTGATAATGGCAAGGGAGGTATTCTTGCAGCTGATTCGAGCGCTATCGAGGTTGATGCGGTGACGGAAGCCGAACTTAAGGAAAATGGATTCCGCAGTACGAGGAGGACTAAGCTCATTTGCACAATTGGACCTGCCACCTGCGGGTTCGAGCAGCTAGAGGCGCTTGCCGTGGGAGGGATGAACGTGGCTCGGATCAATATGTGTCATGGCACTCGAGAGTGGCATCGCAGCGTCATCCAGAGTGTGCGGAGACTCAACGAGGAGAAGGGTTATGCTGTTGCTATCATGATGGATACAGAAGGGAGTGAGATTCACATGGGTGATCTTGGTGGTGCGCCGTCCGCCAAGGCCGAGGTACTCTAATCCTGATAAATTTCATCTTTCGGTGTTATTATGTCAAGTTAAATTGGTGCTTTCGGAAAAGATGAGAATATATGCCCCACTACAATCTAACGATTACTATATTATAGACTAAAAACTAAATTTTGATTGAAGGACAACTCTGGAGTTTCTTCTTCTCTTTAGTTGGTTGGTTGGTTGATTGATTGAGTGTGATATAATTATTTGGTCCCCTCATGATACTATCGGACTCTATATTATTTAAGTAAGGGAGTGCAGTGGAAAAAACTGATTTATTTGGGCTGGTTTTATAATGTTATACAAACGAAATGACATTCCCTTCTGTTTTAGAAAGATTCTTTCTTTAAACGAGTAGAAAGAGGAAGCGCGGAAATAAATGCAACTTCTAAAGATTCATAATTGGTTTTGTGATTTGGACTTTGGATGTTAAAAAGGAGTGATGGCCTTTTTTGTTATGATTCCATGAAAGCCTTACGAGGGGCTGACCCCATATTGATGATGTGATGGACTTTGTAGGCGTTGATATTTCACCTTACCTTAGAATCCGGATTTTAGGTTCAGTTCTCATTAGGTTCATACTAGAGAACTTCTACACTCATTTATATAATTGATTTCATTGTTCCGAAGGACTATGGTTTTGTCGGATACAATAGGAGTGTACTTAACAGATTGTTGCATTGGAAATGAATCCAGATGCTACTATGGTCAAATAATAAACATTCACTTTGTAATGGCACAGCATCCTACCATTCTAGGCAGGATTTCAGTGTACAATCTGGAAGTAATCCAATCTCCTACACTTTTTGTGCAGGATGGTGAGATTTGGACGTTTAGTGTTCGAGCGTTTGACTCGACTCTTCCAGCTCCAGAACATACCATCAACGTAAACTATGAGGGTTTTGCTGAAGGTAAGAATCATTTATGGGTGGTTAACTGTTGATATTGTTGTTTTTTTTTTTTTTGTGTGGTTAAAGTGGAAAAAAAAGGGGGAAAAGAAACAAATGGATCTTTTATTCAAATTTCAAACAAGTTCAGATGTGATACAGATGTTAAAGTGGGAGATGAACTTCTTGTGGATGGGGGGATGGTGAGGTTTGAGGTGATTGAGAAGATTGGACCCGATGTCAAGTGTCGTTGTACTGATCCAGGGCTATTACTACCACGGGCAAATCTGACTTTCTGGCGTGATGGAAGTTTAGTTCGAGAACGTAATGCGATGCTGCCCACAATTTCTTCCAAGGTCAGCGTGTGTCTAAATAGAGAAATTGAGTCAATGTCTTTGTAATCTGTGCAACTTCCAACATATATTTATTCATTTATTATGATGCAAATCAAATCCAGGTGACTTCCCTTACTTATTGGTGAAAAATTATTTACTTAGTGGCATTTGCTAGTAGTTCCTTCAAAGGTTTTATGATTTTGTGGCAATTAAGTTCCCATTCATACAAGGTCACTTGTCTATATTATTGTAAATGTATTTGATATCATAGCAGTGCTGGTAGAGTTTGTGCCTCTGAACTTTGACCACTCCTGCCTTGCCCACATTGTTATTAATTTTCTAATTATGCTGCTTGCCATTTGTGTCAGTAAGACACCAATCCGGTCATCCCTTTCTTGTATCTCTTTCATGCTCTCTAGTTACTTTCTAATGCTTCAGTCTTTTACAGGATTGGCTGGACATTGATTTCGGTATTGCAGAGCGTGTGGATTTTATTGCAATTTCGTTTGTCAAGTCTGCAGAAGTTATTAATCATCTTAAGAGCTACATAGCTGCACGATCAAGTGACAGGTAACTTTTAATGCTTATTGCTTACTTGCTTATTTCTTATGGTGTCATAGCTTGTAAAACAAGTGCTTTTTACTTTAATATGTCATGGCTTACCAAATAAATCTATCCTTCCTCTAACCATTAGTAGGGTTATGTGTTTCTGAACTTGTAAATATGGTTTTATGGGGAAAATCCATTCTTATTGGTTTGATGTATTTAGCTGTGATCGGTCTTAAATGTAGGGTAATTTTGGAGGTAAATATTGAAGGCTATAAAGATCTCTTTTTATCATTTATCGTTTTTTATTTCTGTTTATTTAACACATATCATTAATGAAACCATTTTGGATCAAAACATAGAAATCGTTTGGCAACCCATTAGTCACAATAGAGTATGGAATGAGAAAGTGTTTGGTGACCGTGTAATGTAAATGACTTTAATGCAATGGGTGAAGGGAGACATCTTTTGTCTCAATAACCTCGAACAATGGCAGAGGCGAACCTGAGTTTTTATTGAGTTATATTTTGGATTTTCTTTCATGTGACCTCTCTTTCCTTCCTCAGGACTTTTATCTCTTGCTTCTTTTCTGGCTGTTGTTCCTGGTATTCTATTAATTCTTCTTATTTACTATGCTCTGCAACTACTGATCCATCAAGACTGATATAGATTCATCCATCTATGTAATCTGTAAACCTTGGTCTTAAACTTGGTGTGGTATCCACACATAGGGTGACCCAAAGTCTGCAATGTCGGCCCTATAGCAGAGCTTTTAACCTATGCTTAAATCTGATCACGTATCTGATTTCAGAGGGTAAAAGCTTTCTATCTTCTCTCCCTGTTTTGGCTGAACATCAACTGTTTTCCAACTCCCATTAAAATCTGAGGCCAAATAACAGGCAATGCACGAGAGACCTACCTGGTGGATAAGAGTCAGAGAGATGGTAGTGAGATAATAGAGACAACAATTTCTTGTTTGTATGCCTTGATCCAGGGTATTTAATCCCTCCTTCAACTACACTGTTATGCTATCGATCTCATTGATCAGCAAAGAAAGAAAGATGCACATTAATGTACCACAAAATAATGAAATACTCTTTCAGTGACGTATAGAAAAAGACTCCAAATTGTCTGTTAAAGTTTTAGATTCTCAGGACTCTCGAAGGTGAATCAGTAAATTCTCAAACTTTTTGTACATGCTTTTATAGTAATGAAATCGTTTTATCACCAAAAAAAGAACAAAAAGGACTTCATACCCATTTTCTATTTTCATGTTTTCTCACTCAGAAGGCTTTATAGATTTTAAACGAAATGCGTCAAAAAAACATTTCTTGGGAAAAAATGAAAAATGAAAATCATACCAAAATGGAGGCTAAGTTGGACAGTTAGCCAAGGGAAAAGTAGTTGCTTTCTGCAGTAAAAGCTTTTTGCTGCCATTGAAAGTCTGCAAGAATACAACAAGAAGAAGCCTTTTCCCAACTAAATGGGGTCGTCTATGGAAGTCTCCCAAGAATATTAATTTGAAATTTGTAGTAGCATAATGTAGATTTATTGGTCAGTTAATGAGATGATTATGAGATCACCGTTGTGATTTTTGTTGCTTACATCATTGTAATCTTGAATTGTTCAGTCCTTGAGGAAAATGTCCACCGCCTCATACATGTGAACTATGTGTTGTTACTATGCAGTGTTATTTCTGTCATTGCAAAGATAGAAAGTATAGACTCTTTGAAGAACTTGGGAGAGATTATTCAGGCATCAGATGGAGCAATGGTGGCTAGAGGAGATTTGGGTGCTCAGATTCCTTTGGAGCAAGTTCCTGCAGCCCAGCAGAGGATTGTTCAACTGTGCAGGGCGCTAAATAAGCCTGTCATTGTTGCTTCTCAGCTGCTTGAGTCCATGATTGAATACCCTACACCCACCAGAGCTGAAGTTGCTGATGTTTCTGAAGCGGTTAGGCAGCGGGCAGATGCTCTGATGCTTTCTGGTGAGTCAGCCATGGGTCAATTTCCAGATAAGGCATTAACTGTGCTTAGAAGTGTCAGCCTGAGAATAGAAAGGTGGTGGAGAGAGGAGAAACGCCATGAAGCTATGGAACTCCCAGCCATTGCTGCTTCGCTCTCAGACAGTATTTCGGAAGAGATCTGCAACTCTGCAGCCAAGATGGGTAAGTATTCTGACTATTACAGTTATTTGGGCATTTTCAGCTTGACAAACATGACATTTTGCAATGCAACAACGAATTTAAGATGGAACTAGATAGCATCTCTTATTGGAGGTGAGACTGGGGTGTGGATAATAAAGGGTTTTCTAAATGGTTTGTCCTATTCTTGGTTGGAGGGGGATTTATTTCTTATTCTGTAAATTCTTTTGTCCTGCTGCTCTCTTTTACAGCACAAGTCCTATTGATCCTGGAATATTATCAAGAAAAAGAGCTTTTAGGTCCTGCTATGTTCAGTTCAGGAATAAGAAGATTTGAAATTGGAAAATCTCTTAGAGTAGTCATTAGTTGCACTTGACACTGAATTTTAAGGAAACACTTTGGAATTTAGGATATTAAAAATCAACACTGTTTCTGTTGTTCAGAATCAATAAAATCCACACACAGACGTTGATGTCAACAGATGGAATGTCAAAGATGCTTCTGCATCTCCTATTCTCTTTGTGAGCTTATAGTTGAACTGAAAATCCAATGCCTGCTGCTTCTTGAGATCCTTCATGCGGAGTTCCTTTCTCTCTCTTTGTTTTTTGTTATTCTGGATTTTTTGTGGGGGGGGGGGGGGGGGCGGGGCGGCAGCGGCAGGCCCAAGAGTAGGGCTGCTATGGTGGGCTTAACAGTCGGAGAATTGCAAGGAGGAGAATTGCAGGGGAAAGGGGAAGAAACACACAACACACATTGCCAAATGAAAGAGAGTACTCAACTTCTGTAGATGCACTCTAAATAGTGACTGGGTTACAGGCATGTATATAAAGAAATAAAACACATCCTAGTTTGAAGTGTGAAACTCAAAAAAAAAGTGCAACTCAAAGTCTGACTCTTAACTTAATCCTATGTAGGTGACCCCAAAATAAATAAATAAATATTGAATTAACTAATTCCAAATGTTGTTTGACCAAGAACTTAGAGGGGTTCTTGTTGGGTTTGGGTTTCCAAAGATTAGCTCTCTGGCCCAACTGATCTATTTATATTACATCAATATTTATTATTATTATTAAATTTTTTTTTGGGGGGGTGGGGGGTTGTTTGCTTGGCAGTGTGGAGGTGAAACTAACAGAATGCGCCATATGGATATCCTTTTGGTCAATTATATCTAAAATATTTCCTGTAGGTTTGATTGTGGGAAAATTGAGGAAAACAAAGTTATTGTCTTTTGGAAAGTAACTTTATGTGCATCTGGTTGACTAGAAACTGTGTTCCCAATGTAACAAGTGGCTTTCCAATAGACATGGTTTGTGTTGTTTCTTAGCTTAACAGCTCCACATGACACTTGAGTGGGGATTCCTTCCATGCTCATGTAGTTGATTTAATTTAGCAAGAAGTGTTAGGTTGCAACTCAGTTGACAGGATTACAACTAATTGAAAACAAAAATTATAGAATATTGATAGCTTAAAATCAAGGGGTCCGATCATCCACAATTCTGGTCAAATGAAGGCTCATTGGTGGTGGAATGAGTATGATATGAATCTGATGCTTATATGGCTATGCATATTATATTTCAGAAATATCAAATATTTATTAGAAATATAGGAGCTTCAATAACTTTCCGTCAATTGTGTTAAAGGTTCTCTGACGGAAGTTAGTCCTATTGCCTGGGTTACAGTGAGGGGGCTGTTTCCTTTTCTAATTTGCTTCTATTTATGACTTCTTTGAGTCTCCTATTCCCTTTTTTTTTGGTTAAGGTAAACCCGCATTTAACTTTACATCCCAGACGATCAAATAACTAAGGCCATATTAAAAAGAAAGGGGAGGGGGGGGGGGGGAGTGATCATTCCAGAATTGCTGCTGAGTTCTTGCTCCTTGAGATGCTAGGCAGTCCGCTGCATTTTTCCCTTCATGATGAGTGTGAGTGAATTGGTTTGAATTAAAAGATGATGCTAGGACCCTGCTGTCATTGATGATTGTTCTAATTTCTGGCAAGCTTCTCTGTTTGTGTGAGTCACAGTAAGTCTATAACATCCCAGTTGTCCCCTTCTATGATTAAGTCTGAAAGTCCTAGTTCTTGAGCCCATATAAGAGCTCTCTTGGTGCCAATGCTTCTGCAAATGTCACTGGCTGATCGTCACATCCTTTTAAAATACAAAAGAGGACTTCCTTTGATTAAAAATTAACTCCAGGATTCCTTCTTCCCCTAAAACTAGTGTGCGACACCTCTTGTTTTCTTTGAATTTGATTATGGATCCTGAGATTCTGACATATCTGTTCAATCAGAACAGAACTTGGGACTGAAGTAAGGCTGAGATTTAGTGGGTATGTGGGTATCTGCACATCTTTGGAGAGTTCTTGTGCGACACTGTAATGGTCATGATCCATTGTCCATGATGTCGTTAAGCATACCAGTGGTGATGGCACATGCTCTTGAGTTTTTCTTCTTGGTCTTCTTGGTCTTTCTTGGTCTTGTGCTTTTCATTATGATTTTGACGTGATCATTGTTGGACTAAAATTTGTTTTGTGGATTGTTTCAGCCAACAATTTGGGGGTGGATGCCCTCTTTGTTTACACAAAGACTGGACACATGGCATCTCTCCTTTCACGCTGCCGTCCTGACTGCCCAATCTTTGCTTTCACGTCCACCACATCTGTGCGGAGGCGTCTGAACCTACAATGGGGCCTAATACCCTTTCGCCTAAGCTTCTCAGATGACATGGAGAGCGACCTTAACAGAACATTCTCTTTGCTGAAGGCCAGGGGGATGATTCAGTCTGGTGACCTCGTCATTGCTGTCTCAGATATGTTACAGTCCATTCAAGTGATGAATGTTCCTTAAAATATGTTCTTTTACTGAAGCATCTTCAGTTTTTCAGAATTTTTTTTCTTCTTTCTCTTTCTGTTTAAATCGTCTGCTACTGTTCTCTAGTTGTTGAAGTTAGAACTTTCTAATGTGAGCAATCAACTAAATATAAGTTTCTGCAGTTTGGTTTCCCACCAGAAACTGATGAACTAAATATAGTTCAGCATTTTGGTTCTCCACAAGAAACTGTAGGAGAGGATTTTAGTCTTGGGTTCACTGTTCTCTTTCTTTTTTCTTTTAATAGATGTTAAATCCTGTCAAGTTAACACATGATTTGAAAGACTGAAAAAAATCTGATTAGGGATGTCAAGGGGCCGGATTGGGTCGGGCCAGCCATGAACCCTAACCTGACCCAGGCGGAAATTGAAACCTAAGCCCTACTCAACCCTGTTAGGGTTTTCAAACTTCTAATCCTAATTCGACCTAACAAGGCCCAACCCAAGCTCAATTAAATTGCGCTAGTAAATATGTGTTTTAGGTATAATTTTAATAAGTAAACTAACCTAGGGTTGGGTTGTGCCAAGTTAGCCTGAAGCCGTGCCCCAACTTGACCTGATTCTGTTATGGCTGATTATTTTGTTATCCAACCCACCCTTCGAGTTGAAAAAATTGAGTGGAGATCGGGCCAGGCTCTGGGCGGATTTGGGCTGGGCTTGATCAATAGGGTTTTATTGACATCCTTACATCTTATGGAATTTGGGATTTTTATTTGTAGTTGTTGCTGCCAATGGTGGTAATAAAATAAGATCGAACGGTTGAAAATCAAAAGGCGGGGTTTACTTGTAAATATTATTTTTTATTTTTACCATCTTATTTTCATTATGTAGCACGATCACTACCATTGGCAGAAGTAGTTGCTGCAAATAAAAATCAAAATCCTGGAATCTATAAGACACTATCTACAATAGTTAATCTCAAAAGAATAACAATTTTATAATGACAAATCACTTTCAAGTAATGTGTTTAGGAGTAAGAAATGTGACAAGTGTTTATATACAACAACTAAATTTTTATGTAGAGAATCCCCTAAGCTGATAATTAATACTTTATCACCAATTACAGTATTGGAGCTTCATCTGTGTTTTATTACCGACCATCCATTATGAGGTAGGATATGGGAGGATCTGAAGAGAGAAACGTCTGTCATTCAAAATTATTAGCAAATTGTCAGCTCAATTCAAGTTTTTTGGATCTTTTTGGAGGGGTTTTCATTTTTTGTGTGAATTGAATTCGAACCGTTTTTTTAATGAGTCTCCAATGAGTTATAAGATTCAGTCACTTATAATATTTCATTTTAAAAACCCCTATTCAATTTATACTACTCTTTAGATTAAAACATTATATATAGCAGAATCTGTATCTTATTGGACTTATTATTGGAAGATTTCCTCAGAAAGAACTCAAATACACTTATTAATGTGTCAATATTGACTGCTCAACTGCATGGATCATATAGTGCCAGGTCTAAATGAGAACCCCTCCAGTTTTACGAATAATGATATATAATTGAAGTCATGAATTAATTATTTGACTAATCATGTCATTCTATTTAATTAAATTCAACATATAAGACTACAATTCATTAAAAAATATATATATATATTTATCATATTTTTTTATATATATATAATATATATATATATATATATTTTTTTTTTTTTTTTTTTTTTTTTTTTTTTTTTTTTTTTTTTTTATAATTTAAAATTTTTTTTTCTTTTTCATTTTCCATGAATTAATTAGACTGCTTTCGGATCAGATTCAAATTAAAACATGGTCCATTAACACTCTCAATCGTCTTGTTAATTAGAATCTGGAAATATTTAAAACTAAAAATGATTTGGTGTAAATGATTAGTAGTGTTTTACAGATTAAAGTTGAGTAGATGACAAATCAAGCAATGCAAACCCAAAAGGCCCTTAAAGACTACAATCTTGTGGTTTTCAAGCTAATTAAGAGGCCTTGTCTTTGTAGTTTTGTTGAATGTGAAATCCAAACTGTGACAAGAACAAACTTGTCTTTATTTTTCATTTTTTTTTGGGTAAACGGATCATAGAGGAATAAGCTTGTTGTGGTCCTATCGAATATGCCATTCTGCCTAGGTTCTTCTCTTCTTTTAAAAGAGCTTTACTTCACTATGTGACACACTTTTCGGTGATGCTTCATATCTATCACTATTAATACAAAGAGATTTTTTGGGTGTAGGGTTATCTTCATAACAAATTAACAAGTATGACTTTGAACAAATGTTGATTGGAGTTCTTAGAACTAGTCAAGTCTAACCAGTGTTCTAAGGAATTGAAGTTAAGTTAGTAAATTCTGTATTTTATTTATGTCAACATTATATGGTTAAACTGGTCAAATCTGACCAGCCTAGGAAACCATATGGGTTAGCATTTATTGAGCATTAACTCACAACCACCTACTCCTATTAATTTGATTAAAGATCATACAATTTAATTTGTGGACATTATTTGATTGATTGACTTGCACAGACCATCTATGCGAATCATATTATTGATTCCTAGTGATTCAGAGATAATGGAGGTAGGTTAAGAAAATTTTAGTGGTGAATGTAAAAGAAAAAATAATCTTTGGTAGAAAAATGTAAAAGAAGATTCTTTCTTCATATATTGTAAACCTTGAGAATCCATTTCTATTCGAATCAGAAATAAACTACTTTCATAATCTTCAAAATGTAGGGTGTTAACAGGCAAGATTTGGTTGGGTTACACTAAACCCTAACCCTATTGTAGTGACTTCATTTTAAATTTAATCTTTTTCAAAATTTATTAGAACTTTAGAAAAATAATCTTGACTGGTTCGAGAGTTAAAACCAAACCCTATTCGATCCTGTTGGGGCTAATTATTTTATAAACCGAACTTGTCCTTGGATTCTGCCACACTTAAGATGGATGGATTTGGGCTGGTTTGGACCTGGGGGTTTTATTCCTATAAAAAAAGGACATATTCAATACGAATACATATTTTACCGGAAAAAAAGAAGGTATTTTATGTTGTTTCTTATTGGGACATCCAACTTCTCATGACCAACCATCATAGGGTTGGTCGGTTGGTAAAACCTACATCTCAGTGGTTTTTTTTGTGTTTGATGGTATATTATGTAATATCTCCATCTCCGATGTATAAAAAATCGTCTGTAAAAAACCCAATGACCTTAATGCTAGCTACTATTTGTTTAGCTTAGATTAGATTGATTATCAATCATTGATCCATGCACTATAATTTATTTTTTCATATTATTCTGATAAATTTATATTTTTTGGTTTCCCAGATGGTGATGGATCACAAAATACCATTCAATGGATTTTTCTTTTATATTTTGTTGCTCCAGTGTTTTGGATAGAAGCCACTAATCTTAATTTCATTAGATGGGGAAGGGGGAAGGAGATATGAAAGCTTGTCGGTCCTGCTCTCCACTTCCATTTGATGGATTTTTGTTTTCTCTGTTTGTCAATGATCTTTCTTTACTGTGTTGCCCATGTTTGTATTCATGGCCGGTGGCACTTTGGAATAGTGGGTAATCCAAAAATGAGCTTAATTTTTAGTAAAGAAATAAGTCTATCACTTCAAGTGAATTGGGCTGAAGAATGACAATTTTGGTTCTGAAACTAACCTATTTATTAGTGGACAATCCTATCAAATCAGAACCAACTAAACAAAGCTAGTTAAATTGCACAACTGGGTTAGGTCATACTTACTGACCCCTCAAGCTTTATCAGCCAGAGAGCTCTTGGGCAAGACAAGAATAGTTTTCAATGTTTTGTTTAACCTTAAGGGTCAAATTATCTGAATCACTTCTTTATCTTGTAGTGTAATATTTTGATAACTTTAGCATATAAACATTTTATGGACATGTTGTCACTATCAATCTAAGATTATCAAAGGTGTTTTCTTTAGTGTTAACTAAGTGTTTTTATTTATTCTGATGATGAATCATCAACTAAATGTGTGCTCATACATTTAAGATGAGATATTATATATTTTCTTATACATGCCAAGTCTTTTAATTTCTAAACTATATGTGACTTCATAAACCTAAGTTGTCCAAATATGACAGAGGCTCCTAAGGCCAGAGCAAATCAATGAGGGCTATGACCCCACCACCATGGATATGCTATAGACTATTCATATCAGACAACATCATTTCATCTGCCAAATTTATTGTTAGTTTAAATGTGACAACACAAAGACATTTTAATAAAAATAGAATGACACTAAAATTTCTAGAGATTCATAGCTATTAAAATAAATGTGAATAGAGGCACTAAAATATAAAGGTGAGTAGGGAATAAGAAGATGATGACACAGATAATAGCCAAGAATAAGAATAGGAATCCAAAAAAAATAATCCAAAAAAAAAGGGACCCATGGGCTATTGGGGGATTAGAGTGGGGACAAACCCATCAATCTTATTTAACTTTCTTGATTACCTATCTATCTTTATGTCCTCATCAACAATATTATAAATTTGTTTTATCAATCAAACCAAAATTTGGTTTCTTTCTTTTTTTTCTTCCAAGAAAACAAAGGTATCAAAAAAGGCTATCTCTTCTAGATGATGTAATGAGAAATTTTTTTACAACAAACAAATATGTCACATTCAAGAAATTGGTGTTTGGCAGATCAACCATGAATGAGATTTTCAAAGTCTGGGGAAATTCACTTATTTCACAAACTTCAGTAATTTATAGCTTCTTTGTTGTTTTTTTCCATGGTTAGTAGCTTAGCTTTTTTCTATGGGATCGGTTGCATGTCTTTCTCACATTTTCTCGTGAAGTGAAACCGAAAAAGAAAAAAATCTGAGGGACCTCGAAAAGGGTAAAAGCCATAATAAAAGACACTTGGTTTCCTCATCTACTTTAATGATGCCCATAATAAATTAAATTTGGATGCCATTCTTCATTCTTTTGTTGCTAGGTGTTTTTTTTGTTTACCAAGTTACCTTTGTCTGATAAGTAATTTTATAGGGATGTCTTTATTCATGACTCGTGGTTATGTTTCATGATTTTTCTAAATTGTGTTTTGGAATTGAGTTTTGAACTAATTTAATTTAGTATTGATCTTTGTTTGAGGTGGCATAGTTATATTCAACAGAGGCTTGTAGATGCTTTTGTACGAAAAAGTAATTTAGTCTACATTAAAGAAATTAAAAGAATTAGAAGCATAAAGAAAACCTTAAACAGAGGTGCCGAGAAATGATAAGTATAGCAAGACGCCTTTTTTTTCTTCTTTTTTTTGTTAAGGGTTGAATGTTTCTATTAGAAAACACCAACTAAATTTTAACTAATGAGATCAAAACCAGCTTTCAAATGCATTATTAGATTCACTAAATGGGTGTAATGAGTGATAGATAGAACTCTTTTAATTATTATAAAAACTACATGGATTGGATGATTAAAGGAGAACAGTGTACCTTTGGATTGGCCAGTATCAAAATTTCATTCATATCTCAAGTGCATGGCCCATTAATAACCTTTTTGCTTAAAAATGAGTTGTGGGTCAATTTCTCCATATGGAAAATTACATTTCCACCGAAAGCCAAAATCTTGTCAAACGGAAAGAAGGAAATTTTATTGGTTTTACATCTTGTTTTGACTCTCAACGCACAACTGTGAAAGTTAAAAAGACAAAAAGAAAAGAGAAGATTCACTTTATTTAATCCACAGGTAATAGAAATTTAACATATTTAATTAAATGTTTTCTTTTCTCAATGTAATTGGTCTCAAGAAAATTTAAACTCTTACCCAAGTAAGTTGTGACGATGGTGAATTTTTACTGTGTAAAGTATTCTAAATTCCGTTTTAAGGCCTAAATGTGCTCGAATCATTGTTTTTCGACGTTGGGTATTGCCAAGTAACCAATAAGTGAAAGTTTGAATTCCAAGCTCTTCAAAGATGCTAGTTGTGCCCGCCCCAACCCCAACCCCAACCCCAACCCCAACCCCAACCCTTAGAAAAAGAAAATAAAATTTGTTTGGATGTCCTCGTGTTTTGAATTTTTTTAGTGTTTTTCTTTTAAATTAGGGTTTTTATCTATTGTAAATTCTAGCAACAGGTTTAGTTGGGTAGAAAACAATTAGGTTGTATTATGTTTTTTTTTTCTTTTCATGGTGAAATTATATGAACTTGATTGTGGGTGCAGCCTTTGGATGAACCATATAAATATTATTTCTATTTTTGTTGTTGTTTTCAAATCTTTGTTACATTGCTTTGCTAACATATGAGACACTCACCCCTACATTATTACATTATTAGATGTAATATATCAAACTGATAAAAGAAGTTTGTATTTTGAGAAAGCCAGAAAATCCTGAAGGTTTTCATCAACTTTTCACCCTCCTTGATGTAACATTTTCCTTAGCTTTTCACACCACACATTAGGGGGGAGAGACCGTCTTTATAACTATGGTATTCTACGAGATCCATCATATGAGTTTTAGAAGTAGATCCTCTATTCATATATGTAAAATTACTAATCTCAAAACCTCAAGGGGTTGCCCAGTTGACAAATGACCAATTCCTCATAGTATAAGGTCAAGAATTATAATCTCCTAAAAATGAATTGAAATCTTTAAACGTTTGAGTGTGTTTGGTGGTGTGGTGGGTGTGGGTTTGGGTTGGGGGGGGGGGGGGGGGGGGGGGGGGGGGGGGGGGGTGTTTGTTGTGTTGTTGGGGGCGCCGGGGGGCGGGGGGGCCGCGGGCCCCCCCCCCCGCCCCGGGGGGGGGGGGGGGGTGGTAAAAGAAGGCGCGGCCCCCCCCCCCCCCCTTTTCTTTTTTTTTTTTTTTTTCCCCTCCCCCCTCTTCTCTTATTTTTTTTTCCCCTTATTATATTATCAATTTTGGCTAACAAATCCTATATGGACTTCCTCCACTATAGTAGAGAAATGTTGTACTTTTCCTCCGGTGTATAAGGTCAAGAGTTTTAATCTCCTAAAAATGAATTGGTATCTGTTAACCCTTCTTGACTTCTTCCACCGTAGTAGAGAAATGCTGTACTTTTCCTCCGGTGTGAGTGATTTATTTTCTCCGATGTGTGTGATTTTCTTTTGTCGGGTGAGTGTTTAACAACTTTAGGGCATTGTGGGTGTTTGATCACTGATCTATGTCTACCTCTTAATGCAGAGGCAAAGGTCGAGGCAGAGGCAATTATCAACCCCAACAAAATTGCAAAGATGGGAGTCGTAATGAAGCCACTGAAATTGCCCTATGTGATGATGAGGGTCTGGATGTGGCGGAGGAGTTTGAGAATCAAGCGAGTTAAATGCAAGGAAATATTGGTGGGTTTGGTTCTTCCAAGTAAGCCATACAAAAGGTAGGTGGTGACAGAGGTGTTACCTAAGGCCTAGAATTTGGTGAGGAATGTAGAAATTATTCCTATGGAACAGGATATGTTCCGCTTTGAGTTTGAGCATCCGAAGGATCTCTTCAACGTCATTGACGAGTCCCCATGGTCAATTTCAAGTAATCTATTGGTGTTGGAACTTTGGCGGCTAGAAAGGGTTGATGATTTACACAGGTTGATTTTTGGTGCCAACTCCATAACATCCCTACAACCTATTAATAACGTGTTAACAACGGAGTTCGGGATTCAAGTGGCCACTAAATTAACTAGGTAGGTATGGTTATTAGGGGAATGCAATTTAAGGAATACCAAGAATACTTCCGATGCAGAGTCATTATTGACCAAAGGAAACCACTACGACAATCAATCACAACAAGAAAAAGAACTAAGATTCATGTACAATTGCAAATCAAATGGGAAAACTTACCCTTAGTCTGCTATGACTGTGGCGTAATCAAACATGATGAGAGTAGATGTCCAGGCTACTTCTATAAAGATTGCCAATCAAGACAAAGGGAATGACTAGGGCCTCAACTGTGAGGAATGCCACCGGATAATCGCCTCATTGCAACAGCTCCAAATATGCACTTTATTGAGTTGGAATGGTACTAGAATAGAGATCAAGCAAGGTTTTCAGGCAAATATGAATGTTGCCAAGGAAGAAGGAAGACCGGTGATGGGAACAACCACTAACACAAGCTTGATTCCTGTCTCGTGCATATTCCAAAACTTGTAATAGGGCATCCAACTAGAGGTAATTGTACAACTCAATGTTGATCTCTCTCTCCAACTATTTTAGGGACCACCTTTAAGCACCAAATCTCCCTGACACCACACCTCTTGAATAGATATGTGCTCTTTGTAGAAACAACCGTTGTGCCTCTCTCTCCTCAGAGCCACCTTTCCACACTCATCAACAACTTTCACAATCTCTATCCAAATGTGATAGCCAACCTTGAAATACAAACCCTACTTCTCTCCCTATTCCAACTCTAGTCGGGTCTACCTTGATTAGCCCGATGGACCACTCATCACCCAACCACCTAAACCCATCTCAGCTGGCCTAATTCCAATTTTACCCTACTCCCTCCCCTATAGCAAGCCCAACCCATATCTCTCAAACCCAAAGTAACTCTTAGCCATATAACTCTTATCATATCCCAAACCCACAAAGTTCGTCATAAAAAACTATTCAATCTAACTTAATCCCTCTTAACCAAAGCCCACCTCACCCAACCGAAGGCTTAGGCCCCCCACTTCAACATCTCCCTTACAACCCCCATCCCACTTCTCCAACGGTTATTAACCACCATATTCAAAACCTTGCTATTGGCTTTGCTACTGGAGGCGAACTAATGTTGTCCCCTTGGAGAACAAATCCAAGAAAGAGCAGGAACATTGAGGATAAAGGAAGAAGCACAAAAAGTCCTTTTTAATCCTTAAACCCCATCGAGGTTGGGGAAGAGCCCCATGGGTCACCATGATCTTGGGAAGTTGGAACTGTAGAGGTTTGCGAGCCCTATACAGCGTGATCATTGAGAAATCTCGTCAAGAAGAGGCGCCTTGATTTACTTTTTTAATGGAGACATTAGTACAAGGCCATTGACAAGAAAAATTGAAGAAGAAGCTTCATATGAAAATTTGTTACAAAGTTAATCCAGTTGGGAGGGCAAGAGGGTTAGCATTATTCTAGAAAGATAAGTTGCAACTGAAGGTTTTACGAGCAACAAATAGGTTTATTGATGTATGGATTAAGACCGAACAAAAGGAAGAAATATTTGTACGAATTTTTTATGGGGATCTGGCCAGGCATTTGAGAAAGGAAATGTGGGATGCTATTGAGCAACTTGGAGTCAATAGATTGGGGAATTGGTTATGTGTTAGTGATTTCAACTCTTTCCTTACATGATAGAAAAGAAAAAAAAAAATGGAGGGAATAAGAAGGGTAGCAAAGAAATTAAAGGGTTTCAAGAAATGGTCAATTATTGTGGACTTAAAGATCTTGGAACACATGGTTCTCCATTTACATGGAGCAACAAGAGATGGGATAAAGCTAATGTAAGAGTTAAACTGGATAGAGCCATTGAAAATGTTGACTGGGTTCTCACCATCCCTAAGACAATGGTCTATGTTGAACATGTTGTAGCCTTAGACCACTCTCCTATCACCCTTGATACTGAGGGTTGCCCAACAAAAGGCCCTAGCTTATTTAGATTCAAAGCCATATGGCTAAAAGATCCCAGTTGTGAAGGGGTGATAAGCACTACATGGCCGAAGGTTAATGACCCTTCTTCTCTGCTTTGCAAAAAATTATATTGGTGTCAGGGAGAGCTGAAAGTTTGTAATATAGATTATTTTGGGCACTTACAAACTAATATCAAACGGATCCAAGAGGAGCTAAGCAACCTTCAAAGCCTCTCTATGGATATGGTGGATCTCTAGAGGGAAGAAAGACTTTCAAAGCCCTAGAGAAATTATTGGAATGTGAAGAAATATTTTGGAAACAAAAATCTCATATTGAATGGTTTCAGGAAGGGGAAGCAAAACACTTCTTTCTTTCATGCCTCACCTTTAAATAAAAGGAGGAACCATATCATGAAAGTAAGAAATGGTAAAGGGAAATGGTGCAAAGAGGAAGAAGACATCTATGATCTTTTTTTAGATTATTATACGACTCTTTTCACTTCACAAGGAATTGATGAGAAGGAAATACAAATTGTGGTAGTTAATATTGAACGTATGGTGTTGCAGCACATAATGAATCTCTTTTAGCTGATCCCACTAAGGAAGAGGTGAAGGCATCCCTATTTGCAATGAACCCCATGAAAAGTCTAGGTGTAGATGGATTTTCTCCACTATTGTTTCAACGTTTTTGGAATCCAACAAATGTGGATCTATGCAATTTTGTGGTGACCTTTTTCTCTACAGGGCTTTCTTCTATGGGGAGTAATGACACACTAATATGTCTTATTCCTAAAAAGGAGAGCCCATAAAATTTGAAGGACTTTTGCCCTATTAGTTTGTGCAGTGTAGCTATTAAGGTTGCAACAAAAATTATAACTATAAGATTATACACACATTGTTGCATGGGTTGATTTGCCCTTTTCATTCGGCATTTGTGCATGGAAGATCAATCTCAGATAATATCTTTAAAGCCCATCAAACTTTTCACTGCATCATGAGTGGGAAAAAGGGAAGGAAATTCGTTCTCCAAGGGGGTGTGGTGTTGTTTGTCTTTTGGCTTCTGTTTTTCTTTTCTTGATGTTTGTCTTGATGATACTTTACTATTTTCAAGAGAGCCACAATCACCCCAGAGGTATGACAAGGTGATCTTTCCCCCCCCCCTTTGTTGGGTTTTGGTCAAGGAGCCCCCCCCCCCCCTTTGCAAGAAAGGAGAGGATTACTATTGTAAGGTGTCATTGGGGAAGAAAGACACTCACCAACTTGATGTTTGTTGATAATACTATACTATTTTAAGAAGCCAAACTGACAAGCGTCTACAATTTGAATGTGTGTATTGAAACATATTGTAAGGCTTTAAGGGCAAGAGATCAATTACAAGAAGTCTACTTTAACCCTAATAGTTGGCCAAGGATTAAAAGGTGGTTCTCAAAATTTTTTAAGGTGTCTTATGGAGCAAGCCCTATGAAGCATTTAGGAGTACTTTCAAACTTTTGTGTTTCAAAGGTGGAGCTATTTCATTCAACTTCTCTTAAGTCATTCTTTATTCCGGAATTCCGGACGGAAGATCCGAATGCCTAATAGCTTGACCTTAAGTACTTTCTGTATTTAGTAATTCCTTACTCTTAGTGATAATCTCCCATGGAAATTTGAAGGCTGGTCGAAAAAACTTCTAAACCGTACAACTAGGGAAATACTCTTGAAGTCAATGGCTCTCCCTTCTACTAATTATACCAATTCCAATTTCAAGATCCTAAGATCAATACATAATAAGGTAAAATCCAAGGCAACAAAGTTTATTTTGGGTGGAAAAGAAGGTAAACCTACCATTCACTAGATGCCATGGAAGAGGTTATCCAAATCAAAAGGCAATGGGGGAATAGGTTTGAGAGATCTAATCCTCTATAACCGAGTGCTGCTTTGCAAAGTGGCATTGAAGTTATTCTTAGATCCAGAGGCAAATTGGATCAGATTTTTAAAACATATATATTTTCCCAAAGTCCCCTTCCTTAAAGCTATATATGGCACAAACCCATCGTGGGCATGGAGAAGCATATTGGAGGGAAGGAAAATCATAAAAAAGGACTTATATGGAAGATTGGAAGAGGGAATTTAATTAACATATGGGAGGAACCATGGGTGGTAGAGCTAAATAATTTCAGAATTGCATCTCAAAGAGACCCAAGTTGCTCTTTACAATCGGTGGAAGAACTCATAGTGTCACATCCCCCCATCCGATACCCTAATTGCAATACCCGGATGTGTGATCCACAGTCCCAAAGACAAATTCAAGGCGATCATATACCCACATAGCACAATAATATAATCAAAAGCAAAGAATAATCATGGTATAATTATATTAAGAAACAATCAAATAAAGATCTCAACATAAATCTCAAGAATATCAGAGTGAGGAATAAAATGATATCAATTAAAGAAATAACTATAGAGTATAGCGGAAAATAACTCTATAGACCAATGCGGAAGGTAGATAAAAACTCTAAAGTATTACAACTGAACAAAAGTATAAAGGATTAAAGAAATCTAAAATCAATCTAAGTCTAATCGTACATTTGCTTAAACTCAAATAAAGTATGTCTAAATTCGAAGACTTCCGTATCCAAATACGGGCGCTCTAGCTCCAAAATGGGACTAATTTTGGTACGCACCATCATCACACTGGAAATCTTCACTGTTATGTTTGTAATAGCCAATATCTTGCAAACAATATGAATCACCCACCGTGGCCTCATAGTCATGGCTCTCGCAGTCATCGATACTGCAACTAGATCTAAGAAACATTGTCCCCAAAGAGTGAGCTCAACAGAACTCAACATGTAGTTTAATCAAAATAAACAATTACAAACAGTTCAAAACAAACATAATGCAAATGATATGAGACAATGATGCAAATATACTTCTAACTCTATATATGCTAGTCTTTAGTGACAGACACACATTAAGATAGAACACCATACTCCTTTGGGTAATCTCAATCACTCTTCCCTCAACCATCTCAAGATCGTGAGTTATCTAGGGTAATTGGGTCAGGGCGTCCATCTCAGACATTCCATGACTGGGGTTTAGGTCACCACTCCCTCACTCCACCATTGGTACAAGTATTGGCATGTGTCAAGGTTATACCTAGCTCAATGTATAGTCCTCTACTGAGTCACATCAACTCGGAGTCGGATACCTCCCTTTCGTGCACTAGACAGTTCGTTCCGGTATGATATCCTTGTTTCCGTGCCTAGGCAGTCATTTTTGGTTCTCCCTCCCTAGAGTCATTGTACCTTATGGCTCCAACCAACTCGGATTACGGACTCTTAACCCTATTAGTCATCCATGTGTAATAAATGGGAAGCTCTCATGTCCTCTCACGGGTTGGCTACCAGTCTTGAGTGCCCACGACCCCAGGACCTATTATGTGTGACCCTACCAATGAATGGCCCCTACAATGTAATTGTGTCTTCTCACGGGTTGGTTACCTGTCTTGAACGCCCACAATTCCCATTGCTGCCACGAGTCACTGGGCCTCAATCCCTTTGGTAATGGGGTTAGATATGATGGGGTTTCCTAGACAAGTTCATTTAGACAAGTCATAGGTATGACATCTAGTAATTGTAGAAAGTGCCAAAGGGCACCATAGGAATGCGTCCCATACCACCTCCACTGGTGTCCAATGATAGAAACACCCCAAATGGAATTCCCAACTCCACAACCACAACTTAGGCAATCACATCACATCACATCATAATTCCATAAATATCATAACAAGGTCCAACTCACAATTGAATCAATCACATTCATACAAGTATGCAATTTACATAATGAAACATATTATCGAATTACAAAAGTATAACATTATAAAAAAAAAAAGTACCAATTACAATAGATAGCACTTGCATACGAGTTCTAACATATCAAAGCATGCAACCGTGTTAATTTTGAGTGAACGTACTCATCTTATATCCGATTCACTAACTCCAAAGGAAAGAGATCAAAGGGGGTAGGTCCAAAGTCACCAAAATAACTCTAAGAAAACATGTATAGAACATAAGGAACAAACCCTAAAGGATCGGAGTCAAATTGGGGTCAAAATAGAGAAAGCTGCTGTCCAGGACACCCTTGGTCGCTTGGGGCGACCAAGTGGACTGTGTACGGACAGAAAACCTAAGTTTTTATCGAAAACTCCTCGATAAAGTTCCAATCACTCCGAAATTTATAGGAAAATTCTAAAATAGTATATGAAGGCTATCTATCACGATCTAAGCATCTAACATGGTCATTGGAATAGAAATCTATCGGATCACATAATAGGCTTAATCCAAAATTAGTCCATAGATTTCACGGATAGACTAGAATGAACGAGGATTCATTCTAGAGATAAGAAAATAGTAGATCATGGTCTAAAATTCACTTAAGAATAAATATAGCATAGATTAGATGTCAAACAACACAAGTAGAATTAAGATCATGAAGATTATACTAGGTTTAATATCGAAAACACACGTGTTGTCCACGGAAAGAATAGAGTGAATGGGGATTCACTCTAAGACTGTGAGGATCAGAGATTAGGTCATTACAGTAGCATAAAACCTTCCTCACAATTACAACAATGGGTTGAAACAAAAGAGAGAATAGAAGTGAATACTAACCTTGTAGAAGAAGATTCATTGGAGGAATCTCTCACGGATGATTGGGATCTTCTTTGGCCTTGAAGAAGAAGCTTTGGGATTCTTCTCATGTTCTCCAACAGCTTAGAGGCAAAGTGGTACGAATTACATCGAAGTTTGTATATATAGGGCTCCGAAAACCTAATTTTCCAAAAAGTGACAATTCTGGCCTAGACTAGCTTTGGTCGCTTGGGGCAACCAAGGCAATCAACAAAGGCAATGCCTTTTGGTCTTCAAAAGCCACAAACTCCACTTGGGTCCTTCTCCAACTTAAGAAAATGTCTTACCTGATTGTGTAGGACCTTCTGAGGATGTCATTACAATACTCATAGTCCATCTCCCAAGTCCATCTTATCCACACTACATCTTCTTCCAAAGTCAGTTAGGGTTTCCATAATAGGATCTTCATCATCAACCTCCATTGGTTCTAGGTTAGACCTAATGGGTTCCAATGGAATGGCTCATAGCTGTCTTCTTCCTTGACTTTGGGTCTTCGGACTTACAATATAGATTTTTGGATTAGGGTTGTGAGGGATTTCACACATACAACAAGATATAAGAACTTGGGATCAAGAGGTGATCCATAGATGGTTTCCAAATGCAGAGGTAGAAGCAATCATGGCCATTCACCTTGCTCTATTTCCAATAGATGATAAAATGATTTGGGGAAGAAGTACAGATGGAAAGTTCTCAGTTGAAGCTACATATAAGTTATAGGAGAAGTTATAGCAAGATGAAGCCATTATGTTACCCTCAAATTCTTCTCACATATCAAGGGATATGATTACAAAAGCATCTTGGGATTCAATTTGGAAATGCAGGCATGTAGCACATTGCCTAAGATAAAAAATTTTTTTTTTTGTGAGTAGGGAATCATAGCCTAGCAAGAACAATGGTGTTGGATGCAAGAGGAAAGAAATTGGATAAAATTTGTGGTGAATGTGGTAAAGATGATGAATCTCTTGACAATGTACTGCTCAACTGCCCAATGGCAAGGCAAGTATGGTTTGGTTCATCTCTTCGATGGAGAATATCAGAGCCCAACAAGATGACGATGACACAACAGTTGGATACATGGCAACATTTTGGAAGTAAGAAAGGTGTAGATGGGAATTAGCTGAGAAGCTTCTGTTCTTTTATTCTATGGTAGTTGTGGAAGGCAAGAAACGACAGATCTACATGGAGAAGATAAAAGAAGGCCAAGGAGGTGATTCAAGCATCAATTAAAGCACACCTAGAATTTTGGAGGGCTTGTAAGAAGCCAAAAATTCCGTTGCAAGTTCAGCTTTCTGTCCGAATGTTGTACACCAGTGGACACAACATGGAAGAGTAAGGAAAAGAAAGGGGGTGCAATAATTATTTTTCGTGGGGGAGATGGGTTGCCTATGAAAAATTGTAACTCAACCTTAGAAGGTGAAGCATTAGCAACGCACTGTGGCTTTTTGGAGGCTTTAGGCAATGGATATGATTTTGTGGAGCCGGAGTTAGACTGCAAGCAACTGGTCTCTTTTGTTAATGATTCCCCCTTCATGTATTTTACCCGTTGTTCATGACAGTGTTCCTCTCGAAACAATTGTTGGGGGGTTTTAGCCTGTTATATTCCTAGAGGGTCCAAGTCCAACTTAGTAGCAGATTGCCTAGCGAGGAAGGCCTTTACAGTGGCAAGTTCAATTGAATGGTCTTGCTCCTCTCAGTGGTTATTAGACCTTTTACTTGGCTACTTTCTTACCTTAAATAAAGCGAGTTTCATACCACACAAAAATAAGAAGAAGCTCTAATCTCCTAGCAGCTAAGGGGAAAACTTTGTTTTATATCTAAATTGTATGTAAAGAGGTACCATTTTGAAGATGCAGCCAAGGTGTGCATAAGCAAACCTAGACAGACATCAATTCCATAAAAAAGAAGTTACTATTGTGAAAAGAAAGATAAAGTTATTACCATGCATGTGAGGAGTTACACAGCTAGCCTTTTCTTCCCTTGTTTAGAGGATCTGCCCTCATAGACCCAAAAGACTAGGACCCAAGGACCCAAGGACAGCCTTATATAATAATTGGCACAGAAAAAGGAACAGGGAAGGTGTCTCCCTACCCTAAATGTGAGTTAATATGAGGTAGGTTGTGGGGCTCCCTTCCTATGGATTTTGGATTTTGGATTTTGACACCCCATCTACCAACCAACTAGCTCAGAAATCCAAACAAACAAACGAACCCTTATCCGACAAAACAAGATAATTTTTAGGATCACCTTGCTTGCAGGGGCCCCTCAGATTCCTCTGTTACACAATAAACTCTCTCTTCAAAGTCTCAACTGCACTGACTTTGATAGAAAACGATCACTGCATTAATTTAACTCTCACTTCTTTCTCTTTCCTTTTCCTTTTCCTTTTCCTTTCTTTCAATACAATCACCATTATTATAATCTAATCTGAAACCCCTATTATAAGTTTATAACAGAGAAGAGAAGAGAAGAGAAGAGAAGATAACTAGTGTGGAAAGAAAATAAAAATAAAAATTATATTATTGATTAAATAAAGGGCTCATTAATAATGTTAAGTTTAAGTTTATCCTCAAAATACCAGAAAATGGATCCACAGAATGTCCACTCCATACAACAGAGAATATTTGTAGTAGGTATGACTGCATGCATGACCCACACATTCATATTTAATCTTTCAAAAGTGGTTCCACTTGAATTCATTTGAACTACTATTATTAAATATTAAATATTAAATATATTTTTAATGTTACTTTTCTTTTTTTTTTCTTCTTCTTCTTCCCAACCAAAGAATAATTAAAAATATATATAAAAGGATATTGGGTCTATGGAGCTGTTGTTGGGGTTAC
This sequence comes from Hakea prostrata, assembly GCF_041222555.1. Lineage (NCBI taxonomy): Eukaryota > Viridiplantae > Streptophyta > Magnoliopsida > Proteales > Proteaceae > Hakea > Hakea prostrata. The sequence continues at coordinate 24,951,033 of NC_142600.1, read as the reverse complement.
CAATGGTGGGTGTGTGGAAAGGGAGGTGGAGTTGATAAACTACTGATGATCACAAGAGTAGTTTTAGAAATGATGAGAAAAAAAAAAAAAATAAACCCATTTGATTAACACATCACCCACTGTTTCTATTTCTTCTTAAATTAACTAGTAGAGATCTTAATTAATAACATTAAATTAAGTAACTCCAATCATAGAACACCTAAAAAATAATTTTAATTATATTAGATAAGATCGAGGTCACCCATAAGTTGAGGGATGAGTGACATGAATTTATCCATCTATTTGTTTATTTTGTAACATTATCTAATATTTTTTAGATGAAGTATTTCATACATCACAACTTCAACCGTAGATTAAGAATATTTGATACTTGTTTATTTATTTTAATTTCTGTTTGGCCTTGCTGCTATGCCACGCTATCAAGTGGGCGTTTCCTACGTACGTAAATGGTAAACCATATGTGATGTCCCATTTCTTTGTCTTGTAGGCTTCTCTCATCATTAATAATTAATTAATTAGTTTAAACAAGAGATCAATTAAGAACAAATGAACAAGTCGCTTCGAGATTAAGAACAGCTATATACAGAGATATTATTTCCATTTATTGAAGAACTTCACCAACATCACTATCATTGAATACCTCATCTCTCAGTATAGTCTTTTAATAATGAATCATACAAAATATCAACATTATCCTGAAACCAAAAATATAATTAATTGACGACTTAATTGTGTCTTAAGGTTCAATTAAACTAAACCTTAATTATGCAAGAAAGAGAAAAATAACTTATGTAGTACTTTTAAGGCTTTTTTCTTTTTTTGGTATTATCAATAAGGCCCTAAGCAAAGAGTCACAATCTACACTAGCCTGTAGGGTATACGTGCATGTAATTGGTATCTTTAAAGGGGGTGGAATTGGGATCGAGTGTCGAAATCGTGATCTCTCTATTAAGAGTTGTCGGTCATTACTGGCTGGAGTAACCCTTCGATGATATTTTTTTATTCATACATTCTTGTCAAATTTCTTGTCCTCGTAGTCGCAATCGTTAAATTCAAAGAAAAGACAAATGACATGTATCATAATACAAAATACTGTAGAAAGATATCCATCCAATATCAAAGAAAGGATATCATGATGTAATAGATCTCAAAACTTGTAGCTTTTCTCGGTCACAAGAAAGCAAGTAAATCAAAAGAAATCTAAAGCATTTGAGGGTAAGTGATAGAAACCAGAGGGAAGCTGAGAAAAGAAAGAAAGAAAGAAGGCTCATAAGAAACCCATGTTCAAAAAGCTTCATAAAGGTAGATGGATGGGCATTAAAGAGACCAATAATTTCAACAACACATCATTGAAAGAGCTCTCTCTCTCTCTCTCTCTCTCTCTCTGTTCAGAATATGGGGATAGGGATGAGTACACCCTACAATTGTTTTTGTCCTACTGAAGAAATCCCCATTGAGAATCAGATAGATAGAGTGGAAACATATACAAAAACATTAAAATTGTTGATTGTTGTTATCCATCATCAGAGACATGCATCTTCTTTTGTTTCAGTAAAGCTACTTCATCATTCATGCATGCATGGGACATACTGGATAACTAAAAAATTCTAGATCCTCTCGAATTGTGAATATTCCTATTTTCATTGTATTTCAATTGACACCTTGCTAATTTTACGAGGTTTACGTCGGCCTTAACTGAACGGATACATATTTGATAACGTTCTGTTCTTAGAAAATGACTTAGATAAAATATCCCAAGACCATTTCCACCCTTATCTCTATTCTTACACTCTTTTATCTTGTTCTTTGCACCATGTCTTTATTTGAAAAATAGATTTTTTTATATTAGAGGCTCAATTGAAAATATTTGAAGAACAAATTTATCAGGTAAAAATGTTTCTTTTTTTTTTTCTTTTGAAATTGCTTTTGTTTTGGTATAGTATATATGAGTAAAAGGGAATAATGTGTGGTCCATGCCTCCCAACATGAAACACTTTCACCTCCCATCCATCATCCATTCTCCACTCAACGTATCATAATCATACTCCATATCACATTTTTTTTTTTTTTTTTTGACTAGGAGTAATGAATGACCTTACTTGCCCTCATTTCTACTTCCTTCTTTGACCAACCCCTTTCACGGATATTTAATCTCAACCACACCCATCGCCATCCATCCACATCTAACGCTCCAGAATGTTTGCGTACGTGATACTCAAAATCATCAATGCCGAGGAATACTGATTCCCTGTTTCCCGGTTATCGTATAATGGTGAATGAACAACACTCGTGAAAGCTTGAAAGTTGGGCTAAATCCAAATTATGTGAGGATAAATCCGTCATTTGAGTTGGCAAGGAAGGTGCAGCTTGAACGCTGAAGATATATTAGATGAACACGTGGCATGATCTGTCATCCCCAAGAGAATACATGTGGCGCGTCGTTTCGTTGCGTGCATCACATTTGCAGTAAAAAAAGAAAAGAAACTTGTAGATGTCCATTATTACCCCTCACTTTTGGTTTCACAGCGTCAGCTTTGCCTTTCGGGGACTTCGCCGTTTGAAAGTTGAGAGAAGTAGTATCCACCATCATTAACTTCTCCCCTTGTTTTTCCGTGATTATTACGGCGAATACCCTTCAGTGCCCGTCACATTGGAAAGAGACTCTCTCGATTCACGAGGAACTGTGGACCTGAGCAATCATATCGCTCAAGTAATTTGGAAAGAAAGGAGGGGCAAATGCAAATGCACAAAGTGTTACCCTTTGGATTTTATATTCCATGATTCCATCCCTCTTCTTTTTTCACGGTCTCGACTCTCGAGTCGGCTACGTGTTACAGGAAAATGGGGATACACCAGTCATCCTACAAATAAAAATGGGCATTTCTGGTACAAGACTGTAAGTCATGGGTAATTTGTATATGTAACCCTCGTGTCACAAAAAATAAGAAGCAAACGTGTCTTTGTGGGTACGGAAGCAGAACGATCCTCCATTAGATTTCCGCCACGTTAACAATAACCGAAGTTTCCCACATCTCTCCTTGCCATGTAGGATTACATGTGGCAGTTTCATCCGAGTCAAGAATTTCCTGATTTCCGCTTTAAAAAGGTAGTCCATGGTCCGTAGTTTTCAGAACCATTTCAACTCACCAGAGAAATCTGGAAAGGCGAAACTCTCGCGCTCTCTCCTGAATCCTCTTCGGCTCTTGATTTACCACTCCTAACCTAGCTTCTGAGATTTAAACCAGAAGTTTCTCACTTAACGGTCCGGAACATGAAGATTCCGGCGGTTTTTTCTTCGTTACCTTGCCGGAATGTCCCTAGTTCGCTGGCCGTCATGTCTTCCGTGAACCCTGCTTCGGCGATTTGTGGAATTCCAAAGCAAGAAACCGTTTTCCTTGGCAGGGTCTTGAAGTTATTCCACGCTTATTGCTCTGTTTCGAAGCAATAATTATAATAATCGTTGCGGAAGGTATCTATTTTATTCCCGAGTGTTTGAATTTTGTATGTTAATCTGTTAGGAAACTTCTTTTTTTTCCTTCCTTCCATTTCTTTGTCCGTCAAGAAGGAAGTCTGTGACCTTTTGTAGTCCAATAGAAAGTTTTGTTTTCCCCCTTATTCTTCTGAGAGGAGAGGGCGGACGATCGACTGTGTCAACGAGAATTTGAGTCTTTTTGTTGTTTTCGTTTAGCCGAAACGAAGATTGTTGGTAGATGCCTAGGAATTCCCAGCCCGCCCGCTAGTTCAATTCATGTAGGCTTGGTTGCTGTTATAGAGTTTTAGTGCTTTGTACTTTTGGTAATTTCCCACACACACGTTAGTGACTCCCTAAATTCCTGGTTTGGAGTTTTAATCAGACAAGTTTCAGCGGAAACCGTTATAAGTTCCTCTTTTGGGTTCCTTTGGCTTGATTTCTGAGTCGCTTTGCGAGATGGATACGAGAGCTTGATCTCGCTAATCATTGCTTTATCAATCAATGAAGATCCAACCGATTGATTCTCAAATTTCCGGAGAACTAGTTAGGAACGATCTGGTTAAGCCTGTCGTGAAATCGCGACTCAAGAGACTCTTCGAGCGACAGTTTCCCAGCGTTTTGAGAAGTTCATCAACCGACAAGCCCGTCGTTGGTGAAGCTCAGTATATCATCAAAGACGGCAGCAGTAATGATTGGGAGCCGAGTTCTGTATGCTTGGCAAAGATGGTACAAAATTTCATTGAGGAGAGTAATGACAAGCAGGCAGCTTCGAATGCAAAATGCGGAAGGAATCGCTGCAATTGTTTCAACGGCAACTCTACCGACAGTTCCGACGATGAATTCGACTCCGGCGAGCAGGTTGCGGTAGTCTCATCTAGCGAGGCTTGCGAAATTCTCAAGGTAATTAATTAATTGGGAGGAAAATTTACAAGAAATAGTTTTTAATTCCTAGTTTTCCCGAAAACAACCACCATCAATCTTGGTTTACATATGTCTTGAACAACTACCACTATAGGATGGATGTATTATGGAGTGGATCCGGAGTCTGTCTCTCTTTCGGTTCCGCTAAAATACATTTCAATTTTTTGAAATGCGCAGAGCTTGGTTCCTTGTGCGAGCATTATCGAGAGGAACTTGTTGGCAGACACTGCGAGAATTATGGACAAGAACAAAAGCTCCAAGCACAAGGACGAGTGTAGAAAAGTTGTCACCGATGGACTCCTAGCCCTTGGGTATGACGCTTCAATCTGCAAGTCACGTTGGGAGAAATCCAACTCGTATCCTGCAGGTACCTGACCTCTGTTTTTCTGAGTGTGAGAGTTTTGATCCCTGTCGGTCGATTTGATCTGGTTTTTGAGTGGTGTGGGTGCATTGAGATTTGAGAGAGAGAGAGAGGCGCCTGTGTAGGACAACTTACAAGCATTATCTACTGTTATGTTGTGCGTGAGTGCTTGCACTTCCTAATGTTCAATTCAAAACAAAACTCTTGGTTTACATTTCCAGGGGATTATGAATACATCGATGTAATCGCTGAAGGCGCCCGGCTGATAATTGACGTGGATTTTCGATCGGAATTCGAGATTGCTCGGTCGACAAAATCTTACAAAGCCGTTCTCCAATCTCTGCCGTGCATTTTCGTGGGAAGGCCCGATCGTCTTTACCAAATGATCTTGGTAGTATCCGATGCAGCAAAACAGAGCCTAAAGAAGAAGGGTATGCATTTTCCGCCGTGGAGGAAAGCTGAGTATTTGAGAGAGAAATGGCTTTCTGCGCACGCCCGAATATGTTATTCAGTTAATAAATCATGGATAGGCATAGAAACGGAGACAGAAATCGGTAAAAAGCAGAGTGTGATCAGAACAAAGAATTTCTCTGGTGAATTTGAGTTGATTTTTGGCGAAAAGGAGTCATCGCCGGAATCCGGCGGTGGCGGTGGCGGTGGCGGCGATGAGGGATTTTTGAACAAGGGTATCATCAAAGAAGAAGAAGAAAAAAAATTAAGGTTGTAGTATCGGAATGGCAGCCACCGGCGATCAAACCGAAGAGTTCCCACGGAAGCGGCAGAGTCGTCACAGGTTTAACTTCCGTTCTCAAAGAAAAACCATAAAATTTTGTTTTTTTTTTGTTTTTCTTTCGTATTTTGAAAGTCTTTTTTTTCTTCTCTTCTTCTGGCGTACGAAACCGAAATCCCCGACCTCCAAACAAACTCGCTAAGTTAAGTTTGGGTCTTGTAAGAAGCAAAGCTTTTATTATAAAATAATAGTAACAGAATAAAAACAGCAAAACTATGGTATGATTGGTATCTATTTGTTGGCACACCCTCGAGCCAAATGGAGATTTTTCCTTCTTTTTTTCTCTCTTTTTTTCCTTTTTTTTCCCGGCTGGCTCAAGTGAAGATTCGTCTCTTGGCGTGTAAGCTGTGGCAGGACTAAGGCGGATGATACCGATTGCTCTTTGGAATAAAAAAAATTCGGAGAAAATGTGAGATGTGCAGCAGAAGTTGGTGTGATCCTCTTTGTTCATCTTGGATATTTCGTATGCGTCCCTCATTCTGGTCTGCCACAGTGAGAGAGAGAGAGAAGGCTCGGGTTGAAGAAGAAAGGAGGATGATGGATGGATCGTTATCTGGTTTCCAGTTTCCATAGAGAGATTTAAAAACTATTTTTATTGTTGTAGAATTCCGAATTTATCTGACAAAGGCAGGGAGTCGTGCCGTCTCGAGCTGCGAGCTGCGTGTGGTGACGCCAGACGATGCATTAAAACTGCCTCTTTATATATATATATATATATGTATATTAATTTAACCCCGATCCATCTTCCCTTCCTCTGTTTTACTTTTACAACGCGACTCTTCTTCTTTGTCTCGTCACGGTCACGGTATTCCGATCCTTTTACCGGCAACTTGGGCGGGAAAAGCCTTGTCATTCTTTCAAAATTGCGACGGACGGCAACGAGGAGAGTGAGTTGGGTGTGGGTGTGGGTGTGAAAGTGAAACGCAAGCGCAGCATTCGAGTCGCGCAGTTGTCGTTCTGTGCAGCCTTCTTAATGCTTATGGGGTGACGAAAGTAACCTCTTGGCTCTTGGCTCTTGGGGGTAATAAATAAAAACCATAGCTCTTCAGTCCTCCTCTGCTCGTGCACTGCTTTTTCACTGGGGTAGCCTCCTGGTCTCACCTCACCACACCCACCACACCACCGTGTCTCTTTGCAGAGAACAGAACAGAGCAGAGAGAGATTCGTTAAAAATAATGATGGGAGCAGGGCCGCAGGAGGCAACGGCGATGACGAGTGATGATGGGTTGGTTCGGTTCTTTCTTTTTTTCTTTGTCTTGAAGTGCTGAAATGTGGGGTCTTGCTGGCCTCCTTGGGCCCCGCTCGCTCCTTGTTTCGGAAACTGCAACCGTGTCTGTGCGTGCGTACGTACGTACTGCGCACGGGGGGCCAGCCTCTCTCGACTGTTCGCCTTCCGTCGTCCAGTATAGCCATTTTCCATTTCCATTTTCGGTTTATATTTTATACAACTTTAATAATGAATGATGAATGGTAAATGGTAGTAGGCAGCGCTGCTGCTGTGCAGTTGCAGCTAGTGGGGTCCCGGTCCAGTATTATAAGGACGTTATCGCAGGATTTTTTTTTGCAAGCAGTGAAGGGCTTAGATTATGTTAGGGCTGTTTGGTTACTTGAGTCTGTAGATTTCAAAAATTTAGAGATTTCAAATCTACAGACTTCAAATCTCTAGAGTCATGGTTCGTAAAATTAACTGTTTGGTTAGTTTGAATTTTGGAATGAAATTCTGATTTATCCAAAAATATTTATTGAATTATGGTTCAAATCTTTACGCTTGATAGGGGGGGGAAACAGGGGGGCTTCCCCCTCTTACCCATAATCTACAATCCATTATTAGTAAATATGTACTCAGATTTTTTTTTCTTTGTGAATATTCAATTAAGTTTATATTATTTTAGTTAAGTTTAATATTTTGTTAATTTACAAACACAAACCTCTCAACTTACCCCCTCAAATCACATTTCTTTTTGTACATTGAGTTAGGGTGCACTTAGGGTTTAGTGTTCGACAAGGATGCCCTAAAATACAATGGTGGAATGTTATCTTAGAAGCAAACTGATCCGTCTAGTGCCAGGCAAGAATCAGACTTTTTTTTGCATGATTTGTTCAAGCCTTGTGGCTCTCCATCCGAAACCACCATTAGAGACAGCATCACAATGGTTTTTCCAAGGATCAAAAGCTTGACAATCCTTGAAGAGCTTTCTGTTCTTTTGAACATTGACAGTAAATCGTAAATGTAAACCTTGTCGAAGCTGCATTTGTACTCTGATGACCTGTTCACGACAGGATGGCTCGGAAGTGAGAAATGACCTTGAGAAATAGAGATGGGGATGAAACAAGTAGTGAGGAGCCCATGTTGTGTGAAACCAACCAAAATCAATGGTTCATCAAGAGCAGTTAGAGCGGGTTAGTGCAAATAAAAATCTCTTATCACATAAATTTCCGTCCAGGACTCTCTCTCCCTCTATATATATATATATATACTTATATTGAACCGTTGTGTTGCGGGGTCAGTCAGTGTATTCTGTATATGCATAAAAGGGAAAAGTTCTTATTGAGAGTTCGCGATACTAATAATGCTTTTATCCGAAAGCAACCTCTCACCGGCTCTCTCTCTCTCTCTCTCTCTCTTTCTCTGTCATTCAGTGGAAATAGATTGGTAAAGAGGATAAGTGTACCTGGAAGGAAGGAACAAGGTATTATGTTGTTAAAAGTTAAAGCTGCAGCCTGCGCAGCCTGCAAGAAGAGACTGAGACGAGAGGAATTTTGAAATTTAAATAATGTTGAGAGGTTAGAGGTAGAGTTAGATAGGGTGAAAACCCCAGAGCTTTATCAGTTCGTTACAAACTTACAAGGAAGGATTTTATTTTAAATCTCGTGGTTGCCACGTGATTTTCGGGTTTTTATTGACTTGTCTGACACACACTCTCTCTCTCTCTCTCTCTATTCGATTCTATTCAGATTTCAGAGCGGCATCGCATCGGCCAAGTGTTTTTCTTCTTCAATGGCCAAGTTAGCCTCATAAATCTGATTCTGAATAAACCCTTCTTTCTTTCTTTGTTTCTTGACACGTGTCGATGTTCGTTCTCTCTGTCTTTCGTGGAAATAGATTAATTAAGAATGGATTTTGCATGCATGTTACCCACGTTATCATTTATTCATTCAAAATTGTTTCACGATAAAAAAAAACGCTTTCTTTCTTTCTTTCTTTCTTTCTTTCGCACCTTTTTCAGTTGCCATGCTTCATGACCCAAATAAGAAATTCAATTAAATAAATTCCATAAATAACAATTAGGGTACTTCATATCATAACCCACTTTGGTTTCTTAGATTAGATACCTTTATTTATTTATTTATTTATTTATATATTAAAGATAAAAAGATGAAATTGAAATTGGTGCCGGTTCATTTAAAATCCAATAGCTAAGGAAGGAAGGAGCCTGACCGCCCCTGCTATATATATATATATATATATATGCACGTGTTGTTATTTCTTTCCAACGTGATGTTCGTATTGTATTGTATTGTGAGCCAACAACTCTAAGCTCAACTTCAGGCCCAAATGCAATTAGGCCATGCATGTTTAACACATTTCAAAAGAATTGCTTTATCCCCTGCACAGAGAGCAAAACCACATGAAGAACAGTTTACTTGTCAACAGCACCTACACAAACCTACCTATAAAGAATGAATGGGGGGGAAATTAACCCTGTACAAACTGCCAAAGGGAGAAGGTGATATCAGATGCCCTTTAACAGAAACACTAGTGAAACAAAACAATTTATAAAATATATAAATATATATATTTAGAGAGAGAGAGAGAGAGAGAGAGCGAAAAAATTGAGTTTGCTTTGTTAGGCGAAAGTAGGTTTGAATTAGGATTACTTTAAAACTGAAAGATCCATAAAAGATTTGTTTAGAGCTTGCAGATCTTGCAGAGAGTTTATGAAACAACTCCGAGCTCGATCCCTTGACCTCTGTGATTAACATTGCAAGCAACCTACTTCCCATTCACAAAACGTGGATGAGAGAGAGAGAGAGAGAGAGAGAGAGATGCTAACTTCTACGTTTCTACAAATCCAGATGTTATCTTCTACGTACGTTTCTACAAATCCAAACTATTAGGCTTTGCCAAATAATAATTCCCCAGATTCCCCGGTTAGACGGAACAACCAAACCAGCTACATTTATTAATGAATAGGTTTTCTAGCTAGCTGTACCGTACCTATTTCCATGGATATTGCTACGTACGATTGCCAGATAAGATTAGATTGGCGCGCGGCTTCAACCCATTTCAGCTAAAACTGTAGAAATCAGTTGTTGAGTGAGTTTTTGGTCAAATAAATAGGCAAAGACAGAATCAGTTCAGACTTCAGAGATGGTGATTTCATGGCCTGGTTCGAATCTAGGAAGAGCTAGAGAATATCATTATTCATTTCTCCTTCTTTTGATAATAACCACTTTGGGTTTGCAAGGGTCAAGCCCAGCCCATTCAGTAAGATAGACATGCACCGAAGTCTGCAAGAAGCCCAATAGCGCTGACAATTTATTTATATAGAGTATGAGTCTTTGACAACATTTCCTTAAATCTAAATTTTATTTAAACTATTGAATTAACTTGGAAACAGGAATAATCCAAGCGACAAACTTAGAGATGATTTCACCAAGATGACACTTTTGGTAGGGCACCCATCAAGTCCATAGAGCCACTCTAATAATCTTCTTGGTGGTTTTTATTCGTATTTTTATGGGTAGCCAGCCGTCTTTATGGTAGCTGTGGTTCCACTTTATTTTACTGGCATGCAAGACAAGTGTAGGCCTTTATATCATCGTGCATCCAAGACCAATAGTAAGCAACTTCCAACAATGCGTGACTGCACCGTTGCCCAATCCACTTGGTGTCGTGGCATTCACGGATAAAATTTTTCCTCAAGTTTCTCCGCTTAGAAACATATATCCTCCTCTTCTCGGCAACTAAAATCTTTAAATTTATTTGACTCATTTATTGTCTAACAAAAATGTTAACTTCTACTCTTCTACGCCTTCCAATGCCCACCCTTCCTAAATTGCTTCCTTGCCAAGATTCCACAGGGGCCTGCCAATGGCACCAGAAACTTCTATCCAGTTTATCAACACTGCTCTTTCCTGTGATAGCTAGCTCTTATGCAATCCCTTACACAGACCAGATAAATTAAAAATGGGTCACCTGTGAGTGTGCCCACCTCCTCTCCTCTCCAAGTCTCTCGTGCTCATTCGCCAATTCCTCTTACTTTACGGATACATCAAAACTACCCCCTTTTCAGCTCCTCTAGTTTTACTGGCTTTTGATTCATCCAATCCAATTCCTCCTTCCCATCCTTTGTTGATCTTTCCGGAACAAATGATTGAGAGCTAATAATTTGAACTCTGTTAAAGAAGTGGAGGAAGAATTTGAGGATTCAGATGAGAAATCAAAACTGGCCCTTCACCACTCTTCCGATGACCAGGCCATAGGCACTTGGGGAAGGAGTTGTAACATTCAAAGAATACATACATTAGGCAAGTAATCAAGCATCTTGGCAAAGGATATTTTCCTTCTCTTTCATGGGTTTTCACTCTGTTGCGTTCACTGTCCATGAATATTTTCCAGTTAGGTATATCCACGGAAACATATTGGTAGGAAATGCAATTTCTCCATGCATGAGTTCATCCTAAACTCCCTCATTGGAAGGGGAAAAATGTTCATCTTGATCTCTATTGACACTTAAAAAATGTCCATGTCCAAATCAGATAAAGGCTCACAAATGCACCTATGAACAAACTCATGGGGTCTCAAAGAACCAACAAAGTGAGCATTAGAAAGTGCGTTCATCTTCCTTGTCAGTCTCACTGTTCTCTGAATCAACAATAAGGACAACAAACTGGATGATTGCACACTAATTACAAATTATCACAGAGAGCGTCCAGAGTGAATTGTAATCCAGTTACAAGAGTAACGGCAATGGATCTTCATTTTTGAGCGTTAGAAGGACCCATACACTCCAGGAGTTAATACATTACCATACTATAAAGGATCACTTCAAAAGATGGATCAATATACAGGGAATTAAAACATATCCCTTCCATCCAAAAAGGAAACCAAAAAAAAAGAATACCCTCCATATACTGGTAATATAATAACAATAGGAAATAACAAATTTCCATAACCATAACATCATCAGATACCAACCCCAGGAGTCATAGAACATAGAGAACCAGGGAGGATTACTTGATTTCATCATCCTTCACTCTTTACCATCAGCAGCACGGAGCGAACCCAACTGAACGGGCGCTTGTGTTCCAACCACTTTAGATGATCCATAAACAGACAGGTCAATTCCTTTAGACTTCTCTTTCTCAATTTGTTCCTTAATCCAAAAGTAAGTAATTCGTAACCCATCCTAATACATCAGAGAATTCCAAGATCAATAACTCATCAAATTGTTGAAAGAAATTAAAATTGACAAAATAAGATAGGCTAATGACTAATTGTATGTACCTTCAATTTCATATTAGGAGCCCAACCAAGCTTCTCCTTAATTAGAGTGTTATCAGAATTCCGACCTCGCACACCCTCTGGGCCTGGAATGTGATGGATGGGAAGCTTCTTGTTCTCAAAGCTAAGCACAATTTCAGCCATCTCATTCATACTAACCATCTCATCACTCCCTATGTTGACTGGTTCCCGGAAATCAGACTTTGTCAACCTGAAGAGGGATACGAGACAGTCAATCAGATTAGCATACTATAAGTATACTCATGAGCCAGTATTGCATACTCAGTTTCATGTTATAAAAGATACAAGGATCTACAGAAGGTCTCATTCAATTATTTCTTCAAATATTTGTAGTGGTGGAAGACCACAATGAACCCCATGGTCTCAGGTCTAAGTTCCATCAAACTGACAAATGGAATCAAACACAACAAAACTATAGCATAGCTTGGTTGGAAGGGAAATCAGAAGGGAAGTGAAAATTTTGAAACCCAAAAAGATCGTAATCATTACCCTATCTGATTGTATAAACTACTTAACTTCTTATGCATTTAGCACGACAACTCAATCATGAGCAGATTCTTACATCTCAAGGAGGGTGAAAAAAATCATCTCTTTTCAGGGCTACAAAAAGTATGACAGACTGTGAAGGAAGTGCTGATCAGCGAAAAAGAGGAAGGATGTTTAGTTTTGGTCCAATCACTGGGTGGTCTGATTCTTATTGTAGATTGTACCAAGTTGGATCGTGTCAAGGAACCGAAGGCTTGTGTTGCTGCTTTCATCCAGGAAGGATCATGGTTCCTCCAACCTGTCCAGTCTCTGCTGTTATGGAATTTTTGAAAAGATCAAAGATTAACCACCAAACACATGGGTAGATGCAAGATATATGTCAATGGGAGTCTGAAGTCAGATGGTGTTTTCAAATGGACAAGGGACTGGATTCGGTACGAGCTCTCCAAGGTCGCATGGATTGACATGGATTCTTATCTCTTTGCAACCTTGTCACTTATCAGATTGATTTTTTATGGAAAGCATGTATGGGCAGATTACCAATCAATGAGCAGAATAGAAGACCGGGCATTTCTTTGGCTTCAAGGTGAAGCTGTGTTGGGCAGAGGAGGAAGATAGGACTCGCGTGTCTGTAAAATGCCCTTCCATTGTTGCTATATGAAGGGAAGTAGCCGCTGGAATGGTGTCAACAATGGATCAACAGAGTTCAACCAGCCACCTTCAATGGTGGAGGAGACCGTTTGATGCTTTGAGGGTAGTGGTGATAGACTATTAATATGTTGTAATAATTATTCTTTCCTTTTCTTTTTAATACAAATGACCCTTTGCAAGAAACAAAAACATAATCCATACTTTTCAAAACCAAAGGGATTTGGAGGAAAAGTAAATAGATTAAATGACCAAAAATGGAACTATTTGGAGGTCATGATATAAGCAAATTAGGGTGATTATTATTTAAGTTTCTTTTAGTATGAAATCTCACTTCTCTTTGATTCCTTTTGCAACCAAAGGAAAAACCTATATGAATAGTATAATAAACCTTCATAAGAAACATAGTGAGCTAGATACTTATTAGATGTTTAGAGCCATTACCTTAGAACACCTTCCACACATTCATCAATAAAAGTGAAAGATCGTGTCTGAAGACCATCTCCCCACATCTCAAACTTATCAGTGGAAGTAATGGCCTTTCTACAGAAAGCAGCAGGTGCCTTCTCCCTTCCACCTATGCAGTAAAAGCACCACATGTTAAGAAAGTAAAAGATACAAGATAAAGTAAATATCCCTAGGAATATTGCAAGTTGGAGCTTGTAAAAGAGAAGAGAAGTTTACCAAAGCTGTTTTGTTTACTGTTAGTTATTACACGTGGCCTTTTTATTATACTAAATGATGTGTATAAATACTGTGATTTCTTTAATAAAATAATCACAGATTTACTAGAATCTATCATGGTATCAGATGGTTTAAAGCTGCTCTGAGCTGTCGTTTCTTTCCTGGTTTTCCTCTTTCCTGTCTGCAAGGGTTTCTTTCTTCTTTTTCTTCAATAGCTTTGTCTTCTTTGCTGACTTCTTTGAATGTTCTGTCAGCTCCTCCGCTCAAACTCACCACCACTAGTTTTCTGCTTTGGCGTGCCCAATTTTTGCCTCTTCCTTGTGGCTATAATCTCTTAGTTAATGTTGATTGAAGTTTTCCTCTCCATTTCTGGTTGCTGCTGATGGTGCTTTGTCAATTTCTGATGTATCTCCTTCTGCTCCTGTAGATTCTGTGGCTGAGCCATGGGGATCTCCCCAGGATCAACTCATCCTTAGATGGACAGTTTCAACTTGCTCTGAGGAAGAAATATTTCCTCGTATTATCTCTGAATCGGGTCTTTGCATTTTCTCTCTCTTTTGAGTGCATAATATGATGCAGATTAGGCTGGTTGCCCAGATAAGCTCTGCTCTACAACTAGTTTTGGAATTTTCTTGACAATCATCTTGTCACTCAGGTGTCTCTCAAGCGACGGACTGTTTCTTGTCCTTCAACTGAGGCCAAGTATCATGCCACTGTGGCAACTGCAGCTGATTTAGTTTGGGTTTGTGCTCTCCTTGGTGAGCTTGGTGTTTTTCTTCCCATTGTGCCACGTTTACTTTGTGACATGATTGGTGCCACTTACATGGCGGCTAATCTTATTTTTGGTTCCCGCACCAAACACTATGAATCAACTTTTATTTCGTTTTTTTATCTCGTCTCCTAAAGGCAGCTTCTTGCTCATTTTTGCTTCCCTAATTGATCAAACTGGAGATTTACTTATTAAAGGATTGCCACGTGTTCGTTTCTTCTTCTCCTTGACAAGCTTGGAGCCACTACACTTACGGGGGCGTGTAAAGGAGAACAATACTTCACCGTAGTTGCTTTGTTTGTTATTACACATGGCCTTTGTATTATACTCACTGATATGTATAAATACCAGTAAATGCTTTAATAAAAATATCACAGATTTATTAGAAATCTATCAGAGCTTACCTTTCCATGTACCAAATGGACCATAAATGTTGTGGAAACGTCCAACCCGACATTCGATTTCAAAGTCCTTGGTGTAGTGCTTGCACAGTTCTTCAGATGCTAACTTCTCCAATCCATAAGCATCTTGAGGCTACAACATGGAAACAGTAAAAGCCCTATAAATAATGTCAATAAATGAAAATCAATAACAATAGATCCATCAGATAATGATAACAAACCTCTGCAGGCCAGGCATCAGACTCCTTCAAGCTCACATTAGTCTCCAACTGCTTAAATTCAGGGTATATGCAAGCACTGGACGCATAGAACAACCTGCAAACCATAATGAGCAATTAAATTTATAGATTCACTCACATATCACACAGTAGCAGTAACTGGGGGACACACTAAACATGATAGTTTCCATTGAGAGGTTTGTAAATACACAAACAGTAGCACCACATTATATCAAATGGTTGGGGAAAAAAAAAGATTAAAAAATTCTAGAAGCCCAGGACAGATGAAAAATAAAACAAGATGTACCTTTTAACTCCGTTGATTCTTGAGGCCTCAAGCATGTTGAAACTGATCATTGTGTTGTTGTACATGATTACAGAGTGGTTGGACTGTATGAATCCCATCCCTCCCATATCAGCAGCAAGGTTAAAGACATGGTCCACCCCAGTGGTTACCTTCAAACAGTTCTCCATTACCCTAAGATCAACTAAGTGGAACTCATGACAGAACATGTCTTCAGTCATGTGCTCATTTTTCTTCCAATCAGAAGCGATGATATAATGTCCTTCACTCTTCAACCTTCTGGCAATGTGAGAAGCAATGAAACCACCAGCTCCAGTAATGGAAATTCGGAGCTTCTCCGCTGGCCAGTATGGTTCTCTCTCCAGACTCTCATAAGTGTAAGCGCCATAACTGGTCCCGTCAGTGCTCCCCATTCTGCAGCATTCGAAATAATTCAAAGGGAAGAAAATAATCAAGGAAACAAATCATCCGAATCTATATAATCGAAAAAGACTAAAGAAACCAAAAACAAAACCCAATCTTCATACCCTCACCACCCTATTCATCACATAATAGAAAAGCAAATAAGAACAGAACAAACTCATTCATTCATTTTTCTAAAACCCAAATCTGAATAAGGAAAAGCCCCATACCCCAAAACACCCAAAAGGAAAACTAAAAGGAACTCAAACAACCCCAGGCTGATAAATCAATTCGAAAGCAAACCTAAGAGTGTAGAATAATCTTCCGTTTCACTACGCAAAATTCACTCCATTTAGCAGAGTGACGCGTTACTCATACAAGCAAGCGAAAAAACCACCAAATGGGAATTACCAGACCAAACGCATATCTCAAAAACTGAAGGACGAAGAAAAATAAACAGAGCATCCATGAACAAACAGAATAAAACCTACTAAAAATCACATCTTGGGGTAGCAAAAGAAACCACCACCAAGTTGAGAGAAGTCGGAAAAAGAAGAACCCAGAGGAGAACAGAAGAAACAAGAGTTCCGTTTACCTCTTGAGCCGTGAATTCAAGCCTCAAACTCAGCGTTCAAACGGAAGCGAGAAACGAGAGAAAAAGGAAGTAGCAGAGTTTTCGCTCCGGAGACTCCCAATAGATCGACAGAGCTACCACGCCTTTCCTATAAATAGATTATAGAGTGTGGGAGGAGAAGAGATACTCTCTCCTCTCCTGCGTGTCAGCTAGGGGGTGTAAACGGACCGAATTCGGATCGGATAGTGGCATATCCATATCCGCATCCTATTATATTCGGACGGATTCGGATAATATCCTATCGGTTTTAGGATGGATTTTGTCGAATTCGGATGATAATCAGACAGTTATTTTCTTAAGTAGATTCTTCTAAATGGGCATAAATATAGATTGAATACAAGTTTTCGACTACCTGTTTACATCTTTACCTTTTTATTTGTGAGGGCTGAGTTTGAAATTTAAGAATTTAACAACTTTGGTAGTTATTTTAGTAAAAAATCTAGAAAAATAGTCAAATTTATAAAAATAAGAATAATAAATCTAAATAAGTAAGTGAATCGGATAATTTATTTTATCGGACGGATAATAATCGGTAAGAAAGGGATATACTATATCCACATCTTATTAATAATCAGACGGATTCGGATACCCTTAAACGGATGCACATGAGAATTCGAAAGCGGATTTCGGTTATCCATTTACCTAGGATCAACCCATCTATATTCTCTCGTTTAACAGCATTTATTTATATTATTTTAACCCTACTATAATTTATAACAAAATGAGATTTTCTACGTATAACTTTTTTTGGTTCATAAGGAGGCCGCGAGCTGTGGGCCCAGTTTTGATCGGTGAGGATTGGCACAGAAATTTCTTATAGGCGATGGGGGTCAAAAGTCTACAACACAATTGACAAGCCACAATGACCATTTGTGGCCACATCAAGACAAACGTAGCCATTGATCCCTACCGCAAACATTTGAAGTAGAGGTAGGTGTCAAAGCCCACTCCATGAGGTTGGGATTGGATTTTGCTACGCTAGTGTCGTTGACATGGTGATACCTGTGGTGTTAGTGTTGCATGGTCACCCGCCTAGTCCTCATTAAATCTCAGTCGCTCAAAATATGAGTTGTTTTCTTTAAAAGAAATAATAAGAAGAAAAAAAAACTTGATTTTTTCACTTAAAATAATATATGCTCATAGTGTTTTGAATGGCTAAGAATTAATGGAAACTAGATGACGATCATCCAAATGCTGGACACATAGACCTCACCACGCCAATGGCACTAGCCTAGCGAGATCCATCCGGTTTCAATCTGATTGCATTAATTTTAGTAATCTAACCGTGAAATTGAAGCTGACCCAGATACCAAGCCAACTTATATGCGTTTTCACTAATCCTCAAGAGGGGTGTTTGCGGAGAAGTCTTGATCCTAGGGATATTTGAATCAATGATCTTTTATTTAAAGTATTGGTTTTTGTTAATGAGCAAATTACAATTTATATCTTCAAAAGTGATGAGATTTATTGAGTCTAGCTCATCTATTTATATGGAGAAAGAAATTTTTTCAACTCACTATATTGTTAGATTTTTGATGAGGTAACCAAACTCTGAACCATGCAGCCCAAGCATAGTGGACTGAAAATATTAATTCGATCAAAGTTGGGAGGATGACAACTCTACACATGCCATGTTGGGAGGTGTGAGTCTTGTCACTTCATTTTGTTTTTACTAGCAAAATATCACGTACCTATGCACGTGATTTTTGTTTTCTTTTTTAAATAACTTAAAGATCAAAATGTTTTTATTTTACAAAATAATTATTTTTCAGAATTATTGTAAAACTTTCATTTATTATGCTAAATGGAATTTAGTTCCCCCCTTCTCTAGAGTTATTATAGATTTTTTTTTTTAATTTAGTATATTTGGTAAATTTACGTTTTTCTTTTTAATTTTTTAAAAATGTTTTCAACGTTTTGATTATGAATATTTTGAAAGAATAGAGATTAATTTTTTATATAAAATTAGGATGAAACTTGAGGAATTTTAGCTGTCAATTACTCAAGAAATTAGGGATAATTTTTTTTTTTATTTTGTAAATGTAAATTGAATTTAACTTAAAATGATGAGATGATGCAAATGGCTTAACTTATTTTTTATATGCAACTAAGTAATGAATTTTTTTTTTTTTTTTTATCATGAAAAAAATAAATTTGGAATAGTTTTTTGTAGAGAAAAATGAGATAACCAAAATAACACTTATTAATTTAATAATATATATAGATTACCAAAAACGTCTCCTCTGGGTTTTATCACAAACATGTGTAAATTTGATATCTTACCTAAAAGCAATTAAGTGGAAGAACATGTTTTTGGTGAAAGATCTTTTAGTGAGGAAAAGAATAAAACATCAAACATGAAGCACATGTGAAAAATTGGGCAAGATCAATTATCATAGAGATTGATAGAGATGCGAATACAAATGTATTAGCTATTTGATGGCTCTTTGATGTTTAAAAGGAAAGTGTTTGTTATATGATGGCTCATTAACGTTTAAAGTGTTTGGTATATGCTCTTTATTTATTTTATTTATTTATTTTTAATATAACTGACATCTTCCCCAAAAACGGAGAAAACCTTCTATCCAAAGATGCTCTTTTATACAAAAAAAACTTTGAACTTCTCCCTCAGAAAAATAATCTTAACGAAGAAGTATTTTTGGTAACCTTCTACCCCAAAATGTTCTTTATTTTTTTCTTATTTCATTTCATATTTAAAGTGTTATCTGATATTTCTCCTTCTCTCCGCCTATTTGGTTGTTCCCATCTAATTATTACTCTTGACTGTCCTTTCTTTTTCTTTTCGGAGAAAAAACTATGATTGACTGCTTGGAAGAAGAAAAAAAAGTAGGAAAAGAAAATGGTAAAAACAAAATGTAAATTTAATGAAACAAATTCATGATATCATAAAATCACGGATTCACTGCCTAAGGATAATTGGGTGTTTGGCGGCGGTTTCCCTTTTGTCACGAGGGATTCTACCTTTGGTGCCCCATTCACGGGTGACCTCCCACTTCCAATTGGATGTGTGATTTTCTTTTAGATTCCATATTGGTTTGAAGTGGTCTTCGAAGTAAACAACACTATGACTATCCTCGAGTTGAACTTTGTCAATTTGTTGTTCAGGTGCAGCATTAGTAGCTTCTTGATCATGTGGTACTAAATCAACATCATTAGAAACGACTTGAAAGTCAACTACTTTAGCTATAGGATTCTCTTGACTTTCTATTTTAGCTTGAGGCTGAACTTGGGGTTGGATCTGAACATCAGGAATAAGGGGAACATCAGAAATGTCAGGAACATTAGCAGGAACATCTTTTGAAACATTGTTAGGAGCAAGGGGTGATCCTTCATGATTATCTTCATCAAATAGCTAATCAGCTATTTGCTTAATAACTTCACCTGCAACATAAGCAACGATTTCTTCAACTTCCCTGATCTGATCAATCAGACTAACTGAAGGAATCTCACCTCTTACTTCCTAATCTGGATTTCTTTATGGAGAAATGTGATCTTCTCCAATGGCCTCACCGAAAAGGGTTAAGTTAGACACATTGTTTTTTTCGGAAATTCTAAGGAACGGACAACATGAACTTCATTTCCACTAGCAAAAGGATAAACTAGGGAAGGTAGAGTGGAGATTTCTTGTCCAGAGGGCTGGACGGGCTTGGTTGGCTACTCTGTATTCCTCTTTTCCCCAAGATTCTCCTTCGAAGGAGATGAAGTTCGCACCTTCTTACTCTTTTTCAGATAAGTTAATTCTTGACCAAAGGAAGGTCCCATGGATCGAAGTCCTCTCTTTGAAGTCCTCATCTTTCTGTATTTTAGAGCAAGGCTCTCATTCAACCTTTACCCCCGCGATTTCAATCTCATCATCATCACCATCTTTTCTCACAACTTTAGGATTCTTTTCTTTACTGGTCTTATAATTTTCTTAACCAACTTCTCTCTCCTTTTCAAACAAACCTTCTTTTCTTGCTCTTGGTTTTCTTTCTCTCTCTCTTTGACAAAATCATGCTCTTCACCAAAGCCATCATTGTCTTCATTAGATTTTTCATCTCCAGTACCCGAACCTTTCTTTAATGAAGGTTGGTTGAGACTATCAGAAGGATTCTTTTTTCTCTTTCTCTTCTTAGATGCAATTTCAGCCTCTCTCTCTCTCTCTCTCAGCGCATGAACCTCTTGCTGAATATCAGCAATGCTAGGGGCTTTCCAAGTTCCAACCCCTAAATAAAGTGTGAGAGTCAATATGAAAGGCTTAGAAAGAAATAAAAGAAAAAGACAGGGAAAACAAAGGAAATGTACCTAGAAGGAGGCCATAACAGGCTAACCCGTCATTAGTCTTGAATTCATTAACATCAATTTGAACACCAGAGGGAAATAAATCCCATGTTTTATGATCATATTCATTAAGTGGAGGCCTCTGGTTAAAGGGAGCCAAGGATTTAATGGAATGGAAACCCCATTGGGAGCGATAATTTGGGAAGCAAGATGGCAAGAAGAAGTATTTTTCTCTCCAACCCTTGTTATCATGCGGAATGGATGAGTTAGCAAAGATAGAACGATCATCCAATTCGGCACTGATGTTGGTTCTCCTTGAAAAATGTAGAAAACCACACTCGCTTGAAACCTTCAAAGTGTAATAGTTCTGAATAGGTTAATGAAAGGACTACGTCTCATTTTCTCAACAAATGCCCAGAAACAATTGACAAGGCGTTAACTGTTTGGGGTCAATTGGCAAGGACAAAATTTTATAGTAGCCAAGAAGAGATTGAGCCCAAGGATTTAGAGGTATCCTAAACCCAGCTTTTAAATACTTGATATAAATAGCAATAACTCTAGGAGCAATAAGGTGGGCATGATTGGAAGGTTTAGGAGCCCAAGCCTTGAATTCTAAAGGAAAGTGGTAATCTTAGAGATAGGAGGATAACTTGGCCTTTTTAATCTTGGTAGGATACCATTCAGGGCCAATGGTTTTCGGATTCTTTTTCTCCTTCTTAGTGTCAATAGCTTCATAAGGAACCATTACTTCATCATGAGCATATGGAATGGGATCCCAATCCGGATTGAGAGCTTTACTAGGACTGATGGTAGGAAGACCAACAATGTGGTCTTCTGAAGCAGGTTTTGAAGGGATTTCAAGTTTTCAACCTCAGGAGCAAGACTAGGGTCAGTGGGGTTATCAGGATGATCCATGAAGAATAAAAAGAAAGAAATATGGGAAAGGAAGGTTCATAAAAATGTTTGACAAAATAATGAGGCAAGTTGCATGCAAACTTTGACTTTTGTGTTTAGAAAGGGCAAAGGCAAAGTTGAGAAGAAGATGGAGAAGAAAAGATGTAATAGGGAAGGAGTAAATATAGGGAGTTGAACAACGTGATTGGAAACTCTTAAAATTTAGAGGGAAAATATATGAAGATTCAAATCAACGGTTGTAACTAAATTGAATCGATGTCTGAACAAAGGGTTGAATCCCCCAAATTTTGGAACAAAGCAATTGAACATGTGGAGAAAATGGATTAGTCAAGGAAAAGGCATTGAAGTCGTACGCTGGAAGATCAACCATATCTACTGAAAATGAAGGTTAGCATTTATGAGGTCTTCACCAAATATTCGAAATGATTCTAAGGGCTGAACTTTACTTTTGAAATGATTACAAAGATCGAGCATTTTCCCAAGGCAAGAAGATCCAGTTCCAGATAAATTCAAACTGCAAGTCAAAATTCTGGTTTCAAAAATTCAAACGTTGATGAGTCCAGATCTCGCCAGGTGGATAGCAAGTTCCAAAATTAATATTTGAATTGAATGGCTAACTCCAAAGGCAAAAGACAACTTTGATGAATCTAGTATTGATTGATGAATTCTCCAGGTCAGCGAAGAACTTGACATTACTTGATGGGTTCAAGACTCCTGATGAGCTCTATAAATCAAAAGATGAACTTAGGACTCCTGATGAATTTAGCTGATCAAAGGATGATCTCAGAGTTTCTGATGAACTTTAGAGATTCAAAAATGAGCTCAAAATTTTTGATGAACTTTTTCAATTGAAGGATGAACTCAGCATTTGAATAAATTCTCATGATTGGAGATGAGCCCAAATACTGAAGAATTCTCACAACCAATATTAGATGAAGAAATAAACTTGAGGTGATCAGACAAAAGCGGTTATGATGATCAGAGGTAAAGCATAAACCTCCTAACCACAGTCTCAATTCAAATTCAACCTAGTCAGCAGGCTTGGGGGCTGGTGTGGTGGATAATTTACCCAAAACCTGATTTGTGTTGAGTCGATCGGTGCTAACTAGCGGTTCAAATCAGACATGGGATCGAACTGAAAGCCACATAAGTATCTAATCCTAACCATTAATTTCATAGCACTCAATCGATTACTCAGGCAAGATTAAGTCAATAAAGGAAATCTATAAATATAGAGCTGAAGCATAGGCAAGAGGTAACACATTCTCATTCACTCAAAAAACCCTGCACTTTCCCGCTCTTGGGACATTCAAATTTCCTTGAGCTCCTTTGAGCTCTGCAACACTAATCCTTCTTCACTTACTGACTTAATCGTCGGAGGCGGAGTGCCGATCCAGCTGATCGGCTTCATTTCTAATTGTTCTTCGTCAATCTTGTAGGTGAAAGTGGATTCAATATCAAATCGAAACCAAATCTGGATCAATTGGTGTGATTTGCGGTTCATAATCCTCAATCCTGACAAATTCTGCACCAACAATTCCTTTGAGGGTAAATTCATGGTGGGGAGGAAAGAGACAGTGATGTGGATGGGGGAGGAAATAGGATGGGCGGTGATGGAAAATGAAAGTTGATTTGGCTTTTCAATTCTAGGTTTGGTTATGGGAAGGGGCGGAGGGGTTGCTTCTTCTTCCCCTTTTTTTTTATGGGGTGGTTTTTAGCAAGGCGGTTTCGGGCAATTGTTTTGGCAATGGTTCCTACAGGTCAAAGGAAGATGGATGAAGGGATTCCCCCATCACCCACCTATATAATAGATAAAAATAGAGTATTGAGGGTATTTTAATCATATCTTATGTATTTAATAGCCTGAGGGGTCTTTTGGTCCCTTCAATTTTGAATTTAAAAACACTTAACTCTAGATAAGGTATTAGTTTGGTCGGGAGCCACACGTAATACATTGCACTAACAAAACCCAACATCAGAATATGATCCACTAAGAGGACTCGTGCAGAAAAAAACTCTATACTAAAAGACTCGATCATAGGAAATTTGCAAAGAAGCATCTTTCTTGGCTAACCCCATGTGAGAGAGTATTTATGGTTACATCATCATTAAGCTTGCATGGAAGCACCTTTCTTAGCTAAGAACCTCCAAGAGATTAATGTGAGAAAATATTCAAGGTCATAACCTTAATGCTTAAAAATTTATACAATTGAGTGGCTAATAATGCAATAAACACTACATCAGAGGGGGAGACCACAGAGAGATTTTAACTCATGACTTCTTAAATGTGAAACATTGATCTTTGTCAGCTGAGTGTGCTCAGTGGGATGCATTTTGCAGTTTGGTTTGATAACCCTAGATGCATTTTTTTCCCTTCCTCTCTTCTTAAGGGAAAAAAACTCTTTAATTAAAATACACTGTACAAGTTGTTACATTAAAGTAAGACCTATAGTAACAGAACCCTTCAGCATCCGTTCGTGGGAGTAGAAACCAACAAATATTTTATCCAATTATGCATTTTTCAAACTTTTACTGGTGAGATGCATATTCTCATAAATCTTCAAACTATACTTAAATAGTTAAATTCATAATCTTTAACATCTTCATCATCTTTCAATACTTGTTTGTGGATTTTAGGGGAAATTTGTTGCTAGATTTATTACGTCGGAAATGTTTTCCCATATTTTAATGTTAATTAAAATGGAAAGATTGATTCAGCTTTGTAAGTATCTCCATAAGGTACCTCCCAAACTATGTATTTTCCCTTAAGTCTTGTTTGTTAGCCATTCAAAAGGCTTTCCTTAGGATACATGTGGGCTATTTAGGTATCTAATAGGGATGTATCACCTCTAATAAAATATTTTAAATTTCATAATTTAAAATTAAATTAAAATTCCAACAACGTAATGTACTAATGACATCTCCGCCATAACCACAAGCACGTAAGCCGTTTGAAACAGAAAAATTCAACCAAGAGAGAACAGAGAGAAGTGAGAAGAATAGAAACAATATTGACATCATTTTGCCAAATAAACATGGCAAAGTAAAGCAGAGTGATCCATTAAGTAATGAACAATCTCTAGGGTTGATGTCTCTCAAACTTCACTAGCATACTGACATTCCCAATCAATTAGACAGACAAAAGAGTATCACAATTTCATTATGTTAATGCATTCCCTATCAAGATGGTTGCATTGTGTCAGCTACTATAACTTTTAATGGAGTAAAATTGCAGCAGCCCTTGGAATTAGGATTGCTTGGATTGAGTCTGAAGTTTGACAGAAGCAGAGGAAAATACTAACATGGATTATAACAGGTAAGAACATGTGGGTCTTGAACCAAAATATGGTTTGAGGGGGGTGGTGGAGCATATTTGCTACACCAGTTATTGGCTGTTCAATGAACCCTGAACTCCTTTCTGAACCTCGTCGTAGGAACTTACTCAGGGATGTGCAAACAATTGAAACTGGGTACATACTAAAAGCACATACAGGGGTCTTTGTTATACAAAACATTGAAGTCAACTGTCATTTTTTTCCTCCAGTTGATTATGAGTATCTCTGTCAATACATCTAGAAGACCGAGAAACTTGAGCTCATCAGTTCAATCACTCCTTTGATGCCATGCATGCCACCCAGTACCCACTCTAGTAGCTGACATGGTTACATATAAGTCAATTCTTCCAAATGAAGAGCTTAGTACCTTTGGTACCTGGTTCTCTCCATACAACATGTCTTAGCTATGAAGAGAAATGAGAGAGAATATTTGTGTAGAGAATGCTAGTGTGCGCCGTCTGCCTTTATTCCATTCTCGAGTAAGAGGACCAAACACATCAAGGTGGATAGCCTGTTTTTATGGGAAGAGAACCAGTTAACTCATGATTAACAAAGTGCTTAGCTGAGTATAATATGAATGATGATTAACAAAGTGCATAGCTGAATATAATATGAATGACAAGACAACTATTTTCTTGGAAGAGACAATGGTTTACAATGCAACAGTATAACTATAGCATGTAATGCAAATAAACAACAATAAGCACATGGATTTAAAAAGAGCACTATGAGCATTGTATACAAAGCAAGGAACCAATTATCAAGACTTACACTTTATCAAAAGTCGAGCAAATTATTCAGGAACCAGCAAATATAATTTTTATCAAATGCCTAACTGGATGAAGAAATCTATTGCCTAGTATACACATGGGGATCACAAGGTTCCATCCATCAATACTTCACTTAATCAAAAACTGAGGAAATTATTCAGTGAACTAGTAAACAAGGTTAGTAGAAGTAATACACATCAAATACTGGACTGGATGGAAATCTACTACCTAACAAACACATGGGCTCGCCCAGGGAATAGAAGTGAAAAATTACTACTCGCTGGTAGATCATGAAGCAAATGATGGTGGTGAAAGTAATTTACATCAAATAACAGATTGGACAGGAAAATCTACTGCTTAGTGAACACTTGGGGCTTGCCCAGGGGATGGCAGAGGAGAATTACTGGCTGGTTGATCATGAGGCAAATTATGGTGTCTCAATGGTGATCTCTGGTTAGCATTAGAGGCCTCTTGCTTCTCAAACTGAGTGCGTCTCTTTAAGGCTTGGATTTGTTCCAGTTTTGCTAAAACCTCAGCCATACGTGGCCGGGCTTTAGGTCCGTGATTGAGGCAATGTAAGGCAAGGTTGGCAGCCATGAAGGCTCCTTTCTGGGAATACTGCCCTTCCAGCTTAGTATCCATGATACGAAATAATTTGCGCTTATCAACCAAATACTGCCTGGCCCAGTCCACCAGATTTTGCTCTGCAGAAACCCTTGTTTTATCAACAGCATGACGCCCAGTCAACAATTCCAACAATACAACTCCAAAGCTGTAAACATCACTCTTTGCAGATAGCCGACCTGTTTCCAATTGGGGAATTAAGTATAAGATACAATTTATAGTTATCACATCATTTTCCACAACAATAGGTAGTAATGCAGTCAAAATTAAAAGAAAACAAAAGAT
This sequence comes from Hakea prostrata, assembly GCF_041222555.1. NCBI lineage: Eukaryota > Viridiplantae > Streptophyta > Magnoliopsida > Proteales > Proteaceae > Hakea > Hakea prostrata. The sequence continues at coordinate 24,924,204 of NC_142600.1, read as the reverse complement.
AGAGAGCAGAGGATACTAATTAAGTGGGAAAAATAAGGCAGAATTAGTCTAATCAGAAAGGAAGGGCCAGCAGCAAGGATAAATTTTTTATTTTCAAACATGCCAAGCATTCTCAGTATTCCAATAAAAAAGATTGGATAGATAGTTTGCAGAAAAATTAAAGAAAGTAAAGCAAGAAACTACTAGAAGTTCCTAGATAAAAGGCGAACGGATGGACCTGTAGCCATATATTCAGGTGCAGCATAGCCATGCGTACCCATGACTTGAGTAGAGACATGAGTCCTATCACCAGTGGGCCCTGCTTTGGCCAAGCCAAAATCAGAAAGTTTTGCATTAAACTCCTGCATAAGTAAAGGCACAAATTAAACTTGGACCATGTAAGTACATCCAAAGCAGCAAGAACTATTTTGTGGTCATATTCATCAAAAAGGGAGAAAAAAAAAATGCTACTCTTTTGTTCAGCATACTGCGTCTAGCAGAATATTAGAAGCCTTGACGTCTCTGTATATGACTTGTGATTCAGCATCATGCAAGAATGATAGACCTCTAGCAGCACCTATGGCTACTTTGATCCTTATTTCCCAAGATAGTGGCTGGGTCCCTCCTGCAAAACAATAGATCTCTTGGGAATTAATAACAAAATTGTTACTCTTTGCCTTGCAATAGCCAACAGAAAAGAACATGACCATTTCAGGTCCATTTGTTGTTCAGAAGTTTTGGCATGCAACAACAGAAGTTACAAGTAGGTTGTTGCAGACTTGATAATATTAATGAAAATAATACTAATTAAAATGTATTGTAGTTCATTGAAATTAACTACATCAGTGCTTTCTATAATGCCAGTCATAAGCCCAGCTGGTTGAATCTGGCAATTGAAAAGATTAACAAAACCTTGATAATATTTTTGGAAATCCATTAAAATTAGAGAGTGTAATCTATAAAGACAGTCATAACACCAGCCTTTATTGTTGCTGAAAGTTGTGATGCAGATCTTGAGATGGATGACTGGCTAAAATAGGAACAAAGAATTAGAAGTGAATGAATTCAAGACAACCTAAAAACTTGCATTAACCAGTGGCAACTAAAGAATTTTGACCAAGATGGTGTTCGCAGTGCAACAAAGGCCAGAACATGCATGCAAGTTGAAGGTAGTGAAAGCACACGACAGGGTAAAATGGTTAGAAATGTGGCTTTGCTCTTTTGATCATGCAGAAATTTGAACTTCTGTCTCCAATTTCAATTAATAGGGAAACTGGGATTAATGCCTGTTAGTATGTTTGCTAAGAAACCTATCACATGACATCCAAAAGGAAAAGGCAGTGAAAATGTACTTAAAACAAAAAAATTTCAGTTGGAGGAAATGAGGAGGGATGTCGATATTGGCAAAAGAGGGAAGTTAAGCATGCAGTTACAAAAGAAATTATTACATAGACTTACTTCTAAATAGATGATTCTCCAAACTGCCCTTTGGCATGAACTCATAGACCAAAAGCCGATTCTCCCCATCCAAGCAATAACCAATAAGCTTAACCAGATTTGGATGATGAAGTTGGCCGAGATAGTTCACTTCCGTCTGCAATCAATCAGCATTTGCAATCAGCAAAGCACTGTAAATAAAGTAGGAGGAAAAAAGCAGTGAAGCTAATGAATAAACCTACCAGCCACTCTTTGTGGCCTTGGAAACCTTCTGGCTTAAGCTTCTTGACAGCAACAACCATTCCAGATCCAGGCTTCACAGCAGAAAAGGTATGCTCATCAATCCATCCTTTGAATACATAACCAAATCCTCCCTCTCCAAGAAGGCTGTCAGGCCGAAAGTTTCTGGTGGCATTCTTTAGCTCACCAAAAGAGAAAGCCTTCAAATTAGGCGATGACAATATCTCACCTTCAGACCTAGGTAGGGGAAGACCTTTAGTGGTGCTCTTTTTGTTGAAAGATGGACCTGTCAAACTAGAATTTGCTGAAGTTGATTCAGGTTTGCTGGTAACTTTAGAGGCACCTGAGACTTGAACGCAAAAGCAGAATCATGTGTCATCAAATGAAAAGAAGTAGACAATTTTGAAAACAGAAAAAGAACAAAAACAATTAGTTCAAATGAAAGGTGCTTTCTCACCTTCAGGCCTAGGAGGAGAAAGCCTTTTCCTATGCAAGTGTGCTTTCTCACCTTCAGACCTAGGAGGCGAAAGCCTTTTCCTATGCAAGTGTGCTTTCTCACCTTCAGACCTAGGAGGCGAAAGCCTTTTCCTATGCAAGTGTGCTTTCTCACCTTCAAACCTAGTTGGAGGAAGCCTTTTAGTGGCTTTCTGTTCTTGGTAAGGTGGAATAGTCAGAGTAGGAACTTCAGAAGTTGGCTTAGTCTTGGTGGTAACTTTTGAGGCCCCTGAAGCAAGGAAAAAGCAGAAAACTGCAGAAGTCGACATAGTTTTGCTGGTAATTTTTGAAGGCCCTGAAGCTTGAAGGGAAAAGCAAATCATTATTATCCAATGAACAGAAATAGACAATTTCCAAACCCCCCCCCCCCCCCCCAAGAAAGAAGAAGAAAGCAATAGTTAATTCAAAAGAACCCCTTCTCAAGAGTGTTAAGTCGCAGATGAATGCTTAACTTTCATTTCTGACCGTATGTATAATGAGATATATTGAACCTATTTACAATATTAATTGTTCATGGAGCTGACATTCAGCTGTTAAAGGCACAGACCAAAGACTAAAAACTATAATAAGAAGATATGCAATGGTCTGTAAACTTTAGATTATGAGACCTACATTCAAAATCCCAACTCCAGGTGAGTCAACACCGTCAAATCCCCCCTTTCTGCAAGACAATTAGGAACCCATAGTATTTAATCCATTGAAAAGATTAATACAAAAACACCTTAGAAAGCGCAAAGATAGGAAGCAAAAATAAACAATTCCTCTAAAAATCAAACGATAGACTGCATAAATGAAGAAGAACAAAAATGATAGAAAGAAAAGGACAACCATAGAAACAATATTTTAACTAATTTTGGCACTACTTATCTGCAACCAGACATTGAAACCACATGACACTGAATTCAGCCACACAAAAAAAGAGGGCTAGAGGCTAATGGTTCAACAATATACACATAACCATGAAAAAGAAACTCAAATACGAACATCCCTTGCAGGTGACCAGCAACAGAAACACAAACCCAGAACCGTATTCATCCTTTTTGACATTTAGAGGGAAGCAGGGTAAAAACAAGAGTCGAATTGAAAACAACCAAAAGATGGAACTTGACATTTGAGGGGTGGGTATTCTGTGTAATTAAGCACAACAACAGAAGAAACAAAGATAAAATAGATTGAGAAACATTACCAGAAGCAGTCTGAGTGTTGTGAGAGTTGCTTATCCTGGCAGAAACATCTGAACAATGCCCCATATGGTTCCCCATATGGAGTATTGGATGTTCCAAGCCAAAACGCAGCACTCTCTGAAGTGAGAAGTGATCAACCACCCGTCATTGTATTTGTATCCATCCAACCAGCAAACTCAAATGCCAAATTGTGGAGATGAATTGGGAAGAACATATGAAGATGAGAAAACAAATCGATAAATGTTTAGAGGAAGGAAGAAACAAACGAAAATGAGAAATCTCCGGAAAGCTTTACACCCAATTGGGCACTTTCGCCCCCGTAGCGTGGAAACAACAAAATTGTGGGGGCGTCTTTCGATGCCGTTAGTGCCATGTGCGACGTGGAATTTACCGTTACACCCTTCCAACGGTTAACCACTAATTGAAGCGAAGATTGCCTCCTTTTCGTATTTAAATTAGCTGTCCCTCCCAACTATATATATATAATTAGTTAAGGCAGCATCTCTCCCTCCCTCGTCTTTATCCTTGTCTTCTTTATTATAGACCCCAAATAAAATAATAATAATAATAATAATAATAAATAAATAAATTCTTTATTATAGATCCCAAATAATATAAATTTATTAATGACTTGATTTTGGTCTTTCTCATTCTTAGATTGAAACTGATTTACCCAACTAAACATTTGACACTGAGTTGGGGAATGCAAGACATGGATGTGCAAGTTACAACACTTCTTCTAAACATTGTGACAAGATGAGAGTAATCACACATGTACACCCACATTGTATTGTGTGCATCATTTATTTATAGCAGAAGTAGCATATTCTCTGAGATTAAATTATTAGAGTTTACAAGAAAATACAATAAAAATTAATTCGTGCACACAATAGGATGTAATTGGTATGGAATGACAGATTTCTGCCCATGATAGAAGGTGCATAGAATAGAAATGTGAATCTTCAAGATTGCATGCTGAGGTGGCTGAGATGTTCAATTGGAAATTACATATTTGGGATTCCGCCCCGGACGCATTAGCATAAAGGCCTTTGCACCCCCGAACCATAATCATTGCAATTGTATTTTCCAATACCCTATTCTTTTTTCTGTTTTACTTACCCATTTCTCCGCTGGCTTCTTCCTTTTTCCTCCTCCCTCTTGTTTGCCTCTTGTCCTCCCCGTCGTTTTCCGTTCGGCTCTCCTTTCCTTTTTTCCTGTTTTCCCCCCCCGTTCTCCTTTTCTTCCCTTCCTCTCGCTCGTGTTTCTTGGTTTCTTTCTTCTCTCCTCCTTGTTGTGTTCTTTTGGTCCTTTGGTTGCCCTTTGCTCCCGGGGCCCTGGTTGTTTTTTTGCCTGTTTCTCGTCCCCTCCCTCCTCCCTCTCTTGGTTGCCTCCTTTCGTTTTTGTGGCCTTGTTGCGTGGTCGTTTGTGGTCCCTTGGGTTTGGGTCCCCTTTGGCCCCCCTCTCTTCCCCCTGCCTCGCCCTTGCGCCCTCTGCGGTTTGCCTCTTCCTCCGGTCTCGCGTGTTTCTGGTGGTCCCCCCCGCTCTCCCCCTTTCTCGCCTCTGCGTTCCGTGCCCTGTTTTGGTCCGTGCGCCCGTGGTGGGGTTTTGTTTCTTTTGGTTGTGTCGGGTTTTTGTCGTTCTTTTGTCCTTTTGCTTTTTGTCTCGGGGCGTCGTGTCCTTTTTTGGTTTGCTGGTCCCTGGGGTCTGTGTTCCCTCTTTTTGGTATCATCTCTTTGGGGTTAATGGACATCCATAATCAATATTATTTATAATACTCCCTTTTAAATGTCCATCGATAAAATTAAAAAAAAAAAATCCTGTGGAAAAATAAAATCTAAAAGAGTATACGTTTCTAAGTAATATGTAGTGCTAGTTGTCTCATCGAAAACAAAACCTAGTGAGATAAAACTTCAGTGAAGAAAAAAAGAATGCATCACGTATCTTTACTCCCCATGATGATAACATCATCAAATATCTTTGAGTCTGCTATTGCCACATTAAAAAAAACTTAAGCCAGAAAAATCCAGTAGGATAAAACTCGGACAAAAGAAAGAAGAAAAAAAGAAAAAAAGAGGAGTACAGATCATAGCTCATAATATATCCCCCTCAATTTGAACTATATAGTTATTGTTGTAGCTAGTTAATCTTGTATCTTCTTATGTACTTGTCTCATACCAATACCATATGCTAATATCTCAAACATTGATGGTAACAATGCTTTGGTAAAAAGATATACAAGATTATTTATGGATTGAATATGTTTAACATCAATTTGTCGACTTTCTTGGAGTTGAAGATTAGAAAAATTTTGGCGCCATGTACTCAGTCCTATCACCTTTGATATATCATCCCCTAACTTGTACAATACAAGCAGCAATATCTTCATAAATTATAGTAGGAGAATCTGCAATCGGTGTAATACCATAATAGTTGTGGATGTGTTATAACAAATCTTAACCAAGCAATTCTTTTATAGCTTCATATAAATCAATAATCTCAAATTGGTTAGAAGATGTACCTATTACCGATTGCTTAGTAAAATGCCAAGAAATTGTAGTACCGTTATAATAAAATAAATAACCGATTTGAGAACTAGTTTCATGTGGATCAGATTTATATCCAGTATTAACATATCCACTAAACCAAAAGCAATGGAATCCTTTGAATAGTATAATCCCAAATTTGCAATTCCCTGAAGATAATAGAAAATATGTTTGATTTCATTATAGTATCTCTAAGTTGGCTGAACTAGAATGTGCTATTAGATTTACCACAAAAGTAAGGGTGTCAACGATGCTGTTTGGGGCGGTTTTGGGCTAGCACGGCCCATTCGCAAGATAACGGTTTCAAGCCAGTTTCTGTTTGGTGTTGTTTAGGTTCGGGTTGACTAATGGTTTGGACTAATAGTTTAGACTAAATTAAAAGTCAACATTTAAATTTAGTTTTTTTTTGTTCCTCCACTCCAAATCACGGTTTCTCAAACATTATAGAATTTGGAAGAAAATATACACTTTAGTCTTCAATGTCTTCTTCCTCTCCCAACACCAACCACCCCCCCCCCCCCAAAAAAAAAATAATAATAACTTATGAAATTGACAGAATAACATACTGGAATATAAAATTAAAGACATGTTTATTAGCAATAAAATATGGACATACCAACAATAGAAATAAAAAAGTGGGTTACGTAAATCAGCATGAGACCATCCTTGGTCTATTTATCACTGGGAGAATAAGTGTATTGGTAAAGAAGCTAAACCACTTATAACATCATTGTCAGTGAACTCAACAATTTAACCCAAAAAAGGTTTGTATTAATTATCTTTCTTCTTTTTTGTGGCATTTCATATTTGTTATCTGTTAATCACATTCTTCGTTCTCTCAAACTTTGAATGGGTCCTAAAACAGCTTGTATTTCTACCAAAAAAAAAAAAAAAACAACTTGTATTTTTTGGCCAAAACAATAAAGTAGTGATAAAATTAAATGAAAGAGTTTAGGTCATAAGACCTATACAAACGAGAGGAATTCACAATAAACAAAGGTAGTAAACCCCACCAGGATCTGTCTAGAGATAACCTGGAAGCACCCTTAGCAAGGAAATCCGCAAAGCCATTGCCAGTTCTAGGAATATGACTAAAAGAAACTTTAGGAAAGAAAGAAAGAACAACGCTTCAAAATATGTACTACTAAACTGAGACACATCCAATCAAAGATGAGTGGAGACCCTGGAGAGCATTAACAACAAGTAAACAGTTTGAATGAATATGCAAATCAACCGCTCCTAAAGACGAGCCCAGAATAATGCCATATCTAATCGCCTCAAGTTCAACTAAGGTTGCTGAAGCACTATGACCACATCTGCTCTGAGCTGCAACAAAATCACCATTATAATCCCACATGATGCATCATCTACCTCCTTTGTATGAAATACTATGCCAAAATCCATCAACAAAAATTTTAAAAAGAGCAAGTTCTTCATAAATGATATGACTAGGCCTTGGAGAAGGATCCCCATGAGCCCTTTGAATCACTTGTATACAAGAAATGTATTGTGATTTCAATCCTACTTTGAATCAACCCTGCGAACTTCAACAACATCCATAAACCCAGAATAGAAACCATCAAAACAAATGAAGAGCAATGGCTTTCTAAGATGGGTTTTCTTTTTCCTCACCTTCTTTGTCATTCGATGCAGCTCCAGAGCAAAACAACCACAACCCATCGTGAATCCATTGAAATTAGATCAATTCATTAACCAAATCTCGAAATGGAGAGAAACCCAGTTAGTTCAAGCAACCAATACCATTTTAGAAAAGAAGAAGTTGAATCAGAGATAAAAAAAAGAGTTGGACTTCCATTCACTTCAACATTTGCAGATCTATGAACGGATAACCTGATCCATCCCCTGCTCACTTGGAAGTAGCCATGGACCGGGCTTGTAAAGATCTATTTTGCCAATCAAGAACCGATCGTTGCTACTTGCTTGCTGGAGTGGAGTCACCCTTGATTTATAAAATAGAGGAAGTGAGAAACCCTGAGCTGAAACTGTAAAACCCAACCCTAACCTTGACCCGAAACCTTGTTATTTGTAGGTCCAGTGACCCGAAGTAAAGTAAGAAGTCAGCTTTGGGCCATCCCAGTGGAGGACTTGATGTCTGGCTTTGAATCCATGAGAGTTGATGATGAAGTTCTATTTATGGAAACTGAATCTTGATGAAGATCGGATTAGTTGATGGACTTGGAGTGCTCTCTATCATGGTTTGAAGGCATTTCTACCTATTAGGTAAGTCACTTGATATGTGTGCAAAACCCCTTTAGGATTGGATTTGATCTGGGTCTTCAATTCCCTTCATTCCCTTTTTGGAATTGTCGCATCGCATTGGTCGACTGATTGGTCGACAGGACCAGTCGACCAATCCACTCGACCAATGAGTGTTGTCTTTGGCAATTAGGTCTTGCTTGCTCTATTTAAGTCCAATGTCGAGTCTACTTCATATTTTCTGCCTCCAAACTCTTTGGAACGAACCAAAGACCTCTGCAAGTCATCTCCCTTGCATCCTTGGTGATTTTCTTGACGGATCTTCATCAAAACTCTTCCTTTTGCATCAAAGGTATGTCTACACTCTCTTTTTCTCCTCCATCTCTGTTTTTCTTTCCTTTTTGAGTTGAGACAGTAGAGGAGATGCTGCATTCTCTGTTGCAAACATCTCTGGACTTGTCTCTCATGATCTTCCTAAGGATTAATGGCTAATGCAATGATCTTAACCATGATCATTGCAAGTTTTTGAAGGAATCATGATCAAATCATGATCTTGTCTTTGTTTATCTTTTGATTTGAATTCTGATCTCCTTAGATCTACTATATTGATCATGTTAGTAGTCAATTGCTGTGTTTTCTTTTCATGATCCATGATCTATCAATCTATAGTTGTTTCTCTTCTACCATACCATGTTTTCTTCATGAATCATGATAATTACATATATGGTAGGTTTTGTTTCCTTATTTAGATTTATGCTCTTAGGTCTATTTTCTTGAAGATCTAAGTATGCTTTTCATGATACCTTTACCTGAAGCAATGATTCATTCTCCTATTGTTCTTGCCTTTGATTTCTATCTTGAATTCTTCAAGAACCATGATTGATCTAATTATAGTAACTTTTTGTTTCCTAATTTGTATCTTGATGACTTGATTTGATTAGTGTTTTGAGGTCTCCTATATGTTAGGATACTACTAATGTAGTTTACCCCTTGATTAGTACCCTTTTGAACCACCAAATTCGGATTTTATATCTCAAAACTCTGATTTTATAGGCTATCGTCTCGCATTGGTCGACGATTGGTCGACTGGACCAGTCGACCAATCCACTCGACCAATGAGTACAGCAACTCCAGAATTGGTCTGTTGTGGATGTTTTGGTATCTTTTCTGTTAGGGATGTTTCCTAATATGTTGTATACACTTTTTTAGGACCTTCTTCTCAAGTTTGTCAAGATCTTACTTGATTTCTTAGGATTCCTTTGCGAGTTATAAAAGGTAAGGATGATTACTTCTTTAACAACATAAATTGCATATCTTAGTTTCTATATTTGAATCTTGTTAAGTTACTTCTTTAATTAGATTCTTATAATGATTATACTACTGTAGTACTGTCTTGATATCAGTAGCATTACTTATTTATATTGAATTGACTCATGTATGATTTACTTACCAGTTATATACAAAGTGATTGTAATTATTGATTTCTTTCCATATATGAAGTTACCATATATGTGATGATATGAATTGATGCATGTGTATGCTTAAGTATGGTTTGGAAAGGAGAGGTGTCCTTTTGACACTTCTGTCCTAGGACTACTACGGGAATATTATGGGATGTTTCCGGAGATGCCCTCTGGACACCTTCCTAAACTGTTGGATGACATATCTAGGATTGTCTAGTAGTGTTTGGCTAGGATGTCCCGTTATGTCAGACCCTAATCGGAGGGGTATTGAGACCGAACGACCCGTGGTAGCAATGGGGATTCATGGGCGCTCAAGACCGGTAACCAACCCGTGAGAGGACAGGAATCACATTGTGGGGGCCATTTATTGGTAGGGTTGTATATGGTTAGACTTGGGCTCACGGGCGCTTAAGACCGCTAACCAACCCGTGAGAGGACGTGAGAGCTTCCCGTTTACCATATGTGGATGACCAGTAGGGTTGATGAGTCCGTAGTCAGGGACTATGAGGACTCTAGTGTGAAGGATACCGGAAAGGATCGTCAGGGACGAGGAATGGACGTATCTGGATCTCACTTGATGTAACTGAGTAGAAGACTTGCATTTGGCTAGGCTTTAACCCTGACATGCGCCGGTACTTAGACCAATGGTGATGTGAGAGAGTGGTGACCTATACCCCCAGCCATGGAATGTCCCGAGGGATGCCGGACCCATTACCAACTGATGATGAGTGATTGAGACCTTCCTAAAGAAGTACGGTGCTATGACTTAAAGCATGTTTGCCAATAGAGACCAGCATATGTAGAGTTAGATTCATACATTCATTGTTTGTCTCATACCATATTGCATTTATGTTTGTTCCGAAATCCTGCCATTTATGTTATTATGGATTTAACTGCCTTACTGAGTTTCTTTGAAACTCATTCCTTTATTGTACAATGTTTGTTAGACTATTCTACAGGTACTGAATATCATGACGGCCCCTATGAAGAAGCGCAAGGAGAAGAGGCATATCTCCAGGAAGGTGATTGCGGTTACAACAATTACACTGAAGATCCCGCAAGTGGTTATGCTCCGTACGATGCTTAGTCCGACCATAGAGTGGAAGCGCCCTTGTGCCGTTTATGAGATTTATACTTATAGGGATGTTGTCTATAAAGTTGAGAACAATTTAGTTACCCATTGTACCTGCTACTGGGATTAGATTCTGTCTTGCTTATTCTCTTTTAGAACTACTTTTCCGCTGGTTGTAGAGTGGGATTTCGCCTCACTTTACTTATCTGATTTAGACACTCTGATTTTATCTAGTACTCTGATTTATATATGATTCATTCTTTCCTTATTTGGATCTATGGTTTATCTTCCGCACTTTTATTATTATTGTTCATGATTATGTTATCATTTATGTGGGAGGTTGATTACTCGATACCTGATCTTCGGGCTGTGGATCACACTCTTGGGTATGCCAGATAGGGTACCGGCTGGGAGGATGTGACAGAAACCGTAAGGTAAGGCGTTAAGAATTAGGTTATTAACTAATTAGGGGTTTATTTAACGGGTTGTGGTTCAGTTTCGGGCTAATTGGGGCTAATCGGTTTGGGCTAGCCCAAAACCGTTTGGGTTGGGGCTCCTCAACCCAAACACAGCTCATTAAGGTTTGGTTCGGGCTGGTTCGGTTCAGTTTTAACTGTTTGGGTTGCAAATTGACACCCCTACACAAAAGCGATATTTGGTTTCGTACATTGTGCCAAGAACATCAAAGACCCAATTACATTGAGATGTAGTACTTTAGAACCAAGTATCTCTTCAACAGATTCTCTCAAACGAAATGGATCCTTTTGGGGATCTAAAGACCTTACAACCTAAGAGTGCTTAATGGATGAGCCTTATCCATATTAAAGCATTTCAGTAATCTTTCAATATATGTTGATTGATGGACAATAATTTCATCTTCTCTATGCTCAAGCTCTAGACCAACGCAAAGTTTGGTTTTATCCAAATCTTTAACTTCAAACTCCTTTTTCAAATACTCAATAGCTTTAGCTAACTCTTTTGGAGTTCCAAACAAATTCATATCATCAACATAAACTGCTTTAATAGCAAATCCAAAATATGATTTCCTAATAAACATGCATGAGCAGATTGGATCATTATTATACCCTTCCTTAACTAGGTATTCACTTAGATGTTAATATGCAACTAGATTGCTTTAAACTATACAAAGATCTTTGCAATTTATTGAGAATAAGTTGTAGGGAGTGCATGCATTAGGCATCTTGAAACCCTTAGGAATTTTCATATAAATATCAAAGTCTAATGAACCAAATAGATATGCCGTCACAACATCCAGAAGATGCATTTCCAATCATTCAGAGACTCTAATTAGGAAATGGAATGTAGTCATATCCATCATAGTTGAATATGTTTTGTTCTAATCAATCCTAGGTCTCTGAGAGAATTCCTAGGCAACTAGTTGAGTATTATATCTCACAACCTCATTTTTCTCATTTCGTTTACAGACAAATACCCATTTATATCCAGGGGGCTTTACATCGTCAAGGATTCAAGTTACAGGCCTAGAAATTTTCCATTTGGTTATGGAAGCTAATTCAGCCTTTAATTGCTTCCTCCTACTTAGGCTAATTTTTCCTTTGACAACATTCAATAATAGACTATGGCTCATAATCATTTTTCATAACTCAATAAGCAACTAAGAATACAAAAATATCAACAATAATTTCATTCTAATTCCATATCTTAATATAATATGCAAGGAATTTTCAGTATTCCCAGGGTTGGCAATCATTGCATTAGTTTGTACTGCTTCAAGGGCAAAAAGCTCTTCGGGAGCAAGCACAATACTAGGCTCTTTTAAAGCGGATTATTTATTCTTTCCCCTTTTGTTTTTCGAGGAACAGTGTCTTTTGATCCTATCGGTCTACTATGCTTCAAGTGTGGGGAATTTAACTCATTTCAACTTATCCTTCATGGAAAACTATCCTAGCTAGAGCATTCACAAGTAAAATACTTTGTTGCCTTAGTAGCATCATTAGCCAAAACCTGTAAATGAATTATACTTTATACCTCATTTTCACATTTAGGAGTTCTTGGGTCTAACAGATAAATTCATTGCATTCTAAGAGATATCCTCAACTTGCTTCTATTTTGCAAACATTAAATTCGTAGGTATCTCAATTAAGGGAAACACTGTCTGATCAAAATGACAATCGATGAATCTAGCAATAAGAAGATCACGAGTAAGAAGTTCTAAAAATCTAATAATGGATGACGAATCGAAACCAATATAAATGGCCAACTGGCGTTGGGGACCCATTTTAGTCATTTTGGTGGTGCTACAAACACTTATACCACACAATCAAAGGTGAGTAAATGTGAAATATTAGGTTTATAACTATGAACTATTTGAAGGGGAGATTGTAAGAGACTGGCAGTAAGGCACAATCTAATTAATGTTGTCGCATGTAAAACCGCATGACCCCATGCTGAAGCATTGAGATTTGTTCTCAATGATAAAGTACAACAATAATTTGGATGCATTTAATCAATGATTCTGTTAATCCATTTTGAGTATAAACACGTGGGACTGGATGTTCAACTTCGATGCTGAGTGAAATACAATACGTACAAAAACTCTTTAACATAAATTCACTAGCATTATCCATCCTTATACTCGTGGTTAAATAATCAATTGTGCTCGTAGCTTTATAATTTGCACAAGTAATCATGCAAAATCAACATTACTTGTAGATAATAGGCAAACATGGGATCATTTACGGGATGTAGCCACTAAGACCATAAAATATTGAAATTGTCCACTTGATGTTGTATTAGTCCACAAATATCACCTTGAATTCTTTGTAAGAATAAAGAGGATTTAAATTAATTATTGTTAGAAAACGTTTAATAATAAATTTTCCTTGTGAGAAACCGTCACAATTATAATCTTTAGATAACAATATCTCTATATCATTTCAAGGATGTCTTTTTGCATTATGGATTACTCTATGCATTATTGTATTGCCTGGGTGACTGAGGCAATCATGCCATAGTCCAAATTCATCAGGAGTTATCAATTTTCAAGACATGGTAGCGTAGGTTTCAACTGTTTTAATTATGATACAATACAAACTTGTAGAGGAAACTTCAAACTTTTCATAGATGATTTTCATGCCCATCTTATAAGGGGTTATGCCAAGATACTCCTTATTCATAAAATAGTCTCAATATGGTACCCATTATGGCGTGCATCTTTAAAGATAAGTAGATCCCTTTTAGATCTATTGCTTGGAAATGCATCATCAATATGCAAGATGATATCATTTGGCAAAATAATTGTAGTATTTTTAAAACCATCAATAATTTGAACAAAGCATGATATTGTATAGATATGTGCTTGACACAATGTCATATTCAAGAAAAAATGTTCATTACAAAGTATGGAATGTGTTGATCCGTTGTCAAGCAAACACACAACCCTCTTTTTCCCTGTATTCATCATGTGCACTTACATTAACAACTTCAGATGTCAAGTTTTACAAAATTTGCATATAAATTATAGAATCAAATAAAATTATTAATAAATAACAAATATTATATTTTTCTTAAGTATTTCATTACTAACCATATTAGGAAACAACACAAAAAAATGTTTAATATGTAAAATAAGAAACAACTAGAAACATGATTATTATAATCATAAAATCGATACATGATCAAAGCGGTGTAAAGTCCTCAAATAAATCGACAACATCCAAAGATGTATTTGTTAGTTCAGGAGCAAGAGGATTCCACCAACAGAGATATTATTTTCCTCAAGAGTGGCAAAGTCAATATAATTAATTTCAATGGCGTGAGATTTACCGTGCTTGCCCTTATTTTTTAAAGATGATTGATATAAATTGACAAAGTACTTTGGCGTACGATAAATACATGACTAGGGTCCAGTTATGCCATGACAATAGCAAATATTTTTATGAGCCACCTTCATTAGCTTCTTCTCCTTTACCATGCTTTACGCCAAGGTTAGATTTTCTAGGGTAGTTAAATTTCCTGCCATCCTTTTAGGTATTATATCCTTTCCTATGCTCATAGCCTTCAATGGCTAAATTTTTTCATGGAGTTAGCATGTGCTTCAGGCAATGCTTTTAAACCTACATGTCTAAGATCATGGTCTTTTAGCAACAATTCATTGGTTTGTTCAGCTGTCAGGAATGTAAAATAATTCAAAGTATGTGGCAAATTGATGCTATCGATATTGTTTTTGCGATATTATATTAGAAGCATGAAAGGTGAAGAAAATTTTCTCTAATATTCCGCATCAATAAGCTTGACACCACATAACTCAAGCTGAGAAACAATATCAAACAAAGCGGAATTATAATCAGATACTGATTCAAAATCTTGCAGCCTAAGATGCTGCCAATCGTACCGTGCTTGAGGAAGGATAATAGTCTTGGTATGATCATACTTATCCTTCAACCTTTTCCACAAGGTCTGAAGGTCTTGAACGTGAGTCTCCAAGCTCAGATGTAAATGATGATGAATATAAATTAATCATTTTTTTTTTTATCATTTTCACTTGATGTTTCAGTTTCTGTAATTTTATTAGCGAGACATTGTCTTTGAATATGCATTTCCATGTCAAAGCACCAGGACAAATAATTACTTCCATTCACTTCCAGTGTGAGTAACTTGGGCTTTTCAATATTTCCCATAATATTGTACCAAAAATCCTTAAATTAATTAGAAGGATTGTAAATATCCACTGCTACATACTTCAGGAGCAAGAGAGTATTTTCAGATTGAATAAAGATAAAAATAAAGAATTGATAGAGGAGGGTGAACTAGAAAAATGGATGAAGAACCATACATTTTAGACAAAATCTGTTTTCTTAGTTGAATATTATAGAGACAATTTGTGTTGATAACGTGTTATAAGACTAAAAAATACCTAGAAGAGATATATATAAAACTAAGGGATAACTAGAAGACACAAAAGAACATTGGGACAAGATGAGAGTAATCACGTACACCCACATTTTGTTGTTTGCATCCTTCATTTATAGTAGCAATGGTATATTCTCTGAGATAGAAATATTAGTATTTACAAGGAAATACAATATATGATATTCAAATTGATTCTTGCACACAATAGGATGCTCTTAGTATCAAATGATAAATTTCTGCCCATGATAGATGTCACATCCACCTAGCCTGTATTAGACCCACCAGATTACCTGAGGGATCCATAGTCACAAGGTCAAGTTTATTGTACAATCACAACCATTCCACATAATAACATAATCATGAGTAAGAATAAATCATAAGCCCATTAAATGAAATAAAACTACAAAAGGATTTCCCAAAGCGTATCAAATTGGAATGAAAGTTCAACTAAATGAAGTTTACATCGTCTATGTGTTCTTAACTAAATAATAAATAATAAATAACAAACTCAAAGGGTTCCCTCTCCCTAATGATCTCAGTCTTCCTAAGGGTTGAGTGCCATATGAATTGTTCAAACATGCACACGTATCACCGTGCACGTCGTCATTGCCTTAATCCGGTATCTCGTCGGCATCGATCGTCAGTGTCGTAAGCTTGAAGCATCGAGGCATTGTAATATCCAACACAATTTTTAAAAAAATTCCTCAAGGGATGGGTTCCATATAACTTAGCGAGATCATCAACATCATATATCCATATATTTAACTAGGGGTGTCAATTTTCAACCCGAACAGTTAAAATCGGAGTGAACAGGCCTGTTATAGCCCAAACTGCCCAGAACGGAACCTTAATGGGTTGTGTTTGGGATGAGGGTCCTCAACCCCAACGATTTCGGGCTGGGCCGAGCTAGCCCATGTGTGGCCCGCTAGCCCAAACCATAGCCCGTTAACCTTTTAGTATAAATTAAATTAAAATATTAAATGAAGTTAATGAACCATTGAATTTGGACCCCAATAACGCAACAAGTAATAAGTAATAACCCTTACTTTACGGTTCAGTCACTTCAGTCAGTGTTTGAGTGTTTCACACGGTTTTAACTTTTAACTTTCAAATTTAATATAAGTTTATTATTTTAAGTCTTAACTTTTAACCGTTTGTTTCATTTTTACTATTTCAAAATAGAGTGTTTTTGTAATGGTGTTTTTATTCCTATGATATTTAGAATCATGCCGCATCAAACCGCAACCGCACCGAAACCGTTATCTTTTAAATGGGTTGTGTTTCGGTTGGGGGTTTCTCAACCTGAACCTCTCCAAACCACACTGTTGACACCCCTATATTTAATTGCTGATGAAAGTCCTTCCACTAAAAGAAGTGGAATAAGCAACCAAAGAATCCAACCAAGCGATTCTCCTTGACTCGGTAAAGAAAAAAAAAGGAATGAATAATATTTGGAATGAATGAAATATAATGCTATGCAATGCTGTGATGAACTCTAACCATGTTGATCTCTAACTAGGCAGACTCGCATTAAGGTATGCCACCAGGGAAAGTCTCATACAGACCCCAGTGGCTCTGAATGAAATGAGTGTCACAACTGAGGTATAGAGATATCAGTCTACTCATTGACCATAATTGGGATTAGGGCCACAATCTCTCACCACGACCATTGGTATGAGAATTGGCGTGGGTCAGGAAAATGCCTAGCCCAATGTAGAGTTGTCTACTTAATCATATTGTTTTAGGTTCAAATATCTTCCCTATGGCACTAACCAACTCGGTTTGGTATCATTTCCTAACTAGGGAATGACATATCATATGGCACTGACCAACTCAATCCGATGTCACCGCCTAACAAGGACTATGCACCTGTAACCCTACTGGTAATCCACATATAATGGAGTGGATGCTCTCGTGTCCTCTGATGGGTTCCAACTGGTCTTAAGCGCCCATGAGCCATACCCTATTAATGAATGGCCCCCACGGTACGACTGTGTCCCCTCACAGGTTTTTGCCATCTTGGATGCCCACCAACCCAATACCGCTACCACAGGTTACTTGACCTCAATTCCCATGTCGATAGGGTAACAACAACTAGACACCCTAAATACACAACATTGTCTACATGCCCATTCTAAGGTTTTGATGGCAATGGTCAAGCCACAACCCCAATCATAGCATCAACATGATTCACTAATAATAACAATGTAGAAATACACATGATTCCACATAATCCACAATCTACACATTCATATAAACTCAAGAAAAACATGCTTGAACAGTACAATAATTATCATGGACATTAACTAGGAATTTATGCTTTAAACACATGCACACACGAGGTTGAATCCCTCACTTGATAAGTGGAGTATAAACCTTTCGAAGAAAACCAAAGGATGGCTAAACACGTCTCAAAATACCCTCAATAAAGCACGGTTTAATTTAAAATCACACCAGAGAAGCATACATCAAAACCTAGGTCCAAAACCTATACAACAGGGGTAGCTTGGGGGTGGTCAATCAATGTCTTCCTCTCTGGTTTCCCAGAAGGGGTGTGATTGCCCCAAAAGGAAGGAAGGGGTCTTCCAAGGTGACCCCCTTGGGCAAACCCTCCTTAGGTGTGCGAAAGGCAGTTTGGTGAGGTCTCCATTGTCTTCACTCTCTTACTTCCGACGAGTTCTAGGGCCCATAAGGCTTTCCAAACCTTCCCTTAAATGTGGTTTGACACAAAAAAACAACCCTAGATCTCAAGTTTAACGACAAATCCAAAAGATCACAACTTAGGTTTTCTTAAAGATCTTCTCATGAAGGAAAAATTCAGCAACTTAGAGTGATTGGAGAATCACTCTTATCTCTAGATCCAATCAATGTTAAGGTTTCCTTGATCAATTCGATCCTCTCATATGGATCTCCTTCATCGAAAATGTCAAAAGAGAAGACTTAGAGGTTGGAGAGAATCTTACCTTCAAAGTCACATAACAGATCTCAAATCATGATTCGTATTGGATATGCGACTTCTTTCTTATCTGAAACGAATTCTCTGACACACACTAGAGCTTTATGATGGCTAAACAATAAAATAATGTTTTTTAAGGTGAGAATGACATTAAATAGGAGGTCCACAAATCAAAATTCCACTTTTGCCCCTTTTAACTTGTGGGGACTAGGTGGGATCGGCTGGGGTGGTCACCTAGGGCAATCCTATCCAGTCGACCCACCCCCTGATTTGACACAAAGAAGAGGTCTTTTGGGGTGGTTTGTCATGGCACTTCCATGCCACTTCCATGCCACTTAGCACACTCTAAAAGGCACTCTTTCCTGGACTCAAGGACCTTCCAACTCCGTCTTCTGTGAGTTTTCAATCAATCTTCTCAATCTATTCGGGTTCATGTTAGATCTCCTTCCAAAATTCAGCAAAATGCCAGATTCTTCATCAACACCATCTATATCCATGGGTTTTGATTAAGATCTAATGGTCTTTACTTAGATGGCCCACAACTGTCTTCTATTGACATTCCTAGTTTTCAAACCCATAAATTGGAATTCGAATTAGGATTCTAGAGAATTTTACAATAGAAGGTGCATAGAGTGAAAATGTAAATTGCTAAGATTATATGAAGTGATTGAGATCTTTAGTTGGAAGTTACACATTTTCGGGTGATAAACATTAATAATTAATATTATTTACAACAAAAAGAACAATAATAATTATAATATTTTGAAAGAGAGAAGGAACCACGTCCTAACAAGTAACTTGGTGATTTTGAGAAACTAATTTTTTGCTCAGATGTGAAAATGTCCAAAGGTATGAAAAGTATTTGATTTATAAATGGAAGGCAAATTAGACATTACATATTCAAATTTAACGACTACTTAATACCGTTATAATGAAAGGAGCAACAGTAATTTCGTAAAGAACATAGTTTTATTAGTAATAAAATCAAATTAAGGGACAACGGTAATTATTATTTTTTTCTTCTTCAGAGAATTTAAAAGTGAAACGTTTGAGAGGGGGTAAAAGTAAATTGAAAGCAAGTACAAAAGGAGTGAGAAAAAAATAAGAAGAAGAAAATAAAAAACTTATTTGAAGAGATGGACGGCGACGACTGACGCGGGGGAACACGTCGACAACTTCGATCACTTCGACCACCGTCGAGAGTCGAAAAAACTTCTTACGGTCTATCCGCAGAATAGCTTCGCCAACTCGTTGTTGCACTCGACAATCTGAAATATGAGCTGATACATGCAGTTGCAGGTACAGTTGCTTCCTTGCATAGCCTAGGGTTTGTAGTTTGGCCCTGCTGTGTACAAATCTCTCTCTCGCTGTCTCTCTCACTTTGTCATCACTATTTCGCTGCTTTTATTCGAAACCTCTTTCATCCTGCCTGCTTTCACTGTTCTCATCCAAAAAATAGAGAACTGTAATTTTCTAAGTCCCTTCGCAGAAGAAGATCCACTGATAGATAGCTCTCTGGTCCGAAATATCTGATTATACGAAAATAAATGGCTATCTGTCCTTAATATTCTATTTGGATTACTTCATCAGTTCAAAAAGGATTTTTATTTTATTTTAGGGGTTAAATCCCATCTGTTTTTGTCCTCTCACATCCGCGTATATGGTATTAGCGAGTCACTTGTAAAGCAAACTTTCAAGCTCTTATTAATTCAATGTTAGAATGTAGGTCATTAGTTGCTCTTTGGATGTCAAACTGATGGAATTTTGTGATTGTGATACTTTAGGTAAAATCTTCGCCTTGAGAGATAGTGGGGAAATTGAGGTGGGCAATCGTGTTGTGTTCAGTCGAGAACAGAGGAAATGCAGAAGAGGGAACAAGGCAAGATAGGCGGAGCCACAGGTAGTGGCACTCCTCTGACGGCAAAGAGAGGTCGTCCTTTCGGTAGTGGAAGCAACAATGCTGCTGCTGCCGCCGCCGCAGCCGATTCTGCTGCACCGTCAACTCTCCTGGGTCCATCTCTTCAAGTTCATAGCTCTTTCGCAGGTAAACCTTTCCAATAGCTACTTATTTTCTGTATCCTGCATCTATCCTATTGAGGAGAATGTACTGTCATCATGGCTGTGCCATAGCATTCCATACATTTTGTGGTTGAAGTTCTTAACCATTAAACGGGAAGAGAAAGAAAAAAAGAAGGTGCGGGGTGTTATTTTATGGGGTATTGCAATATATATCATGAATTCTTATATTACGTGTGTTGGATGTCCTTTGAATTTCGTAAGTTTTCAGTTATTCTCAACGTTGATTTATGTCTTATTTGTAGTTAAAAAAATTTCAGATTCTTAAATGGTACAGCAACATTTGGAATTTCATGATGAAGTTTGATTTTGAATGCAGACAAAAATTTTAATTGCTTGTGCTTGGTTGTTGAATGTTTCAATAAAGCCCAATTTTGAATGACATTCAATCTGTAATTGGATGCAGAAAATTAATTAGGTTGGTAACCTGTTTTCGGTTGATATGGTAATTTGGAAGAAATGTATTGTTTATATCCCTTAATGGGAAGAAATTCACTGGACACATGTATTAAATTAGCATCCCGTAGCACAAGGCTTCACAGCTGCAGTGTCTCGGAGGGGCAGTACACAGCTTACCTCCATTTCATGGAGAGGCTATTCCCTTTTCTTATAACCTTTATGCAACTTAACCATTGTCAACTGCAAAGGCTTGCCCACAATTATTTGATTATGTCCAAGTCATGGATTGCTTGGGTTAGAACTTATGTGCTGCACATCAAAATATAATGCTCTGATCAGTATAGAATACCTCTTCCAGCTACGATATATTAATTTCGTTAAGCTTTAAAATTTAGGCAACTAACTAACATCCAAGCCTTAAAACCTTTGCCATTTGCAGCTCCACTAACTCGATTGCTCCTGCTTCCAAGAGAATGAATACCATAAAAGCAGAATTTGAACAACAAGATACACAAAGAAATTGATTGATTAGTCCCACTTTAGTAAGAGACGGGTAGAAGCCAACATCAGGATCTACGATGGACTGGTAAGCTCAGGTAAGTCAGAACTGGATGTGGGACCACTTGAGGGCTAGGATTAGGTTTAGTCAAGTAGATGATGGGGAAGCCATCAGTGAAGGTACGAGGTTTCACAGAAGTGTGTTGAATGCTGAATTTAAGTTTCAGCAAATTAGGTTAGGGGGTTTTGGTTTTGAAATATGAATCTTTGGGTGAAACTAGCATTTAAGGATTGAATTTGGGGATGGGGCTTGGGTTGACTGAGGAGCCCATGGGCTGTTTGATCCAAACTTGAGAGGATCTTCAGGTGGCTTGTTAGTGCTAGCCAGAAAATAGAGGTTTCAGTTGAGGTTAGGGTTTATGGAATCTAGGGCTTCTAATGACGAGCTGATTAGGAGCCAGAGGAAACTAGAGGAAATTCAGAATTGCAAGGGAGGAGAAGAAAAAAAGGGGGGGGGATATGGAAGAAAGACGCACACAAACCATTCACAAACTCAAATAATCATTTCAATATATCTCTAACAATGGGGATTACATCATATATAAAGCAACTCGAATGACTTCTGAAATAAGATTAATTCTCTAATCAGTACACTAGCTCCGATAAGAAAATTAACAAAATTAGACACCAAATATCCTACGTAGCTAACTTTTGGAATAAGTAGAATAGAATAAACAAAGACATTCATCACAAATGACATAAATTCTAAAATTCTCAAACTGGAACTTCTTCATCTCTATTTGGGACTCAATTAGGTTTTGGTCAGTCCAAGGCAGTGTATCTGCATTCATTCCCCTGGTGTTGAGAAAACCTTGTCCACGAGTTTTGTAAAATGACTAAATGAGAGTAGCAACACTTTTGATTGGCATCTGAAAATGTTGACTTTGATGGGGAAAAAGATCTAGCACATCTTATGGTCAACTGTCATAATCTGCTGATGATTGTTAGAAAACAACATATCTTCAATGGGAATCTGATGCTAGGGTTTCACAATCAAAATCAGACCGTCAATTGAATATTTAACCACAACTTTGATCGTGCATGCATGTACTTCAGGTTCTTTCATTTCTACATCTGATCTACCTCCTGCCGATTGCAACATGGTTGACACATATCATAGAAGTAGATTGTTAATATTGGGAACCTTCCGGAGACCTGGCTTTAGTTTAAAGGTTTGATCTGCATTCCATGGATTTGTATCACTAGTCGGAAGGTGTAAATCATGTTGATTAATCTCTATGTATTAGGTTGATGAGAACAATGACAGAATTGTAAATTCAAATGAATTCAAAAGGGATTGCAAATTGAACAAGTGGGTGATTGGTTGTGTGTGTGTGTGGGAGGGGTAAAATTGGTAATAGAAGGTTTTGGGAAAGAAAAATATCTAAAGGAAGAGAATGGAATAGGGATCTGGGGAGGGTATAATGGGAATGATGGTTATAAAAGGTAAAAGGTGAACTTATCTCAAGTTGGGAAGTGGGAACATAAATATGAATCTTTTAGTATGAGTTGGACTACTCAAGCTCTAGAGGGAAAAATGGCGATGAAAAAGACCAAGACTGGATGCGTAGACAGTCATGGCTTGGACAATGAGATGTTGCAACTTTGACAAGGAAAATTTGGACTTCTGCAAAGGTTATAATAGGAATGATGTTCTAAAAGGAAACTTATCTCAAGTTGTGAGGTGAAGACATAAGTATGCCTTCTAGAATGAGTTGGATTGCTCAGGCTGTAGAAAAAGAGGGGGGGGGGGGGGCTGCGACAACGAAGACCTAGACTGGGATGACAACCCTGCAAGACTTGGACAAGGAGATGTTGCAACTTCAACAAGGAACGTTAAAGGAGCCCGATTTGCATTTGCACTTCAGGAAGGAGAGCTGTTGCAACTTCAATGAAACCTGGGTATGTTTTATTCTGTGTCATTTTTTTCGGTTGGGAGGGGGGGGGGGGGGGGTTTCAATTCCTCCTATCTGCTATTCTTCTCTTCATTGTTTTGTACTCTGTTTCTTGTTCCGGAGAGAATGTGGAATCAAAAGGGTGGGCTAGGGTGAGATTTCAGTGAAAGATAAGGCTGGTTTCTCCCTTTTCCAAATCAGCATTCTTGTTTGGTGAAATTTTTATAGATTTCTGTTAGGGGAAAAAAATAATCAGCTTCCCTTCTTTTGGACTGAATTTGTAGTACAAAGTTACAGTTGTGGGGAAGAATAAGAGAGGAAGCTGCCTGTAGAATTGAAGGGACTGGGTTGGTTTTCATTGGTACGGAGTCACAGGGAAAGGGTTAGGGAAGGAGAGAGATGAATGGGAAAGGAATGGATCCTTTGGCTTTGATACCAAGTTGATGGTGGACCTGTTAGGAAAAAGGAATTGCAAAAAAAATTCAGATTCACAGGGGAGGAGATGAACTGGTGTGAACAAGGGTTCACCCCCCGGCTGAAACCCTGGAGTGGGCCCCAAGGCCACTCCAAAGTGGCTCACCTAGAGCTGGCCGAACCCTACTAGAGGGGTAGTTTGGTCCATTCAAACCCTAAATACCAGCTGAATTTAATTTTCATAATTTTCTTTTTCGGTTTTCAAAAGAGTCTTGATTAGTTTGAAGACTTGTTTGAGTTGAAGATGAGTTTTGAGTCCTTGGGAGTCTTTCTTTGAAGGACTCTTGTAGTCTTTATTTACAGGAAGAGTTCCTTTGCTTATTGTTGAAGTCTTAGAGTCTTAGGAGGAATCTATTTTCAAGGTGATTCCATTAGATGTTTAAATCTTTATTTGGGTGGTTGAGATTATTTGTAAGGGAGATCGTAACCTATAAAGGAATCCCACTTAAGTTGGAGTCTTTGGAAGGCTATAAATAAGCCTAGTCTTTCATTTTATTTTTTTAAAGTCTGATTATTTAAAAAAGATTAATTGAGTTGAGGGTCGTGGCCTTGTTGAAGGGGCCACAGTTGATTCAAGAATTGAGAGTCTTCAAAGATCAGCACCTATCTTCAGCTCTAGCATGCTTCTTCCAGTCCTTATCATCTTCAAGTATCTATAGCAGCCTACAATTAAGTACAGCAGACTCCCACCCCCTTCCTTCACCTCCCACACCCATCGCACCCCTCCCCCAGTCCCTCTCTTGCCTGCGCAAGCCCTCAAACTGTCTCCCCTTGCTTTCGCACCTCTGGCAGCAGCTCCTCCAACCCCCTACAGCCCCCAAATCCTTCTCCTACCCCCTGCGGTCTCTCCCAGCTCCTCCCCGACCCTGCAGCACCCTCCCTCCCCCTTTCTATCCCTTTCAGCCCCTTCTCTTTTCCTCTACTGACTTGCAGCAGATCTGAAACAAGAAAAAAAGAAAGAAAAGGAGAAGAAAGAAAAGAAAATAAAATAAAAGGAAAAGAAAAGAAAAACTCAAAGATTGCCCAAGATCTTCAAATTCTTCAACTCATTTAGTTTTGTTAAACCAAATCTTACCCAAACCTTCACAGAATAATTTTAGGGGCATCCTTGGTACCTTAGATCATCCCATTGACTTTTGGAGATTAGTTGCTAGAAGATTCTGTGCAAAGCCTAAATTTTAAGAAAACATTCCAAGAAACCCTAATCCTAAAGTTGGGTTTACATTATGAAGACATAAGAAAGAAGAGAGAAAAAAGAGGGGGGGGGGGGAAGGGAGTGGGAGGAAGGAGACAGCCACACAGGCTCTTCACAAACAAAATCTCAGTTTATATCTTCTATCCATCCCAAAAGACAGGGGAGTACATCGAATATAAGGAAAGTTAAAAGAACCCTAAAAGAATACTAACTCTCTGACTAGGACACTAGTTCAACTAAGGAAACTAACAAAATTAAAAGCCAGTTATCCTGCATAGCTAACTTCTGAAATAAATAGAATAAAATAAAGAAACTATTTCCCCAAATAGAATAAATTCCTAGGTCTCAAACTGGACCTGATTCAGTCCATGACTCCATGATAGTGTGTCGACATCAATTTCAATGGAGGGAATTGGTAGCATGGTGGATCAAATGCAGGGGTTGATGTGGGGAAGATGTCGGCTGAACTTGAGTGGTTTCTAACGGTGAAATAAAGCTGTGGAGGTTTTTCATTGGCTAGGGTTCATAAGGAACTTCGAGAATGGAGCGATAGGGTTTGGAAAATGAGTGGTTTAGAAGATCAGGTGTTTGGAATGATTCGACCTAATGTTTGATGGAGAAAAATTGGTTTAACAATGAAGAAGAGCTTGATCTTGCAGAATTTTCCAGCAACTTGAGATTGATTAGGGCAGAATTGGGGGAAGCTTGAGAAATTCAATGGAGGGGACTACGAGTTAGTAATACTAATCCAAACAGAAATGCTCAAAAAATTTCTTTTATTATTTGAATCATGGCCTTAAAGGAGATACCAGATCTATAATATAGCCACTGTGGTTAACATAGATTTCAAACTCAAATTAGGACTCAAAAATATAAAGTTTTAAACTGTGACCCTGAAAAAGACTAGGATTATTGTTCACATAAACAGTTATTTTAGGAGATTCCTATTTCAGATTCAAAGACTAAATGAAAAATAACTAATTGACTAAATAAAAGTTTAAATAAAATGCTGAACCATTCCCATGATTTGGTGCTGGTGGAGGAAGGCTTCCTACACCCAACTATACCTAATGACTCTTGTTTAGGGAGGAAACTCTAAATCCAAGGCTTTTTTTAGTCAGCCGAACTGCATCATTAATCCTCTCAGCAAACTGTAATTCAATCTTATAAGTTTTTGCGGACTGGGCATGCTTATTGGTGGCCTAAAAGTTTCACCTATATCGTTAACTACGTAGAACATTGAAGGGAAGATTTCACTCCAGGTGTTTTTATGACAGTTTTCATCTCTCTATGTTGGAAATTGGTGGGAACTGTATGGTAACTAATATTATTAAGTATTGTTGTGATTCTGAGCCTAACAAGTTGATATGTTAGGGACCCATTGCAGCTTACCAACATGACTAATGAATCTTCTGCACCGAAGATGGTCACCTGATTTTTGCCTACTTGTATATATGATTGATTATTTGGTTTGCTTCTCCCTTTTCCCAGACCAAAACAACAAAAGAATAGTTCTGGCTCTTCAAAGTGGGCTAAAGAGTGAGCTGACATGGGCTTTGAACACTCTTACCTTGCTGTCTTTCAAAGAAAAGGATGACGTACGCAGAGATGCCACCCCACTGGCTAAAATACCGGGGTTGCTGGATGGGCTTCTTCAAGTTGTGGGTGTCACCAAATCCTATAGTTTATTCTCTTTCCTTATTATTTAACGTTTCAACTCCACTTTGCATGCACTCTTATATTCTTATCTCATTCGATCATTTGAAAAATATCCTGGGTCTTGGAATATTAGCAAGCATGCAGCTGGAAAATTTTAAGTTCACCTTGCAAGAGTTCTTTTGCCAAAAAGTGCTCCTTACAGGGTCATTAACATAATGTAGACTTAAATGGAACAGATAGATGATTGGCGTGATATTGCTCTTCCAAAAGAACTCGTAAAGGGGCCAAGGGTCAGATTGCTAGGTGCAAATACTGTAGTTTCAGGATTTGGGAACGAATACGAGGCATTGAGCTCAAATGATGCTCACGCTAATCCTAGGTAACAACAAATATCTTCTTTATGTAAATTATTAAACCTTAATCACGACTCTAGCTGAAACTATTGAATGTATGGTCATTTTATCTTCTTTCCTTTGTTTTTTCCCTAATTTGGTTGTAGCATGGGATCTGGTTCCAGTACAGAGGGCTCAAGCCAAAAGAACATGACGCGGCCTAGTCCTTCAGAATGGTGGTTTGATGAAGATGGTTTATTTAACCTGGATGACGAAGGAAGGGCAGAAAAGCAACAGTGTGCTGTTGCTGCTTCAAATATAGTACGGAACTTCTCTTTCATGCCTGACAACGAGGTAATTATGGCCCAGCATCGGCATTGCTTGGAAACAGTTTTCCAATGCATTGAGGATCACGTCACAGGTGAGATAAATGCTTGGCTTTGTGATTGATAGATTTTCATTATTTATTACTGTTTAGTTCTCGGACAAGCTTACAATTGATTTGCCTGGTGTTGTTCTTGCTGAATGTTGATAGTGTCTTGAAATCAAGGAGACTGATATATAAAATTCTTGATTCATATTGGGTTTTAGCGTATTTAAGTTGTGAATCAAATGGTGGACATTGCTGATTTCATAAAAATGGTGGTTTAGTCAATTACTGATTCTGTTGTGATTCATGAAACTTGAGCCAAAAGGATTAGTCTCATGGTATTATGATTTTCTCAAACTTGAATTTATTGTATTATTGTCCGCATACCCTGTAGGGGCTTGCGTTGTTGCTTGAGATGAATGGTATGTTAATTTGAATGCTAAACCTTGGAAATCAGCATCTGACTGTGTTATTTGGATGACACTCCTTCCTAAAATATTTTTGTCGAGAATCTTTTTTCCATTCCAAGTGTTTCCATAACTGTTAGGCTGGGTGGTGAGACCTTTTGGGTTGATAACACCTATTGTTTGGTGATTGGAATATTTTGCACTCTGTTTTGGTGATTGGACATCTTTTATGCTGGAAAGTTTTTTTTCTAACATCTTTTGTTTCACTTTTTTATTCCTTATTACTTGTCATGTCATGGCCTGGACCATTCAGACTTTACTGTTGGTTGGATGATGATTGCTTATCCATATATTTAGGATTCCATCTGTTTCTGTTAGTGTTTGGTATATTAATTGAAAATCTGAATATCAAGCTTTGAGATTTTAGAATTCAAATGTCTGACCTGTAGCAAGGTAAAAATTTTCAAGTTTTGGTTGGACTTGACCCTCAACTGGAACTTAAATATTTTCAGTATTTTTGGTAATCAAAATTTTGTTTTCCCCTGAAAACTGCCTTTTTACACATGTTTGAATCATTAGATTGAGAAGAAAAAACTCAGTGTGGAAGTAATGTCACTTTGGCTTCAAACGCTAATGACATATGCCAGCCATGTCATCCCCTGCGTGAAAGATCTCTCAATCTCTGACTGAGCTGCTTTATAGGTGAGAATCTGAAATTTGAGACATTTGGCTTAAATAATGCTTCAAATCCAACCAAATGGTGAATAGGATGGTCCAATTTGATCACCAATCCTCTGATCAACAGCAAAATTAAAAGATGTAATAGAAAGTTGAGGTTTTGTGCAGCTCAGAGGAGAAAATGGAAATGATGCACTGTTACGAGTTTGTTTTTTGGTGCCTAGGCGATGCAACGCTATTTGGACATGCAAAAAAAGACCACTTTATTGCATAGATGACGGCGCCTTGTGCAGCATACTGACACCTAAGCAATAAAGAAGTCGTTTTTTGACGTATTGTACCTAGAATTCTTTTTTGGATTTTTTGAAGCATTAAATTTTATTCTACAAAACCATATATGAATCTTAATCCGAATTTTAATGTGCCCATTTTCTTATCGAACCGATAAATTAATTGATCGCATTATTCTAAGTAATTCATCATTTGAATGATTTCTAAATCTGAAATTGGTCCTTGGCTGGTCCCGCTGGACAGAAGAGATCAGTCGAGTGGTCTTATGGATGTAGTACTAATCGAACTGGAAGAGCTTGCCAAGATGACTTGGTAAGCAAGCCACCAGTTATGTAGGCGCTAACGTCCAATTCTTTCTCTTCGTAGATGTTGGTTGAAAGCGTCTCTCATTCACAATGGAACAGAATGGTCTCGCTCAATGCGTCATTTGATTTGGCATCACCATCAGAGTTCTGGAAACTTCGAAAGTCAAACCTTGTTCGAAATTCTCAACTTAGAATCATGGTACGCAATATTGCTGAAATTTGGCGATATTTTGCTGAATTTCGGTGGATTTGGTTCATGGCGAACCAAAACCAAGAGTGAACCACGAACTTATCTCAGCGATATCTCGCCTCATGAAATTCTCGAACACGAAATTCCATGTTCTTATGCTCCGCTGTCGGATGAGGAATCACAATCAAAGATTCCGTCAACTCGCCGGAGACCCATGCGGGGTTTCGCTTCGATCTTAACTTCCATCTTTCTCCTTGCCTTGTTCATGATGGTTTTGGCCATGGGAAGCCGGAGATCGGAGAACCCAGAAGTAGTTAAAGCCGGAAGTAGTTCATCGCCAACTTCGGTGATTTTAGAACCGGTGTAGAGAGAAGTGTAGACACACCAACCATGACTTCGTCTTCTCTAAATGGAAGGTCTGTTGTTTCATCTCTGATCCTTATTGTCGGAAACAGAAACGCCTTGCAACCCTGCGTCTGCGAGAAGAAATGAGAAGAAATGAAAGAATGAGTCTGAAACTCCGAATGACTAGATTTTTTTTTTTTAAAAAAAAAAAGCCAAACATTTCGTTGAGCTTTGTTAACCACCACACGTGGTTGTGTGGTAAAACAATTAATGAGGAGGGATGACGTGCTTGCCTTACTCCTCTCCTTGTCAAAAAAGTTGATCCCACCCTTTAATGATTTTTACATCTGTACACGGTACACCAGAGCAATCAATGCCTTTTATTTTGGTTTTTGGCTTTTGCCTACTCGGATGAAATCAAAGGCAAAAGTTGGCGAAATCTTGGCGCCGGTTTTGGCAGCCGGCGAAACGCGACATCTCGCACCTTGCTTAGAATTATCCATTTACTCAAACAAAGTTGGGTGAAAATAATTTGGATGTTTAAGTTGAGCAAAATATTTTATATATTGTAAACTACATTATGCATTTTTTTTTTCACAAGGCACATGGCACTTATTTGACATGACATGGTTGAAATCTTGTGAGCCATTTCAATGGAGAATGGAGTTGGGATTGACATGTATATGGCGGTGAATGAGGAAGGATTAGGTAGAGAGGCAAAGGTTGAGAGATCTCCAAAGGGTTAGAGAGTGACAGGAAGTGTGTCCTTTGAACCAAACTAAGCGCAATCAAGGGACAAGCTGAGAATGGGTGTAGGTGAGGTTAAGGTAGCCAAATGGTTCTATCCTGGGGGAGGGAGGGAAGTGGGTGGGGGTGGGGAGGGGGAAGAGTCTAGACTATGCAAGACTCATAGGGTAATTGAAAGGGGAGACCAGGAGGCATTACTGATAAAGGAAGAGATGGGGCAGGTTTTGGGGATATGGAAATCAAAGATAATGTGAGGGCCAAAGATATTGTAGAAAATGCTTGTTGGATGCCAATGTCAAGCCAATACGAGACATAGGAGTCTATATAGACCAAGGTGGTGGCAGTGGAGAGAGTGGGGGGTGGAGTTGAAGTTTCCTCGATACCTGAGAGGGGTTAGAAGGAAGGGTGATAGTCCAAATGGAGTCGGATTTAAGATAGGAATAGTTCCTCTAGGCCCAAAATGGATCATGCTTAGAAGAGGTTTTCCAATTGAGTTTGAGAAGACTAGCAGAATTGTAGTCTTGGATGTGGTGGATAGTCTGCCTAGAGGCTTTAGGGTGATGGACAACCTTTCAGCTGATGGGGGTGGAGGAAATGAGTAGTCTTTTGGCTTCCAAAAAAAGGCACAAAAGAGTTTCTCCATGGCTCTGGTGGTGGCTTTTAGGAGGGAGAAAATACCATTCCAGTAAATATAAGAAGATTCAAAGACTAATTTGATGAGGACTAGCCTTCCATTTGATCAAGCACTGGGGCACATTGGTGGTTGGTAAGCCTCTCAGGAATGAGAGGAAGCCCAAGATGGATAACAGGCAAGGAGCCCAGGGTGAAGCTAGTGAGCTTTGACAGAATCTGAGGCACCGGAAAGAAAAAGGGTGAACTTTTTCAGGCTAATGGGAATACCGAAGTGGGAAAGCAATGAAAGACTATTGGGGATTGAAGAGGGGGAGGCTTTGGAGAAGATCATGAGATCATCTGCAAAAACAAGATGGTTTAGGTTGAGGGCTTGCATTTAGGAATGTGAGAAATGAGGAAATGATTGGTCTTGGATTGGATGATCCTGGACGAAACCTCCAGCCTAAGCGAGAAGAGACAGGGGGGGGGGGGGGGGGGCAACCTTGGTTCACATGGAATGGAAAATAGCCAGCAAGGGACCCATTGGTGGTGATGGAGAAGTAGGGGGTGGAGATGCAGACTTCAATCTAGTGGA
This sequence comes from Hakea prostrata, assembly GCF_041222555.1. Taxonomy (NCBI): domain Eukaryota; kingdom Viridiplantae; phylum Streptophyta; class Magnoliopsida; order Proteales; family Proteaceae; genus Hakea; species Hakea prostrata. The sequence goes on along the minus strand of NC_142600.1, from coordinate 24,892,597 downwards.
CAAAGGGAGGGGAAACTCCATCAAGGTAAGGACATCACTAATACAATCCCAACGAAGTGAGTCAAAGCCTTTGTGGATGTCTACCTTGAGAAGAGCGACGGGAGAGTGCAAAGATTGCCATGGCGCTTAAAACAGTTCTTGAACTGCCTTGGTTGCCTTGCTGCCTTGATAACCTTGAAATGATGTCAGATCCAGCATTGAATTAGGTTTTTTCCCCACTTGGAATATGCTTAGGTTGGGCCATATAGGTATTGAGTCTTCATATGGATTGATGTCAATCCTTTTTATGTTTTGAACCATGATTCAATTGGTTATAAAGATTTGCACACCAGAACGTCGAGTGCAATCACCAACAGTGTGATGACTTTGAAGTAGGCTATGCGTAGAAAACTGAGAGAAACTTGCATTCCAAAGTTAATTTTGTTCATTCACCCTAATAGGGTATTTATGGATTACAACTCATTATTTAGAACTAACTTAGAGAAGGGAAAAGGATTACAGAGTAGATTAAGAGATGAACAAAGAACATAATAGCACTAAAAGGATAAGGAGAGGGGAGTCCTAATTTGATTAGGACTCTCCCCAATTACTTGTGCTAGCACAAGCTAGTGCAGGACAGGTTTGAGTGCCTCACAACACTACGAAACCAATTCCTTTGTTGTACAATTATTCGTTGCAACAGGTATCACCCGTCTTGGACGATCAATGAATAGCATATTCTCAGATTCTCTGTAAAATGATATACACTGGTGAAGTCATAGGCGGCCAATTCATTCGACTAATGTAAGAGCAGCTACTATGGCCTTTGAAGCCTCAATCCCTTGCTAATTGGATGAGATATGATAGAACCTTCTTTAGGATGCCTCCCTTCTTCGGAGATTAGTATGCTCGAAATCCTTAGATGTCTTCCTGTTCTTAGTTGGAGTCCTAGTTTTAGTCAATCTTCAATTCCAAATTCCAATAGGATTTCTTATGTATGGCTATATATAGACAGCCCCAACAATTGGGAGCAATACAGACTTATTATTTGATATTTTTCTTCAGCTTTGCTGCTACTCTGAGTGAGTTGCTGACCTATGGTTCAGATTGGTGTTTAGTGTTGGTAAGGTACCTCCAAGGTGGGCTTTTTTTTTTTTTCTTTCAGAGTTCTTGGCAAATGCTAGATCCTATTTTTGTTGGGGATTTGACCTGCACTAATCCATTCCAGTTCCTCTATAACACTTCATTATGGCCCCTTCATCAAGAAAAGCTTGAGGCCAGCAGCCCAGCCTATCTTTTTTTTTTTCCCTTGACTTTTTCAGGTTCTATGACACCCCCAAAACCAGAAACACTGTATCTTCCGATTTAGCCATCAATCCAGCCAAACTCGGATGGTCCTATCCAATATCATTGCCTATATTCCCTCCAGGTTTCAACTCATTTTGACATCCCTAATCCTAGAAACAGCAAGGTTCTTAGAATTTTTATACCCCTCACAGCCTCACTTAAGTCATGAAATAAAAAAACTCAATCTATCCCCATTAACCTGTTAGAACATCACTAGTATTTAGGGATCACCCCCTTCCAACGCCCACATCATTTTCTACATTACCCCGAAGTTTCATCCCATCTGACCATAGGATTTCCAGAGATCTATTTGATCTCTAACTCGACACAGAACCTCTTTAGTATTTCATTGTCACACCATCCAAATCCTGTGGCCAACAGTTATCCCAGGGACCCCCTTTTGACATCTCTCCATTTCTACCCCTGAGACACCCTGACCTTGAATTTTCAGGAAACCCTTTCATGGATCCATTTGAATTGGTTCTCTTGAAAGATCTTGGTTTACTGACCCTCATTCATTTGAGGCTACATTGTTCAAATCTGGAAATTCTATTATGAGCCTGTATAGAAGCCAAATTTCACTCATTACATTGAAATTTGAACTTGTGTTTCACATAAGATTTTGTTTTTACTCATACTGAAGCTAAATAAGTTTGGATTAAATTTTAACTCTGCAGCTGGACCTCCAAACAATAGAGAGAAGAAGTGAAATTGACAGAACTGTGCATGGAAAATTGATGTTAAACAGAGAAGTTCAGAATTAAGGAGGAAGACGATATTTGTATTAACCAAAGGGTTTGTTCAGAACAACCCCCTAAAACTTGGCTGTTTGCTGGAAACTTTTGACGGAAATTAAGGACAGAATCAGGACTCGATAGCAGAATCCTTGGGTATGGCTAGGACACCAGGTTAGCATGTTAGAATCTAGGGTTTCTATGCCAAAAGTTCGAATCTTCTAAGTAGAATCACTAACTGGAGTTAGAATAGGAGCTTAGATGTAAAACTTTAAGCCAATCAGATAAATAGATTGGTAGAGATATCATCTAGAATCTAGCTGAAAATAAGGGTGAAAGTTTTGTCTCTCCATTGAGGACTCATGAAGCATAACAAGTACAAAAAATACAACAACATAGACAATTGGGGTCGGTACTCTGCTCTTTGGGAGGGCAAAATGTAAAACAAAGTAAAGAAACACAACACCACAACCGCAACTACAAGTCAGCCTTGCATGAACTAGCTTGGTATGGCTACATGGATCTTTCCACTATTCAATGTTGTGTTAGAAATAATAGCTAGATTATGCATGTCTTTCCTTACCATTTACTTTAAGGTCATTTTACGGTTGACCCTAGCAATTTTTTTTTGGGGGATGAAGGAACCTAGCTTTTGTAGTACCTTTAATCTGAATCAGGTCACTCCTAACAATTGGAACTTCTAAAGGCCTTTGTTGAACGTGGCCATACAACCACAAACGACTTTTGTAGCTTATCTTTAACCATGAACCAGGGATACTCCCGAAGCAGCTCTTATATGGTTATTCCTTCCTTCATCTTTCATAATAATTGCTGATCTTATGGCTGTCTTACAATATTACCTTACGCTTGAAAGGCATCTGTGATCACATAACACTTGTAGATATAGTAGGGGAGTGTCACCATTATGGCTGGATATTATTTCTTTAGGTTGGCTAGATTCGTATTTCCTTGTTGGAGTAGGGCTTCTATTATGTTTTGTCATGCTGTACAACAAACCGTTTTCCCTTTTTAGGTATAACTCTTTTGGTTATTATAAATAGTGGATACTGTTGTGGTGAAGACAAAATTTCACCAAGTAAAATGTTTCAGGGACTAAACGCATCCAGATTGCCCTTTTTTGGCATTGGCCACCGCCAGGTAAGTGATGGGCTGTATTCAGAATTTTGAGTTTTTCAATATGACTGGTTGTGGGCCCAAAACTGTTTGGAGGTCCTATTTTTCTGTTTGGGGAATTTTTTAGGGGGCAGGGGCATTTAGTCTTTTTCTTGATGAAGGGTTTTCACCAGTTTCTTTGTAAATAGTCTCTCAAATGTGAAGAGAAGGGTAAAAACAGATTAGGGCTGTAACCTCTATGTGATCTTCATTTTCATAGCAAAACCATAACTGCTCGGCCGTGGAGATACCTTTCGGGTGAACCATGTAAATCTTGTTTCGTGCATTGTGCTTTGTTCGTGATTTTTCACAGCTTTGTGTAGGCATTTTCCCTTCTTTCTCATTCTTCTCTTCCTTTTACTCTTCTCTCTGTTTTCTATTTCAAGTACGGTTTACAGGTTAGAGCTCGTTCATCAAGAAAAAAATTTGAAGAGCTTATGGTGGGAAAAAGAGTAAAAAAGAAGCCCCTGGAGAGGGTGTTTAATTAAAAGGCAGAACCTGATTATTAATTTGTTTTCCTTGAGGATTGATAAGATTGATTAGCGTCAGACTTCTACTAAAAACTGTTGCAGTTGATTGTTCCCTTGTCTAATTTCATCCGTTGCTTATGTCTGTGTCTGCTGTTATTTTTGTAGTCTTTCATGGTGTAAATACTTTCTACTTTCCTTGAACTGCCCATAAATTTCAGTTATCAATTCCATCCATGTGATTGAAGTTTGAAACCTTGATACCTCTAATTAGTTTTCCTTGTTACCAGAGGATGAGGAGCTTGTTACAAATGCCCTTGAGACAATTGTAAATTTAGCACCATTGCTTGACCTTCGGATCTTCAGCTCATCCAAGCCGTCCTACATCAAAATAAGGTATCAAACTTTGATTAGCTATTGATATTTTCTTGAATGATTTTTTTCTTGACTTATCTTTGACCAAACCAGTGAGAAACGGGCTGTTCAAGCCATCATGGGCATGCTGGGGTCATCAGTCAAAGCTTGGCACTGTGCAGCTGCTGAGTTACTTGGTCGCCTGATAATAAATCCAGACAATGAGCCATTCCTTCTTCCTTTTGCTCCACAGGTTTGGATCTGTTCATAGTCATGCTTGTTATATACCACTACTTCTGACCATTTCCTCATCTTTAATTTTGCCTCCAATTCCAATTTGGCTACAGAAATCCCTAATGCATTGGAAAATGTTCAATTGTGATGCAGATATACAAGCGTTTAGTTGATCTTCTTAGCTTACCAGCAGCAGATGCCCAGGCAGCAGCTGTTGGAGCGCTTTATAACCTTGCGGAAATCAACATGGACTGCAGGCTGAAGCTTGCAAGCGAGAGATGGTGAGGCTTTCTTAACATTGTGCATCCTTTATATAGTGCAATTCCCCTTTTCCAAAAGAAACTGTCCGTGTGACATCACCTGAACTTCTTTAACCTTCTATGCTGTTTTAACTTCGACCAGGGCAGTTGATAGGCTACTGAAAGTGATCAAGAATCCACATCCTGTGCCTGAAGTTTGCCGAAAAGCAGCAATGATACTGGAGAGCCTTGTCTCGGAGCCACAGAATAGGAACCTTCTTTTAGCTTTTGAGAATTCCTTCGCTGAGATTGTTTTCTCAGATAACAGGCATTCTGATACTTTCGCCAGGATCTTATATGAGTTGACGTCTCGACCTAACAGCAAAATGACTGCAACTCGTACCGTTTGGGGCATGTCATCATAGTCACTGCTCGAATGTAGATTGTATGTTGGTGATGGTGTTTATCAAATCTGTACTTTTTTTTTAATCATTATTTTTATGTCTGATCTGTACTGTTCTGATGGATGTAAGATGCTCGGATGAAGATGTAAGAGCAAAAAGTTGAGACACTTAGGTGGCGTTTGGTTCCGCAATTCCCTGAAATCCGCTTCTGTGGGAGTCATGAGTCTGTAGGAATTAGGTTCTGTAGAATCATATTCGTAAAAAAAAACTGTTTGGTTACCCTGATTTTGGAAAGTGAATCTGTCTGAAAAACCATTTGGTTACCCTGATTCTGAAAGTGAATCTGTTTGAAAAACTGTTTGGTTACCCTGATTCTGAAAGTGAATCTATCTGAAAAACTGTTTGGTTACCCTGATTCTGAAAGTGAATCTATCTGAAAAACTGTTTGGTTACCATGATTCTGAAAGTGAATCTGCTTTGTTATTTGATTTAATTAATGACTGAGCATAACAATTATTTACAAAATTCAATTAATCAACCATGAAGAATTCAATAAATCAACCATGAAGAAGAAGGCCAGTAGCCTAACACATAGTAGGCTAGCAAATTGCATCCACCAGTTCCCCAGACATTCTCTCTCCTATTTTTTGTATTTTTGTCATATTTTCCTTTGATCTTCAACATATAGCAGTAAATCTCGTTTCATTCTTGACCGATATAGTATTGTTTGCGACGATTAAACGAGATTTCACACAGATCTAGGAGCTTTGTAGAGTTTTTTCATCTGAGAAGTAATTATTGTTTTGGAAGACAAATTGACCGAAGCATAGTACTTGGTATTGACATGATATAGGCGGTGCCAACACAAATATATACTTAATTGTATTTGTATACTAGTATTGTATAGTAATGTTTATTGTGTTTGTGCATATATATTGTGCTTTGATTGTTTAAAATAATGCTCTAGATTTCCAATTTTGTCTGTATACGGCTGATCAAGAAAGATCAGTTTAGGTGAGGTTTTAGGCAAAACCAATAATTTCAATGTGTTTATTAGCATTAAATTATGTTAAACACCAAATTTGGGCCTAAGATGACCTAAAATACCCCCTAAATGAGAGGTCGAAATCTGGATGAAACTTCGTACCCTTTTTTTGGTGTTCTAATCCAAATAAAATGACAAATACATGGAGAGAAAAAAAAACGTACTGGATCTTTTTATTTCAATTTCTTTTTAATTTTTTGTGAACAAAGCAAGGGATGCAATAGTGGCGATCTTACACCCCCGCTAAGCAGTGTTTGGACTTTTGAGTTCAACCTATGCAAATATTAGTCCTATGAACTACTAATGCAATCACTAGTCCCATCAACATAATTCTACTAGAGGTCTTACATATTCCACATAAGTCAATAGCAATTCTATGCCCAAGTCAAAAAGTACACTAACAGCCCAATGCACAAAATAGATGAGGAAAAGGAATTAGAACGTGGAACTTGAGAACTATCAAACTACATGGAATGACCTTGAGAGGTTTTTTTGGTAAATGACCTAGAGAGTTGAGACCTCCAAAATATCAATTTCATAATATAGTTTACATCAAAAGCTATTATGATTTCCTCCCATATCATGATACCCAAGGAAATTTCATCGGATTCCAGAATATAAGGCAATGAATCATGCTTACACAAACATTGAGCGAATATGCTTCTCTATTTTAAACAAAAACTGAGCAGCAAAAGATAAATATAAGCCTTTTAACAGAAATGTGGTGCCTAACTAATTGGGTAGAATTCTAAAAATTCCGATTAAGAATTAACTGGTCAATTCAATCTTGGGTAGAAATTGGACACTTTTATTAGAACTATTCACAATCACCTAACTTCCATGGAGTACAAACATCCAAATCCAAAAATAAAAAATATTATAGTTCATGGAGTACTGTAATAAAAACAGAAAAAAATGAAACCTAAAACTGCTATGCAGACAACCAATGCATGGACTTCTTCATTGAGACTCAGCTACCTTCTTATAGGTAAACCACTTGGCAATCAAGAGATACACCAGGAAATTGATGACGCTCAGCACAGCCAAGAGCCAGTAGAAGTAGTCGAGGTGACCCCTGTTTAAGTTATCCGGTATCCAACCGAGGCTACCATGCCCAGTGGTCACTTTTGTGATTATAATTACAAGCAAAGTGCTTAATAAGTAGTTCCCTAAAGCAGTTGTTGTGAGTGATAGAGCTGAACTCAAACTCCTCATAGCATCAGGTGCCTGTTCATAGAAGAATTCTATCTGCCCAACACAATGCCACTAGCCCATACTGGGAGTAGCCGTATGATGGACTTGAGCTCCTCCACTTGGGTGACTAGTGCAGAGTCCCCATGGGCTCACCGAGCTTTTGGCATGGCTCAGACAGGCGGGCCCCCACAGCAGCCTTGTCAAAGAAAGTCATTGCTTTAGTGTGATCAAGTTTACGGCTTCCTTGGATTGCTGACTCAGGGTCTGCAGTCTCAAAAAGTAGGGACTCATCTGAAGGAACTTTTACATTGATTTTCCTGAAGGATGCAACGATAACCTGCAAAATTCTTGTCAAGGGGCTCCCTCCAGGCCTTTGATCATCGTGGTTGCAAGATGGCTTTAATCCAGGTAAAGCTGCAGACATTGTTAACAATGACATCCCCCGAAGCCAAGCAAAATCATGTAAATATTTTCAGTCAGTTATAGATGATCAATGAGAAATAGATGTCACTATATCAAACAATGGTGAGTTATAAAACCAACCATACAAAGCTTTCAAATTAACCAAGAATTCAACCGCATGGCTCTCACCAAAACAGCGGAGAACTACTCGGTCTCCAGGGCTTAAAAGTACTCATGCCTGCTGGTGAGAGTGAGCATTGTATCTTAGTTCATGTTGACTTCCTGCATATCCAAATCACAGGATAGATTTGTGTTAAAATAAATCCTTACCAAGAAATACGCGATAGAAAAAATGGCAATTGTCCAGTATCTTCCCAGATAAGAATCAGCTAGAAAGGCTCCAAGCAGTGGTGTAACATAACAGGTTCCTGACCAATTTGTGACAGTATTTGATGCAACAACATTTCCTTTATTTAGACGAAGCTGAACATAGTTCACCAGATTAGTGCTCATGCCATAGTATGCCAACCTTTCACAACATTCGTTCCCTGTGACAGAAGTATGAAGTATTAAAGATGTCAGAGTAATCAGATGTCCAAATTCGATAAAAGAACTGCAAATCAGGATACCATGACAGCAGGTGGGTAGAAAACCATACCAAGGATGAAATAACAAGCCTTCCATCTTCCAGTTTCCTTCTTAATACATGGATTTTTATGGCTGTCTATTGTTCCATCTCCTGTATAGATTTTTTGGCTGGTTGGGGGGGGGGGTGAAGAACCCAATCTGTTGGCGGTTCCTCATAGATATATTCTTCTAAGCTGTTAATGACTTTATACTATTCTGTAGAAATTCTAACTACAACATGATGAAATATCAGCACAATAACATTGGAGAAATCTTGGCTAAATTAAAACTGATTCAACTCTGTTCAACTTCTTTGTTTTTCCCATCATAATGTGAATTAAATGTGAATGCAAAGCAGAAAAATCATTCTTTCTATCATGTACAGTCAAGGAGATCTACAAGTTCTTTTTGATTACTTGGTTTGGACAGCTAGGAACCACGATTGGTTCTTTGTTCAAGAAAAAGTTAAATGACAGGATAAGGTGAGAAAAGAGACATGAGATTTTACCTATTTGTTGCAAACAAAAATACATAACAAGAAAGTAAAAACACCCACACACATAAGAATAAGAATCCATGATACAACATTGTGATTCGGTTTGACAGAATTTCAATGTGCACGTGCTCAGTAGGGGCTCGGCACGCAACACCCAAATTCTTCTTGTTCATGATGTCATATGATGCTGAAGCTGTAGAACCCTCATCCTTTGTATGAATCTCAGACATATTATCTAGCCAAATAAAGGAATTTGGATGGTTACTACCACTTGGGCACCTATAAAATTTTCTACCTGGATTTTTCCTAGTTCTTTGAAGTCATTAGGATCATCCTCCCTTGCCTACAATAGCACAAAGGAGGCTGTTGTTCCATTCCAGTTGAAGTTTGATCTTCACAATAGTAACCTCCCATCACTTCACCTGTAAAACAAATTCAGTTGGTATATATCAAATAAAGAATACTTTAAATAAGAATGCTCCTCTATAGATATAAAGAGACTCCCACTGGTGATTCCCTTTCCATACCATAGGCGGGGAATTAACACCTTTACTCACTTCTTAAAGGATAATAGGAACCTTTACAAAATTTTGATTACAGGCGAGAGTACCCCAATCTTGAGGATGATAGTGGCCTTGTAATTGATCTAGTTTTAGTTTATATTAGGAGTTCAAAGTCAATTACAGTAATATGGAGGGATTACCTATCAGAGAGTGTGGCATATTACCCTGCCTCTCATTCTAATGATCTGATGTAAATCAGTGTAAATCAGTAACATTCCTAACTACCTGCCTCTCATTCTAATGATCCGATGTAAATCAATGTTTGGGCTAGTGTTCAGGATCTTCTCAAACAGAAGCAGCAGCAAATGAGGGTTTAGACCCTTGCTATTTGGTTGAAATGTAAGTGGACAGCAGCTGTGGGAGATATTTTTATCTTGGGATTGGACAGTCAAAATAGGCTCAAACTGGGATCTAAGCTCCCTACGGTGCTTAAACAAAAGCTATGTATTGAATAAATGCTTACTTCTAACAAAAGTTATGCATTGGTCACATGCTTAGTTATAACAAAAGGTATGCATTGATTACATGCTTACTTATAACAAAAGCTATGTATTGATTACATGTTTACTTACAAAAGCCATAAAAACATAAATAAAAACAAAAATAATAAAAAATGAAAGAAAGAATCTATTTCTTCCCATGACATAAACTAACAAAATAGGAAGTTAGTAAAACTCAAACTAGGAAAAGAAAAGAAAAGAATAAGAAAAAAAATAACAACCCAGCTTTAATAATGCAAGGCAGGAAGCTGTGATTGTCACTTGGTTAGTGGAGGGCCAAGATATGCTGTAAAGTTGATCTCCAAGCAATATTTATCTCATGGAAGCTCTAGTCATGCTTCCTTTTCTAATAAGAAAATAAATACAAAAAGATTGAACAAGAGACAGAGAACATGGTAGCAGCTGGTATACCCAAAAGGTATAAACAAATTAAAAATTGAAAGCAAAACAATAAGCATTTGTAGAAACTGCTAGACATATATAAAGGTAGAGTCTTCATAACTCATCTAACTCACTTGGAGCCCATGAGTGCCACTCTTCCAAACGTAAAAGATTCTCCCCATTGGAGGATTGATTAAACCCATCAAACTTATATTACAATATTATAGTTCAGCTTCTAAAAGTGTTAATACCCTAAATTAAATCTTAAAGTCATGTTATCAAAACATCATGATTGTTTGGGTGGTTCAACAACACTAGACATTAGCCATATTTATCTAAGAAGTACTTGATGACGGCTGGCCTATCCTCCTCTTTTTCTGAAAGTAGTGCATTCCTAAGCCGGATTTGATTTCCAAAGAGGTCTTTTGCACGCAGCCGAGTCTCGAAGTCAAGGTCTGTTGCATTAATGGCATTTTGTAAAAGTTCATCCTTGTCTTCAGCCTTCTCAGCAGCAGCCTTCTCATGAGTAAATTTCACCATGTCTATGAAAGCAGCAGAGATATTCTCCAAGGGAACCAATGCTTTTTCAACTGCAGTTTTCTTCTTCTTCTTGTGGGAATCATGAGACTGCTCATCACCTCTTGGCCTACCTCGAGATCGACTACTCTCATGTGGTGTAGATTGGGTACATGACATGTCAGGTGTAGTAGTCCGAGGCTGAAAACTGGAGTTGCCAATCTCATTGTCATCCAATTGGATGTTGAACTCATAGGCTTCATGTGAATTCAGGTGGGAGTCATTGAAGTAGTCTGTAGCTGTTCCAGCTTCAGTGCCAGTTGCCATCTCATTACCTAGGGCTGCAGCAACCTCTAAGTGAATGGGACGCACTGAATGGTCCTTCCAGTATTTTTGCTCCTTCTTCTACAAATTCAAATTATAAAATTTCAACTTTGAATCAACTATATTAACACTTCACATTCACTCACTTTTTTCTGCTAATGTGCACAAAGAATGAGGAAAGTGTTTTAATCTATAAAAATTGATGGTTTGTGAATATAGTTGTTACCTTTACTTCAGACCAAAAATGTGGGGCAGCTTCAAACCTCTTCTCACTTGGATTCCATCCAAGTCCACTTTGTTTCTGCAAGTCTGATAATGCTCGCAACCTAGTTTTCCAAATCCTAAAATGGTTGCGGCATTGCTCCCAATCATAATTCGAGCCATGCTTTTCAGATATTTGTCTACTAATTCCCAACCAATGCTCTTTTCTGAGTCCATTGTCTCCTGCCCTACCACTGCCATGAATTTGTAGGAAAAACTCTAGTAAAGAAAGAGACACTTCTATAGGCCATGAGGCTATGTCTCTTCCTCTTGAATTTGTTGTATTTTGAGAGTCCATCTGGTAAAATCATAATTGAGGGACAAAAGTAAATACATATGATGCTTTGCTAGTTATGATCAATCAAAATACATATGCTACAAACAAAATTGCAGCAATCATATGATGACACTAGTATTCATGATCAGTTGCAATTCTAACATTTGAAGCTAACATTTGAAGCAATCAAAACGGAGACATGAAATAATACCACAAAGTCTGAGACAAAGTAAAACAAAATAAGGTACAATCCAAAGTCAAACTCAAACAGTTGGAGTCATACAAATTGAAGTACATTAAAAATTTAATCATTTCATTCTGACTCAATATCTGATCCCATGTCTTCATCATCTGCAGCATTTGTTGTTGCATATGCATTCCACATCTGTATTGCCAAGTCATTCCTGAATGCTTCTGCATCGAATGACTCTGCATGGTTCTCTTCATCTTCATCAGAATCACTACTTTCCTCATCTTCCTCCAACTGTGGTGCGGAAGAGGAAGCTGTTGTTGGCCCTGACCCCTCCCTCGACTCCTGAGCAAGCCATTCCTCCTCTTCTTCCAATGAGTTGTGGTTTAAAATGTGGTTGTGAAGCAGTACACAAGCTATCACAATCTTAACTTGAGTTCTGAAAGGAAACTCCACTCGAGTTGCCAATATCTTAAAGCGACTCTTCAACAAACTAAAAGCACCTTCAATGACGTGGCGTAACCTTGCGTGCCTCAAGTTAAACAACTCCTTTTCATTTTTGGGTCTTAGATTTCCCCTTTTCCATTCCTTCAGATGGTACCTAACATTTCGATATGGCCTCAAAAAACCTCTTTGGTTGGCAAAACCAAAGCATCAACAAGATAGAATTTACCATTTGGAACAACTAATCTTCCATCTCCGTCTCTATGGAGAGCATCATCCAAAATGCGGGAGTCACATGCAGACCCTTCCCAACCAGCAAGTATATACGTGAATTTTTTGTCATGGTCGCATGCAGCTAAAATGTTTTGTGTAATAAGACCCTTCCTATCTCGAAACCTCCTATGTTTTTCAACAGGTACCCAAGCTGGTATATGAGATCCATCAATGGCTCCAACGCAATCTTTGAAGAATGGGTAGAAGCTGCGATGGTTACCTGCTATCTTCGGATGTGTGGTGAGACTAGGGGGTTTTAAAAGCAACGGGTGCAGTTTCATCATTGCATTTAACACTTTATTAAAGTGTCGACTCACTTGTCTCCCCGAATGCCCAAAACGGCTCTTTAAAGTCGAATTCTTAATGTGGTGTCCAAGACAATGTAGAAACATCGTTACTTGTTCCTCAACTAACACCAATTTGTTGTCTTCTAAGTGCCCCGTCGTACGCAATAAATTTACCAAGTGGTAAAAGGATCTTTGGCTCATTCTTGTTTCTGAACGACATGTATGCTCGGTGCCACCAATAAAACGTTGGGTTTCAAGAAACCCACGTCGGGCATCTACTCGATATGGTTGCCTCTCAACGTATGTTATTCTAATATATTCAATGATTGTGAGAACTGCTGTGGCCACCATAAGAAGTATCAACTCATCGTCATTCATGTTGATCTAGGTGAGGGTGCCTTATCTAAATTTATGCCCTGAAATACATGACCCACCAACAAGAATGAATACCTTATTAATAGCAAAACATACAGATTAATAACCATTCAATCAAAATCAACCAATCCACCAATGATAAACTCATATAACCCATGTGTGGTTTTCAAATCTTATCCCAAAACCCACCCTTGTAATTCAAGCTTTCTAGTGATGCATGGTTTAAACCAATTGTCTATATATAGAGAGTCTCTCCTTGTTTGAAAAACTCATTAATTCATCTGCTGCTTTGATAGCTAGCTAGCTAGAGAAGTTACAAGTTCGGCAATTACATAATTTTAAGTGTGAGGAGCAAAAAAAAAATATGGAGAGTACCCGCAAGCAGAAAGGTTTCATGGGAGGTAAGCTTCTCATCAAGTCTTTGTTCAACAAAACAGATGCATAGCCAAGGGATATTATTGTTTAGAAATAAGTCAAAAAACCCTGCATTAAGAAACAAAAGAGATGGCCATTCTTCTGGATTTTGCATGTATAAGAAGGAAGATTAGTTCCACATCTAATCAAGTCTATGAACCATAATGAGCCAACAGAGTCAACGAGTCAACGAAGTCACAACTCATTAAATTGGATTTCTTAAACTTATGCAAGCAGGGGAATAAATTAAGTGTCCTAAAGACCATGTGCAGAAATGATGCTATAGACAATTAAAAGGAAGAAGCAGAGGGTTTCTATTCTTTTTGTGTGTCTAATTATTTATTATTTTTTTTTTTTTTGGGTGGGCGGGGGGGGGGAGGAGGCAAGTTGGCTGCATTTGTAAGAAATTTAATTTTCATGGACACAACTGAAACAGATATAAAGATAGAAATTCACACCATATTGAACAAATTCACACAACACTCTATACATTTTGGTTTCGATGAGCAACAACTGCTTAATTCAAAACAAAAATAGGAAATCAAAGAGAATAAATGGACTAATTCATCTTCAAAACAGATTTGAAAACAAAAAAACCATAACCAATATTGATATTCATGTAGAAGAAAGGTCTCCAGTCAGATCTTTGTACATTGATGTACACTACTTAAATCAGATAATCAACATGGATACAGGTGGGAATATATCTCCACCTGGGGTATAGGACACACACAAAAAAATAATGACATATACAAACAAAAGAATGTGTGGTGGTTATAGATGAACCCATCTGGCTAATCAGTAATACATTTGAAATATGGCTACAGGGGCATACATGGAAATGTATTTGATTAAATTGAGTCTTTCCCTGTTACAGAAGCTATTTATCCCATGGGATTATCCATGGCTGCAAGGGTTTTAACTTGCTGGAACCTCAGACTGAGCATTGTAAGAGGGTTAGATCAAACCCATAAATGGCAATGTTCTTGACCTCTTACCAATGCCAAATGCTAGCCCTTGGCATCTGAATTAGTTCCAGTTCCTTGACCACAACTCATAAGATAACTAATACTGAATTCACCCGTGTTACCAACCCCACCTTGTTGTTGTTTTCCCTTATCAAGAGATTCAAAAAGCATTGAGAGGTTTCAGGATCCCACTTTCAACCACTTGCTGATACTATTAAAGCTGGACAAATCAAATTCTTATATAGAGCTCAAATTTTTGTGAATATGTAGACTTGAAGGTCTCCTACCAACATTAAGTTTCTCCCTTTGAAAGAAGCTTACTAGCAGACAAAGAAGAATTTTAAAAATCTAAGGACTATGGGAGGATGCATGAACTGACTCGAAAGTAAAAGCACCGATCTGCACCAGATCTAAAAACTTATATTGTAAGAATAACAAATAAAATTACAAACACATTATCATTTTCAATGGAAATGGTATTTGAAAAAATTACATGTATATTTGATAGTTTAGTTATCACCTATCAATACAAAATGAAATAAAAGATGCAACCGCAAGTCAAAACCAAACAATGGATCGGATAACAGGACATTAGAGCTTAACAAAGAATAAATCATAGATTGCAGTGAAGGCATACAAGAGAGAGATGTTACCTTTTTGCAGATATGGGTGTGAATGAAGCTTAGAAGAAGAAAAAACCGATGGAGCTCAACGAAACACCAGTGCTCAACGACTAAACGGAAGCCGTAGCAGAGACGAAGAGGTGTTGAGACAAGCTGAGCCCTCGAAGCTGGAGATCAACAAGCTGCCCGCCGATGACGATGATGGAACGGAAGCCCTAGCAGAGACGAAGAGGTGTTGATCAAATTTGTTGTACAAAGACTCAATAACATGAACCTCTTACCTAAGACTCACAAACCTTACAGAACCATGCAAGAGAAGCGTGAATCTTCACTACAAAAATCACCGAAACACTCAGAAGAAGAAGAAAAAAACCCCTACAAACAACACCCTAAAAACCCTTCAGTGCACATGATTTTTTTCCCCAACAGGAAAAGCGATGAAAATGAAAATGATCCAAACAACTGGGTACTATACTCTGTTCAATCAAAATAACTTGAAAAAGGAGACCCGGAAATGATGATCCAAACAAGCTGCTCGACGATGACGATGACGGAACGGAAGCCTTTAGCAAGAGACGACGATGACGATGATGGAACGGAAGCCCTAGCAGAGACGACGATGACGATGACGGAACGGAAGCCCTAGCAGAGACGACGATGACGATGACGGAACGGAAGCCCTAGCAGAGACGAAGAGTCGTTGATCAAATTTGAGACCTCGAAGCTGGAGATCAATTTGTTGCTCGACGATGACCCTTTGAAGGAAGCCCTAGCAGAGAACGAGAGGTCGTTGATCAAATTTGAGACCTCGAAGCTGGAGATCAATTTGTTGCTCGACGATGACCCTTTGAAGGAAGCCCTAGCAGAGAACGAGAGGTTGCTATCTAATTTCACGATAAAAGTGATTCTCAAAGTGAGTCAATAGTATTTATACCTCAGCTTCAAAACGATGAGTCTATTTGGAAACCACCTCTTGAGGTGGTTTCCAGTGGATTTGATTTTTTAGGCAAAAACGTGGATCCTTGCTGATTCATGATCCTCTTAGAAACAGACTCATTTTTAAACCAAACACGTTTTTTTGTTGGACTCATGATTCCCCCACCCCCCAACCAAAAACACCAAACCCCACACCCCCCCCCCCCCCCCACAAAAAAAAAAAAAAAAAACTACCCCCCCCACCCCCACAACTAATACAAAAAAAAAAAAAAAAAAAAAAACCACCCCCCAAAAAAAAGAACCCCCCCCCCCCCACAAATGTTTTTTTCACCCCCCCCCCCCCCCCCCTTTTTTAAAAAAAACCACCCCACATGTCTCCGTTGACGTAACAAGTAATATATGATAAAAGATCGATCCCTCGAAGACTATAGATTAAGTACCAAATTAATTATACCAATTTTATTTGAACAAATAATAAGGAAGATAATTATTCTAGACTATATTGCAAATTGAAAGTTAAATTGAGATTATTAATTGCTAAAGACCTAGGGGTCAGATTTCACCATAACCAAGCATTCCCACCCTTTTCTCCCTCTTTATAATTTGATAAATATTTTCCTGATTGATAGTCGAGATTCCCTTTCCTATCTATTAGTCTCTCTCGAGTGCTAATAGAAATTCCCTCAATTGCTAACCCACTATATTTCTATGTGGGTTACAACAACTGAGAAATCATTAAATTCTGTGGATTCCCATGTAACAACTACACAAACCATGTAAGTATATCTCTATCCTACATGTAATTCATGGCTTTTACTCCAATGAACTAGACACATAAATCCCCTCTCAGATCATTATGATTAACAAATCAATTGATCAGTGGCCAATTAATCAAAAGCATGAAGAATAGAAGTAAAAACTCAATCAAAGGAAACAATATTCAAAATTATATTGATGAAGTCAAGAGTGGGAATTCAAAGATAGGCTACATCTGATCCCTAGAAAAACTAAATTAATTCATACTCGAAACTAAAAACATTACAGAGTAGTTCAAGAACATTGAAAGAAGATCAAGAAAAACTTATTCCCAAGATTCAGATCTCCAAAGCCAACCAATGTCTCCTGGTTCGATCTCTCCGCTCCTCCAAGGCTCCAAAAACGTCATCCTCCTCTTCCTGGAGTTTGATCTCCTTTTATAGATTAATTAAACTCAGAGTTTGAATCAAACTCAGAGTTCTTATCTGACTTAACCAAGGAGTGTTTTGACGTATGAATCGGACTAACTTAGAGATCTCCAATGCATAATCCCACCGTTGGATTTGAAGACCAAGAAGTCGTGAAGCTCTCCTCCAAAAATCAGCTCGATCGGACACCATATGACCACCCGATGAAGATCTTGATCAAAACTGGACAGAGACACTCAAAATCGGGATTCTTCTCTCCTTCTTATTTGAATTGGATTCTTCTTCCTCTTTTCCCTTCTTTGATCAAATCCTAAATAGGAAATAAAACGTAGAAGCATGCAAGGACTCATTCTCTTTATGTTTTTGACTTGAGGTAGGACTTTTGCAATAATACCCAGATTTGATTGATAATTTCCTACATGTAAAAGTAATAAATCTTTATTAGAATTTGTTAGGAAATATATAAAATCACCAAAATTATAGAAATTAAAGGAAAGGGTGCAACATATTCATTTTCATATCATATTAGGGTAAATTGATATAAAACAATTATAAATACATGGAAATATAATAAATTAATCATATAAAATAATATGTATGAAATCAACTTATCAGCCATAACTGGTAACCTAGGTTCGTCACATTGCAAATCAGGGGGGGGGGAGTTGGAGTGTTCGGTTTTACGAAATTATACTCTCATATCGTATGTAATTTTTTTGGGTAAAAGACAATAGGTATTTATTTAAAGTTACGTTCGATTTTACAACCTAAGTTATCAAACAAAAGATACCAAACCAAAAAGGGGGAGGTGTAGAAGACAAAATAGAGACTGTTGCCATTCTTCATTGCCATGGCCTCTGTTACTGTAGAAGATTGATGTGCACAACCTTTATGTAAATAGAAAAACATCCTTCCTTTCTGATCATGAATCACACCTCCATATCCAACTCTAATGATGTCGATTATCTTTGAAGGTTGCTCCATCTATGTTTATTTTGAGCCCGCCTTTGTTTGGTGGATTCCATCTAATGAGATTTGGTTCCTTGTTTGGTAGAGTCTTGATGTTTGAGAAGCTGAGGTTGTAACAACCCTTGTAATTCTAACCCGAAATTTGTATTGCAAGTTTGCGTATCCTAAGTTCCAGTTAAACCAGCACTTTAAGCTCTGTTTGACGCACAAGCTGTCTCACCATTAATGGAGAAACTAGAGGATTGTAGTCAGCGCCTGAAGGTCGGGAATGTTGAGGTGTTTGGGCATGTATAATTATTTATCACCAAGGTCCAGAGGGAATTAGAATATTACCAGGGACTCCCGGTTACTGCATTCTCTCAAATTATGGAAGAGGAGCTGTGTCGGCAATTAGAAGAACTTCTTAATAGTAAAGGTGTCAATTCATGATTGTACAATACAGTACTGTACCAAATTTCAAAACCTCGTACTGAAATCATACCGTACCGAACTTTTACGGTACGATATGAAAACAATATTCTGGGAAATGTACGGTAGGGTTTTGGTATGAAACGGTGTAATATGATGGATAATACGATATAATTTTGGTACGAAAGAAACCGTTCTCGGTATAATTTTTTCTTTGAATAACATGAAAAAAAGAAAAAGAGAATTGTGAATTGTATTTTCTCTTATCCATTTTCTTAAACCATTCATTCTTTTTCTTCATGTGGATGAAGTTAAAGGGTAGATTATGACCAAGAAAAACCCAACACTACCCATCTACATTACTAAGCTCCCACGTCTGGCCCATCTACATTACTAAACCCACTTTCTCAAGTCCATATCTATTACAAAACCTAACATCACTCAATTAAGGGTGTCAAACTCAATACGGTATTCGGTATATCATAGTACGGTACGGTATTCGGTACATACTGACACTATGCTACCTAAAATCGATATTATACTGTACCAAATGTCAAAAAATCGATTTCGATGCATACTGTACCGAATTTGAATCGGTACAGTTTTGGTATTGGTAAAAGGTTTTCTTACTTAATTGACACCCTTACTTAATAGAGAGGAAGAATTGTGGCTCTAGAAGTCACGGTTCACTAGTTGAAGGGGGGGGGGTTGATTGCAATACATTGTTCTTCCATACTTCCACACTTAGTTGTAGGCAGAATAATTGGATCATGAATTTGAAGCTCCCGCCGAATGGCTCTTGGACATCATAAGAGAGAGAAATCTACAAGGCCTTTGAAGAATACTACGAATCCCTTTTCACGTCTCAAGGTGTGGATCAGGTAGATTTAGCTAGAGTCTTGGATGCCACCACAAATAGGTTTTAAGAGAGGATAATGACATTCTCCTATGCATCCAAGATTTATCAGACTTTTTTTTTTTGGGTACAAAGGCGCTTTTTATATATAGGGATAGGGATATTACATATGCCGCCGGTAGAAATTGAACCCATGACATCTCCACTGAGAAGCAGGTTCCTAACCATCCTACTACTCCTCCATTGGCAAGATTTATCAGACTTGAGAAGTGTTATTTCAAAATGGGAGGTCTGAATGCACCAGGTGTTGATGGGTACCCACCACTTTTCTTCCAATACTTTTGGGACAATTTAAATCAGGACACCCTCGGTTTCTTGGTGGAGGTGTTTCAAACAAGGGTTATACTTGAACGTTGTAATGAGACTTTAGTCACATGACTCCCAAGTCATCCACACCAAAAAGATTGAGAATTACCATTCAATTAGTCTGTGTTTAGTCATTACAAAGGTGGCTACCAGAATTATTGCTAGCAGATTAAAGGGTATTTTGCCATGTTTGATATCATATTGTCAAGCAGCATTTGTACCTAAATGAAGTATTTTTGATAATTTTCTCTACATCATGAAGTTTTTCACTACATGTGGTGAAGGAAGAAAGGAAAGAAGAAAATGATGGTCCTCAAACTCTATATGAAATGGGTATACGATCGTGTCGAGTGGGATCTTGTAGCTGCTATTTTGGGGATATATGTTTCGATAGGAAGGTGGTGACTCTCATTATGGGGGGTGTGAAATCAGTTTCTTTTTCCTTGCAAATCCAATGTGCGGTCTGATGTAGCTTCACTGCATCTCTGGGTTTGCGGTAGGATGATCCTTTGAGTTTGGCACTATTTGTTTTATGTTCACAGGCCTTGCCAAATCTCTTAAATCAAGCCAGACCCCATCATACATCTGTTATTCGCTGACGATTGTTTAGTTTTTGTAGAGGTCAAAGTCCAGGAAGTGCACAATATCAAAGAATTAACCAAATCTTATTGCAGTGCTCTGGGTCAGATGGTGAACTCAAAAAATCATCCCTATTGTTGGAAAATGCCATGTCAACATTTGCCATATCAGCTTCCATTGGTTTTGATGATAACAAACATGAATTACTAATGGCTATATTGAGTTATGTTGTTTTAGTTCAAGATGAGAACAAGTGGACCAACTCCAAGTGAAAGCCATATTCTCATGCTCAACCCAAGATCATACCAAGATGGACATGAAAACCATGCCAAGATGGACATGAAAGATGATAATGAAGAATGGAGTACAAGAAGACTCAAGAACTTCAATGATCAAGACTTAGTTGGAATTAGGACTTAGGACACTCTCGCATACACGCGTATGTAAACATATTGAAAATATATAATTCATGTCACTAGACTGACCTAGGACATAGTAGAAAGGTGTATGTGGCTTAGGTTTGACTAAAAAGTCCAAAAACCCAAGCCAAGTCCAAGTCCCAAACTAAGATAGCAAAACTATGCCAGAAGGATGACCGTCTTAGACGGATGATCGTTTGCCAAATTGATGACCGTCTAGTTTGCTGACAGTAAAACTAAGTCACAGAATGCCAGATGGTCGACCGTTGGGTTTTACTTAGCCAATAATGGCTAGTTCATAACGGCTCTTTTTCAGACGGACGACCGTTTGGGCTGAAAACAGGACAAAAATTATGTCCGTTTTCTATTCGTTGGGGATTGGGTTTAGGCATTCAAAGGTGCTCTATATAAGCCCAATTCACTTCATTTGAGAGGGTTGAACTCCACCCATGATCAACTACTCCCCAAAGTGATCTCAAGCTCTCAAATCACAAAGAAGCAATTGTGCTTTGCCTCTCATCCTCACTCAACCTTGAAGAACAATACCAATGTACTAAGTAAGCTTGTGAAAGTCAAGCTTGAGGTGATTGAAGGCGTTGGTGGTGCATACATTTCCATTTGAGCATACAACTCACATTGTATCACATTCACACAAGAGGTAAAGTGTCATACCTCTTGTAAGGTAATACCACTCTCTTGTAAATTGTTTCAATTCTACTCTAGGTAGATTAGAATCGGTCTTTGGGCGCTCTTGCCTGTTAACAAAGATTGATTGGGTGCTCTTGCCCGTAAACAATGATTGATTAAGGGTGCTCTTGCCCTACTTGGTAAACAAAGATTATAAAGGGTACTCTTGCCCCGTAACAAAGATTATTGTAAGGGTTTGATCTCTACCCATTGTATTGAAAGAGAATCATTAGTGGAATACTCTCTTGAGGCCAAGAGAGGAGTGGACGTAGACTTGTATAGTCGAACCACTATAAAACCTGTGTTGTGGTTGCTTGTAATTGTTTAATTTCATTTGAATTTTTAATTTACATTGTATTTCCGCACAAACCGCAAATTGTGACAATCCACTAGTTGCAACCGATTCACCCCCTCTAGGTTGCACCAACACGGTAACACCTATATTTCTCCCAAACACCTCCTAAAAGATATGCCATTTGTTCAGTAGAATTCTAAAGATTCCATATGGTAAGGGCCCTTTGTGCTAGCTCGCTTTACCCACTGAAATTGGAATGCATAATGTGAAATTCCCCGAATTTCTAACCCTTTAACCCATGGTTTTAGGATCGTGAACCCAAAACTTGAGTAGGTGACAATCGTGGGCTATTTGAGTTGACCCTGAAGGTTCGGTAATTTACCCCATGGGAGTGGATGACCCTATTGATGATTTGACCAATCCTTTAGAGTTTAAGAGAAGAGAGAAAGTCAATCATGAAGGCATTAAAAAGAGATTTTGGCACGTCTAGAAACTGATGAAGGAAAATCCAAATGACGAGATAAATATATCTAAAGGTAGGCCCTTGAAAGACCTTTCAATTAAATAAAAAATCACCGGAATCGGACCCCGGTTGAGGGGGGGGGCAACCAAGGGCAGATCGATTGCCAATTGACCACCCTAGGTTGGCCGCCCCTTGCCCAGTTCGGGTAGTTTCGGAAAAACGGGTTTAAAAACCCTATTTTATGCCTCCACTCATCACAAAAAGTATTTCTTATTAAGAGAGTGGGGTTGAGGGTTTGGGAGAAGAGAAAACCAAGGAAGATTGCAGATTCTTTCCACGCAGCATCGCATCGAAGCTTGAATCATCGCAGTAACGCCAAGAAAGGTGAGTGTTTTTGAAAACTCCTCTCTTTAACCTAGTTTTAAAATTATATCATCATTGAATGCTAGGTTTTGGTAGTTGGGATTATTGGATTGCAATGAATGCTTCCGTTTTCTTCTTTTTATGTCTTCCAATGTTTTTGAGAAATGGTTATATGAATCATTGCATTCAAAATCATTTTAAACCTCCCAGAGACGCTCGTGGGCATTCATGAGTGCCAAATTTGGGGCTTTTCGATTGATGCCTAGTTGGGATGAATTGTTGGCACTTTAAGGACTCTTTTACTATGGATTAGAAGACCCCAAAGTCCCGCTTTGATCTGATTTCGAATCAGAGCCAAAATATGAATTTTTGCTCAAAACTAGGTTGATGGCTGGTTGATTGGCCGTTTAACCGGTCTTGTAAGCCTATGCAACCGGCCATATTCGGGAAGTGTGTTTTGGAACTCTTTTGAACCCAAATTGATTCTCAATTGTTACTTACTCCTTTTCTCATGCAATTAGGGTTATTTTGGGTCTAAATACGTACTCTTGGGTGAACCTTGTGAGAATTTGGAGAGCTTAACCATCTTGAAAGATGAGGGATATACTTAACCATATCTTGTATGATTGATGGAGTTATTTAGCTTTCATTATTGATATCTTGCATTAATTTTGATATATTATATCTTGTGATTATTGTGTGTGACTTTGCGCAAATGAAAGGTAAGAAATTATGTTTGTTTCTATTTTTTTCAAATCTTGTGAATGGTGATATGAGAATGTGTGGGATTGGTTTTGAGACCTAGTTCTCCTGTATCTATTTACCAACTAGGGTAGTTGGTTCGCCCATTACCCTAGTGACCTTATATGAATATGCATTTAGACATAAATAGATGAATGCTAGGTGTCTAGTAGTGTTTGGCTAAATAACTTCATGAGTACTACTACTCTTCCAGTAGGGGTATTGAAACCGATTAACCTGTGATGTCAGTGGATGAGTCCTGTGAGCATCAAGCAGACCCACTGCTATCATGAGATGGTAGGGTTGCATATAATAGATAAGGGCTCATGGGCACTCAAGACAGGTAACCAACCCGTGAGAGGACATGGAGAACATCATGTCCATTATATGTGGATGACCATAGGGTTGAGAAATGGAATCCAACAAATGCCTCTCGTTGATGAATGATATTTTGACCATATGTAGTACAAGACCATATGACTATGCATTGGGCCTAGAGTAGTTCTTAACATGTGCTAGTTCTCATTCCAAATAGTGATGTGAGAGAGTGGTGGCTTATATCTCCAGTCATGGATTGATGTAACTTGACCCAACAACCATGGACCCAATAGATCTTGTTGAGGGAGAGCGAATGAGACTGCCAAAAGGAGCCTGGTGTACGACTTAATGCGTGTCTACCATAGAGACTTCATAATAGAGTTAGGAGCATAACATTATATTCATTTATTAGTCATATTATAATCATTGATTATATTATTGTTATTAATCTTATATGTGTGATGTGGGAATTTGCGAATGAATGCATGATATGATTGTTGTTAAAGAAATGGAAAAATGATCACAGTTATTTGAGTGGAACTCCTAGGCGCGTTACAACGTCGCTTTCCTTAAGACGTAATTCGCCATCATACCAAGGTGCTATGAGGTATTGCGAATCGTCTCCCAGGATACAAAGAAACCCAACTTCGAGTTGAATCTCTTGAGTTTTGCTGAGCACTCGCAAAACTTAAGAACAGAGAGGACTTCGGGATTTTCTCTCTTGTCCTGCTGTTGTGAAGCTAGACGTATATATAGGCATTGAGGTGCCTCTACCGAACAGTTCATGACTCGTTCGTATGGGTGCACCTCTCTGTAGGGATACGAATGCTGACGTTCAGATATGAGCCGTCGAATCGTTCGGCCGCACGATCTAACGGTCCATATTGAACCATCAAAACAATATTTATGGATCTACTTCCATCGCCCTAGATCTACCGTTGATCACAACACACGGTTTAGATTTGATCTCGCTCGAAGCGATGCACGCGTACAAAGTGCTAAGTGCGTGCGCCACAAACGCCCACAGCCCACGCCGCGCGTGCGCGTGCACGTGCGCGCTTATACGGTATACCGTCCTCACTCATACACTGCACACACACTGGCGTGTCTCATTATTATAAGTTAGAGTTAATAGGTGGTACCTATTAATTAACTTGGATTCCGACACCTCGGTTTCCAATGTGGGACTATATAATAATACACTTTCCTAAAATAAATAAAGGAAAGTTTTCCGCACTTACAGATCCAATAAAATGAAACATATTTTATTATATTAAAAATAATACAACAATTGTTTAGTTGACCTCACTGAGTTCTGTTGAATTCATTCCTTTTGTATGTATGCTCTTTTAGATTATACTGCAGGTTATGAGGACTCCATTCAAATAGAGGATCCGTCGCCGGTAGATTATTATGAAGGAGCGACTGGAGAGGAGGTGGATTCTCATGGAGCTTCATGCTCGTGCTAGAACTGTTCCTATGGAGCTGGATTCCAGTAGGGAGCTAGCAATGGTTTGAGATTCGATAGTGTCCTTCATGGCACTATTTTACATTTATACCTTCGTATCCTTTGAGAAGGGAGAGGACATCTTCTACCAAGACATTTAGTTATTTCCGCTGCAAACTATTCCTTCCTTCAAACTCTGATATTCTTTTGATTAACATTAGTTCATGTTGAACATTAGTTAATAGATGATTGTAACCCATTGATAATTCAAATTTTATAACTTTAGTATTTGAACTTGATTTATTCTTGTCATTGATTATGCTATGTCATACGTTTGTATGGATTTGTCACTAAGCCTTGGTCCTATAGTGTATCACTCCCATGAGTATTCGGATACGATTAGATCCGGCTAGGTGGGGTGTGACACATAAGGTAGAGGTTTTCCATGGCTTGAATGATAAATTGGCGGCTTGCTTGCATGGATGGTTCAAAAGATACTTCATGCATGGCAAAAGGGAGGTTTTTCTAAAATCCTCTGCCCTTCCTCATGCGAATTATAGTGAATTTCATTTCAAATTACCAGAGACCGGGAATAAGAAAATTAATGCCCAGGTGTGTTGGTTTTTCCATGGGTGTCTTGGTCGAGATTATGTGGACCTAAAAGCTCCGAAGGTCTCGGTTTCAAAGAACGCAGTTTACATAATAAGGCATCGTTGGCTAAAGTTGCTTGGTGTTTATGGAAGAGTCCACAGTGGGTGTGGGGTAAATTAATGAAGAAATCGTATTTCCCTAATACGAACTTCTTTGAGGCAGTTTTGGGGCATACTCCTTGATGGGGTTAGGGTAGCGTCTTAGCGGGTCAGGAGGTGTTGGTGCAGGGGCTAAGATGGATGTTTTGTTCAATCAGGCGAGCCTGGGCTATGTTGAACCTGATAGAATAGGCCTTTGGTTGAGACATTTTTAACCCTGAATCATGGTTAGAATGGGCTTGGACTGAGCTAAAGGTCTGGACTCCTAACTTGGATTTCGAAAAACCTAGCCCAACATGACCTTATTTCACCCCTACGTACATGATTCTCTGGTGCATGGGTAATTCGGATTAAATTACTCAATAATATTTTTTTAGGGAATTCTTCAATAATTTCTAGTCATGAAATGCCACAGAAATCAAGGTGGGGAATGCAACATGTTAAATGAACGACAAAACCATTTCTGAAGATGTAATCGAGTTGCGCGCAAAGCTGGCTCGGATGAACCTAAGACAAAATGAAGAAGAAGAACAAAAAAAGAAAACTGTGATATATTTTTTTTTCCTTCTCCTTTCAACAAAGGTGTTTTTATATGTAAGAAGTGAGAATATTACAAATATCATTAGCAAAAGTCAGATCTCATGACTTCTTCATTATCGTGGATAAGAAAAGATATCATGTCTGTCAGAATTTCTTCCTTTTCAGATCTGAAATGTTAAACCGAATTACTTTAACCCTCTCTCCTCCCAACGACATTCTATGTTGTCGTCTTCGTTGCCGTTTCTTTTCCACTCCACGATGTCCTGTTCAATAGACAAGGCATTGAGAATCTGAGATTACGGAAACACTTCTCCTACAAAAAAAGAGTAATATTTTCAGAGGAGTGGGGGATATCCAAAAAAAAAAGGTTGACGCGGTTGTTAATCATGGTGTTAGTAATTCAACCTTAATGGCTTAATTATCCCTAGTGGACAGAGATACTGAAGATGCCGACTATTTTTATTGATCTACAGTTTCTGTTTTGGTTTTCTTGTCGGGGCAACTATAAGCAAATCCAAAACGTTGGTTCTCTTTGAAGAGCAAGAAACCACTGAAAAAGCGGGAAATGGATACTTCATCTGCAAACAATTCCTAGCTTCCTCAAAAGTCCATTTTCCTTCCATGGGCATGCCTTCCAAAGCAAATGCTATTCTTCTCCTCAGCCTTTCTGTGGTTATGTTCTCATTGGCTATACAACATCCATTACCAATCCGTGATTCCCCCTCGTCCGAAAGATAAAATTCTATCGTTTGAGAAAAAAATGAATTTTCCGATATGGGTTTTTGTTGTTTCAATCATACTTTGCCTCCTACTGTCTGGGTCGTCTTCGATAGAGAACTTCCGACAAGCGTAAGTCGTTTCTTTTGTTCTCAGTTTTTACTTATTTAATGGGTTGATTTTGGTTGGTTTGTAACACAAATCGACGTTGATGGTCGGTTCTCATGTAAAGTTATAGATTAAGGTGAACATGTCTCTGTTACTTGAAATTTAGACTGGTCACTCAATTTTGTGTTTCGTCCGTTCTTCCATTTCTCTTTCACAACCCCTACCAACGGGCCAACGCAGACACCTCCACCCGACAACCCAAACAAAAAACCTCCCAAAATAAATAAAGAAACTTAGCTATTTTGTCTGTAGATTTCGGTCTGTGATGCATCGAATAATATTTCAGTTTAATGCTACTAGACCTCTGTTAATTGGATATATAGTTCTTTGTGGTGGGATAAGATGCGAGCTATATGACTTTTAATTGACAAGGTTGATCAGATCAACTACTCTTCTGTATTAAACTGCATTCTCTGTGATGGTGGTTATTAATGGTTTACTTAGGATGATGAAACCCGCTGCTGCCATTACTTGAATCAACAACTCAATATTTATCCGAAGTAATTTGCTAAATTTAGAAAGCACGTGTATGGCAAAAAGAAATGCAACTTCTGTGCAAGTGGATGGTGATCATTCTGTGTAGGAAAAGTTTGATAGTGCTATAGGGTACATCAAATTACCAGACAATTTTGCTTTCTGCAAACAAAGTTGCAATGAGCTTTGCTAATTTGTAATCTTGCAAAAGGTATGCCAAGTCCATGAAGAGTATGTATGGAGTTGTAAGCAGATAGATGACACATATACTACATCCTCTTACACCTGTTACATTATCAGTAACTAGTTCTTCGACGTTCAGGTTTTGATTTAACCCCTTTTTCATCCGGACCCACAATTTATTAACAATTTCTTTTGGTTCATTTTGCTTGTTGGGTTTAGTGATGAAAATCACTTTATCTTTTGTTTGAATTCAAATTTGAATTTGGTGGGTCCCACTTAGTGTTAAACATGGGTAGGTGTTTGGTATCATTAAGAGGGCCTTGGGAGAGGTAAATGGAGTGAGAAAGTGACTTTCTAGGACTTCTAAAGTGGGTTTGTGCAAAACGGGATTGAGCTTAGTAGTCTTCTTCTTCTGTGGTTTTGCAAGAAAAGGGTTCTCTTCTCTCTGTATTCTCTCCATTGCCTCCATTGCCTTTGCTTGGTTGCGGGTTTTCTTCAAGGCTTAGGTGGGGGTTTCTAGGGGTTTGAGAGGTTGTGCCGGTTGAGGTAACTTGTATCCTCTCAAATCTTGTAATATTTTGAAGATTAAAATAGTGAAATCCCTCTCCGTGGATGTGCTTCTCGTTTTTGGGTTGTGCCCGAATTCTTGTGTGTTGTTTGCTTCCTTTTTCATTCTTGGGATGGTTTGTTGTTTGTTTGCTTTGTGATTGTCTTTCAATTTATATTGCCCAAGATCCTTGGTTTATTTTGTTCATTTGGGTGATTTGTTTAATCATCCGGTTCCTTGGATTGGGTCTTGTCTTCCACATTGCTCTATCTAAATTGATCTATCTGGGCCTATCCCCACATTTTTGTCCTTTCATCAGCATTATAGAACTGGTCAAGGAAATCTGGTGCAATGAGCAGGTAGTTGTTGATCTTCTACCCAAGCTTCATTCTTGGCCATGGCCTAGAGACCTTACTCCTTTGCATACTGGAACTCTCTACTGATGCTCACTTTTGCCCTTTTGGAAATGATAGTCTTCTAGATTGGTTCACTCACCTTGCAAATCAAGCTATGTATAGATCTAAGCTTACCAAGTGGAACTTTGGAAGGATATCCTAATCCATGACCTATGTACATGTTTTCAATGAATATTTTTGTTTTATCATAAAAAATTAGCATTACAGTGTTCATCTTCTTACTGTTCCTTTCTCTGGTTTTCGTTTCGTGCTGATAAACCTTGTTCATTGAATTTCCCCTTATCTTTATCACCTATTGCCTACTGGAGGGTCTCCTAGGTCCTCCGTGCTTTCGCTTGTATCTCTCACTTTTCTTTTATTCCCCTTCCAGTGAGTTGGTGTCCTGCCATTGCTAGCTTTTCTCACTTCTGATCTTGATGGTACTCAGGCTGAGTTTTGCAGTACATATTTTGATTTAATGATCTTATGGAAGGGCCAAACTGTTTGTGGTTGGGGATGTCATTTTTTAGAGTGGTGGGGGTTTTTTGCCCAGGGTAGGGTTTTATCATTTGTGCATCCTAACCATGAAATGTGGTGAAGCTTCTAAGCAAGGTTGTATGCAGTGCATGAGGCTCCAGCCACTGTGGGGGTCTGGAGAGGGTCCATCTTGTCACAGAGAGGCTATTTCCTGACTTGTATCCAATACCAGTTGGTCACAACTGGTCAAGATTCTAATTGGGAGAATAATCTAGAAACTTCGTATAGCTGTGGATAAAATAACAAAGATGGGTCAGTTTTGGCTGAAAAATCCACAATCAAGATATCTTGAGTCTACTGGTCAAACTTAGTAAACAAAACCAAACACTACATGTTGGCTGTTCCTGTGATCCCCTCATAAATGCTCCCTTTGGCCCAATTCAAATTAAAACTCATGACTGTAGAAGGAAGACCAACTTATGATTCATGTTATACCTTCAAGTTCAACTGAAAAGAATTTAGGTTTTGAGCTTCAATGCACTGCCATAGATATTCAAGACTGATTCTGCTGTTAACATCTATTCTTGTTGTTTCATGCTGGACCCATTCATATATTTTCTAGCTTGAGGGGGAGTTTTCCCTTGTTAAGTAGTAAGAATTGGTTAGATTTAGACTATTAAAGTTATTGTTGGTCTTATTTAATTTGGTTATTATTTATCTCCTAGTAGGATTATTAGTTTCATATAAGTAGTAGGCCTAAACCATCATGGGATTTATTCTGTCTTATCGTAGCTCTAGGTTTCTCTCATTTTTCTTCTCCACCATAACTCTCCTTTATAGTCACTTTTTCCTCCCTCTTTCACTTCACAGGTCTTTGGTTTTAAAATCTGTTTTGCTACAATTTTATTTAAAGTCAGGAACACATCATATTGGACCCTAGTGGAAGTGGAATTAAGTTGGTAAACTTAGGTTGGTTTGGTAGACTTTTGACAATACTCTAAGAGTCCCTATTAATTTAAATATAAATATTTTTTGACCAACCTTTTTTGTTGCCATTTGTAGAGGATCTCCTATGCAAGACAAAACATCTTATAGTGTCCTGGGGGAGCGATGACCTCTGCTACTCTCCTTCTGGTTAACCTCCTTTCCTAATGACCTCTTTTGGAAACACTATTCCCCTCCCCCTTCAGCTCCCCAACCCTCTACTCTCCTCCCTCCACCCCCCCCCCCCAACCCCACAAAAAAAAAAAAAAAGAAGTAAACCCCAAACACCCAAAACCTGGACTTCTCTTCTCACCCCCTCCATTCCTTTATCCCCCCCTTCTCTGTTGGATCCTCCCCTGGAGCCCTCTGCCCTACCTTTGCTCTTGAACAGACATTCAACACTGGAACTGTACCCTTATCGAACAATTCCTTGGCAACATTGTAAAGGCTTTCCTATTCAAACAATTGAAGGTCAAGGGTTGTTTGGATGTATACCTCCTCAACAGTGGTGTACTCCTGTTTAAGTTTCCCTCCCTAACTGCCAAAGACACTGTGCTTGACGGAGCCTCCTGGCTTGTCGGCAACAAGTCCATCTTCCTCTGCCAATGGGAGCCATCCACCAAGGACCACAAGTCTGACTTCAACTCAATTCCACTGTGGATTACCTGTTGTGATCTTCCCCTGGAGTTTTAAAATAAGGAGTGCTTCAGTAGACTTGGTTCAGTTCCAGGTATCTTGCTCTGCCCTGATGCCTGCACCTTGAGATTGGAGAGGCACTCTTTCACCAGAATCTGCATGGACTTCTCCACCAATGCTCCGCCTCCCTCCACTATCCACATCAAAAGCAAGAAAGGCTGTGCTGGTTCAGCCCGTGAAGTATGGCTGGCTCCCCCCTCATTATACTTGTTGCAAACTGTTCGAATATTTCTCAGCCACCTGCACAGAAGATCAATCTCAGTTGCTTGCTGCTGTAACCACACCAATGGCTGATGCCTCTTTGAACCCTGACTCTGCAACCACTTCAGGGAACCATATCTCTGGGCTTGTCGCTAGCCAGCCCTCTAGTTCTGTACCATTTCCTTTCAGTTTTTGTGCCACCAATCAGGGCTGCAGACGGTCTTGCCACAGTAGCCATTGATGCGAGGGCAGTCTGCCGTCTGGGTCTCTTCCAAATCACGCCACCTCACCTCTGCTGATGTAACTCCCAAATTGAGGGCTAGTCTTCAGGATCACTTAGATTGAATTTAGCAGTATTTAGGGTTCATAAAACTCAGCTGTTAGGGCTTATTAGGCCAAGTCACAGATGAACAGCTGCTAATTTGGGTTGATTATACCCTGCGGCTATAGGAAAGAGACTTCTGAACCCTGTGGCTAGCGTTTGTATGGTTTAGTGGTGAAGTTAGGGTTGAGTGGAATGTTGTTTAGGTTCAAACAGAGGTTTCTGAGAAGGTATTTGATTGAATACTGATCCTGAGTTTATTATTTTTCAATTTCAGATTCACTACTAGGGTTTAGGGTGAGGGAAACTAAGGAGATGAGAATCTAGGGTTTTGGGGTTGGGGTTGGGGCTGCTACTGGGTCGAAGGTTAATACGGATGGGGTCATGATATTCCCAAGAGGAGGTGGGATTTGGTGGAGGGAATAGGAAATTACAGGTTTTTAGGGTTTGGGGGAGGGTTTCAAGGTGCTAAAAGAAAAGAGGGGAGGAATGGGAGAAAAGAAGAGGGGAGAGGTGGGGTGATTGGTTGCTTGATTAATACTGCTGTGAATTGAAAATAGCTGAAGAAGAAAACTCAAAAAAGGTGCTGCAGGGTTTCCTCCAACTTGGAAACCCTACACCACTCCATCTTAGGGATTGGGGGAGGGTTTCAAGGTGCTGAAAGAAAAGAGGGGAGGAATGGGAGAAAAGAAGAGGGGAGAGGTGGGGTGATTGCTTACTTGATTAATACTGCTGAGAATTGAAAATAGCTGAAGAAGAAAGCTCAAAAAAGGTGCTGCAGGGTTTCCTCCAACTTGGAAACCCTAAACCACTCCATCTTACTTTCTTGGCTGTAAACTCTCTTCTCAATTTTTATTAATCATCAATAACTGAATTGGTTACAAGTCTAGGCCTTGAACTTGTAGACTAATTAATAAAGAAAACCTACTTGGACTTAACAAATAAAGGAGTCCTAATTGAAATAAGCTAACAATTAAAAGGAGTTTCTATTTAAGATTGGTATCCTACTTGGACTGGGTCTGTTACCTAAGTACCCATGGAATGACGCAAAAGCATAAGCAGAAGTAGATATAGACTCCTGGAATTATCCTTCATTCAACTAGACTCACCAGGACTACAAAAGGGAAGGCAAAATGACCAATTTGCACAGGCCAGGTTTAGCCTTCCTGGGGTGATGTGAACTGCCAGAAGCTCACTAGTAGAAGCCGCAAGAAGATCTAGGGCAGCAGCCCTTTTCCCACAAACCCATCGAGGAGCCGCACCATTCAAGGGTAGTTTGGTCATTTTCCAGGTGCCATATCCTCTCTTGAGTTATTAATGGAGAATCAAAAGTTCCCTAGGAGTCTAGAGTCAGATCTACTGTTACTTTGCTGATTGGATCACTACTTTGATATGTCAGAATCCTAGTCCATCTAGGAGTGTGAGTCTGAAGAGGACTCTTATAGTCAGAGTTCTAGTAGTTGTTAGGAGTCCTTTTATCATTTACTTTGCTTATTTAAATTCAGTTGTAATTAGTAGTTTCTAAGTCTAGTTTGAGTTGGAACCCAAGTTAGAGTAGAAGTCTTTAGAAGAGTAAGTCTATTTCAGTTTGAACTCCCTACGTATCAAGTTCTTGTGGGACAGTGGAACAATGGAAGTTCCTTTTTGTTCAAAGCCAGGGAATGTAACGAATCAGATTGATTATTGAATAAAAATTGCTGAAAATTATAGGCAAGGAGGATCAAATGGGTTGAGGTAGGATTTCCAGGAGGAAACCCTGTGGCAACCCCAGTGTGACTGTCTTCATCAAGTTTCAAGCACTCCAGGCAGCAGCATCAGCAGCATCAGCCTTGTTTCTTAACTCCTTCAAGTTCCAGCTAGTAAGTACCAATTTTCCATCCCCAGACCCAAACCCTAAGGTCTCAGCTCTCCCCTTCAGCTCTCCCCTGCAGCAAACTTCTGGTACCTTCCTAACTGTAGAAAAGTTAAAACCCTGCTGCCCTTCATTCTAAACCCTAGATTTCAGTAGGAATAACCTCAGACCCACCCCTTTAGCCTTTGGTTACAGCAAGCAGCATCCCCACCCTTGTAAAACCCTAGAAATCAACCCTACCTCTTGCGCAACCCAAACCATAGATCTGAAACAGAAAATTGCAGAAAATTAAGAAAATACTGAATTAGTTTGAAGCCCTCAACCTGTAAAATATCTATTGACTGAACCTACACCTCGGCTTCACTTAACCCTAGCTGAACCTAAACCCTAGAAGCCCTAGCCACAAGCTGAAAAAACCCTAATTGGGTCTGCTATTCATCAATAAATCTGTAAAAATAATCCCTTCCTCCCTGGTTTACATCAGGGGGCAAGAACAAGGGTGCTGCCCTTGGCCTTTTTTGGGGCCCTTCTTTGGATGGTCCTGGCTGGTTACATCAACTCCTACTTTGCCGTAGGTGATTACAAATACGGCCTGGTTGCTGCTTTTGTTGAGCCTACCCTCTGCTCGCTAATTGCTATAAACCTGCTGCCCCTTCACGCTGACACAGCGTCTGCTGCTGCTCCAGGTGTGCCAACTTCCCTTTTGGCTTTTGCTTTCCCATCCTGTATACTTTTGAACTACTAGAAATTGATCCCCTTCCCTTGTCCTCTTTCGCCATCCACATTTGTCACCCATTGACCAATCTCCTCACCTTGTTGCACTCCTTCTGGATGACCCTTCCTCTCAGTCCCATTTTTGTGAAAACCCCAATTGGTTGACCTTTCCCCCCTTCTCCCTGCCCACCTTTATATCTCTCTCCCTCACTTCTCCAAGTCTCCTCATCTCCCTCGCTCCTTGGGCACCCAAATCCTTCCTCATGGGTATGTCCTTCCTTCTCTTCTCTTGGGATTGGCCCAGCCCTCACCATCTTTTGTGATCCCCATCCCTTACATTGCTTCTCGTACTAGAGAACCCTTATGGGTTGCCCTATCTCAGACCTGTTTCTCCTTACCCTTCTACCTGCAACCCAACCCACCCCATCTCTCCCTCCCTCTCAGCTCAGTCCTCTCTGCCCAACCCGTCTCTTGATCCAATTCATGTTCCTCCTCTCCCCACTTTGGCCTGACCCATTTCCCAACTCTCTCCCTCTCTCCCCTTCTTGCACCCCTAGCTAGTTTTCCAACTCCCCCTCTCAGCTAATCGCCTCCCGTCCCCTTTGCTCTGCTCATCTCTCCTTCCCCTCCCCCTCTCTCTACCCCTCTTTTGCCCCCCTTGTTCCTAAACCTTTCTCGACCCACTCCCTCTAGCCCAGCCCCTTATCCCTTGTTTCCGAGTCCCCCTCTCCCTTGATTCCCCTATCCTCTCCCAGTCCTAACTCCCCCAACCCTCCACTTAAGGACCCCCCCCCCCCCCCCCCCCAAAAAAAAAAAAAAAAAAAAGAAGAAAGAATTCCCTCCCTCCGCCAATTCTCAACTGTTCCTTTCCTCCTCTTTCCTTGTCATTCCTATGCAACTGCCTGATCTGGGGATTATTAATTATCTAAAGAGCTTGGCTAGCTCCTTCTCCATCACTCGCTCCCCTATCTCCTCTGGTCACGGGCAGCTTGTCTCTAGTGATAAAGATCTCCCTTTGTTGTGAAACAGTGACATCATTGAGGATGCTACTGAGACCGACTAGTCAACCTTAGCATATTCTTCTAGTTGTTATGGTTGTAACTGAAGCAGCCGCATCACCAAATCGATGAAGTTTTCATTGTTAACTTCAAGTATCCAAGAAACAAGAAAAAAAAAAAATTAGTGTAACAACTAGGTCTCATTTTGTCAACTGTTCTGAGTTTGCTTTTCTTTCAGTGCTCGCCTTATAGCTTGTTTTTAGGCTTGGTGCCTTTAGTTGAGCCTCTCTTTTCTATCGCTGATGTAACCCTGGAATATAGGGCCGTTAGTAGGATCATTTCTAATCTAGGGCCGGTAGTAGGATCTTTTCTAAGAATCAGCAGGCACTCTAGGGTTCAATATCTTGCTGTTCTAGGTTTAGGTCTGGAACTCAATGGGCAGCAGCTAACTTGCATCAGAAATACACTTGAAACCCGGTGGCTAGGTCAGGTTTGATTTCAAGCCCCTGGATCTAGGCATGGGGGAGGTTTAGGGCTAATTGGAAAGGGTTTGTCCAGGCTAGGGTTTGGTCTGAAAATAAGAAAAGTATTCTGTTTTAAATAGAACTGTAGTTGCAGAAATTTTCCCAAGTTAGGGTTTGTAATTTTTAGGGGTTTTTGGTATTCTAGGGTTTCTAGGGTTGTCAGGGTTAGGATTGGGGCTGGGGTTGAATATAGGTTAGGGGAAGGGGATGGTAGTCCTAAAGCAGTATGTACATGGGGAGAGGGTTTATGAATGGGTTCACTTACTAGGGTTTAGGGTTTTAACAGAATTGTACAGAATTCTGAAATTTCTAGATTCTGCCACAAGAGGGAAAGAAGAGAAGGAGAAGAGAATGGGGGAAGTGGGGATTGGAGAGAAGGGTCTAGAGGAGCAATGGGAGTCAGCCATGGGGTCCTAAAGGGAGGGGGAAGAGGGTTGCAATGGGGATAGGAATAGTTGGGGCTAGGGTCGGGGATGGGAAAGGGTGCCACAAGGCATAGGGGGAAGGGGGAGGGTTGTGTTGAAAAAAATTGATTAGGGTAGGCTTATTGATCAATGATCTTAAGCCCTCTATTTATAATTATGTGGAAAGTACACTATTACAAGGAATAGAATTTTACATGAATACAAACTCTAATTTAACTCCTATACAAACTCTAATTGAACTCCTAGTAGAATCCTAACACTCCCCCTCAAGTTGAGGCATAGATATTAGTCATGCCCAACTTGCCTACAATAGGAAGGAAATCTCTTTCTTTCAAACCCTATGATCGTCTCTCTCTCTCTCGATTCTATGACTAGGCTTGCTACCGTTGCGACTAAACCATCGTTGCTCTTCAACTTTTCAGCATCCATCGCTTCCAGCAGTTGGCTTTTTTTCCCCCTTCCATCGCCTTCCAGAAGCAGGGACTTGTTTGTAATTTCACATATCTTCAGGGGCTTGTTTTTGATTTTCCATAACTTCAGAATCAGAATCAGAATTAGAATCAGAATCAAGATCATAATCAAAATCAGAAAAAAAAAGAGAGCAGAATTGGCTCATATCATTACTCAGACTTGTCATTACTTAGACTCGTTTGGGTTGTTCGGCTATTGCATTTTGCAACATTTTCGTTACTTCGAAAGGGTGAAGACTGAAGAACTGCAAACAATTTTGTCAACATGACAACTATTGATGGTACTCCTGCTACCACTAGCTCCAACCATTACCCCATTCTTCATCCTCTTTCAGTGAGATTTGATGGAACAAATTATTTGATCTGGTCTCAATCTGCTTACCTCATTATTGCTAAAAAAGGACTTGTTGGACATATTACGGGCACCACTATCAAACCTACTCCCATAGGTGTTTTACAGGATAAATGGATCTCGAATGACTCTCTTATTATGTCATTTTTTTTGAATTCCATGAGTTCAAATATTGCCCGTGGATATCTATTACTTGATACTAGCAGCCCAAATCTGGAAGGCTACTACTGAAACATATGGGCAGTTGGGGAATGATGCCTAGATTTATGAGCTCCAAAAAAAGCTTAATGAGATTACCCAAAGGGAACTGATCACTGCCCACTATTATGCTGAGTTACGATCTCTTTGGCAGGAGTTGGATCATTATGGGGATTATCACCCGACTAATCCAGATGATGTGGCTACTTATAGGAAGCACATTGATAAGATTCGAGTATATGACTTCTTGGCCGGTCTGAACATGGAGTACAATCAGATCAAAGTGCAAGTATTAAGTCGTTCTCCCTTTCCTACACTTGAACAGTCTTATGCCCTTGTTCAGTGTGAGGAAAGCTGTTGTTT
This sequence comes from Hakea prostrata, assembly GCF_041222555.1. Taxonomy (NCBI): domain Eukaryota; kingdom Viridiplantae; phylum Streptophyta; class Magnoliopsida; order Proteales; family Proteaceae; genus Hakea; species Hakea prostrata. The sequence continues at coordinate 24,855,126 of NC_142600.1, read as the reverse complement.
AGCCATGCTTCATGCTCATATTGTGGAGAAATCAGCATTACAGTCTGTTATCACTAAATTTGATTCAGCTAAAGAGATTATCAAATGTGAGCAGTGTCACAAACCATATCATACCAAGGCAAATTGTTGGAAGCTCCATGGGAAGCCTGCTGATTTTGAGCAAAAAAGAGCACAAAAAAGAGGAAAAACGAAAGCTCATATTTTGAGACAGTTTCTACAACACCCTCTGCAGACATTGGTTTTTTATAGGAGGAGTTCGCTACTCTGCGACGTATTCTACAGTTTTCTACTGCCGGTACAGCCTCGACCACTGCTTCCTCTACTACCCATATCAACTCCTGCCTTGCTACTTCAGGTAAAACTTTTACAGGCTTTCAAGTTTCTTCAGTTTCTACTCCTTGGATCATTGATATAGGAGCCACAGATTATATGACAGGTTTATCCTCCTCTTTCTTACAATATTCTCCAACTTCTAGAAAAGATACAGTTCAAATTGCTGATGGCTCCTATTCTTCCATTGTTGGAAAAGGGACCATTCAACATTCTCCATCACTTTCTTTGTCTAAAGTTTTACATGTTCCCTCTTTCTCTACTAACTTGCTCTCTATCAATAGTCTTACACATGACTTGAATTGTACAGTGACATTTTTCCCATCTTATTGTGTCTTCCTGGATCTGGTCACGTGGGGAAGGAGATTGGATGTGGTAAACTAGACAATGGACTTTATTTGCTCGAGCCGATTGAAGCATCTACTTCTGCTCTGATACCATGTTGAAAAAAAAAAAAAGATTAGGGTAGAATGGCTTATTGATCAATGATCTCAAGCCCTCTATTTATAATTAAGTGGAAAGCACATTATTACAAGGAATACAATTTTACATGAATACAAACTCTAATTTAACTCCTATACAAACTCTAATTGAACTCTTAGTAGAATCCAACAGGTTGGGAGGATGGAATGGGTTAGGGGAGGGGGCTGGAGTTACACTTGATTAGGAACTGGACTGTTGAGTAGTTGCAAGGTTTGATGAAGCTCCTATGGTTGCCGCAGGCTTGAGGAAGAAGAGAGCTAAGTTGAAAATAGCAGAATTGAAAGGCTCCAACATCGTGGGGATCTTCCTTGGATCCCGCTACACTATTGTCTCCAAAACTCAGCTTTTTATTATTATGAAAATCTGTTTTGTTACATGGTGGAGGGGCTATTTGTAGCCTTGTCACATTGAAGGAATCTAACTAGGACTCAACAAAGGAAACCTACTTGAACTCAACTAACAGATCCTATTTGGATTAGAATTCCCTTGTACAATTAGACTTAATTTATAAACTAGGAAAGGACTCTTAGTTCCTAAAAAAATACAACTTGCAAAATGAGATAATGACTTTAAGAAGGAATCCTACTTGAAAATTGGATTCCAACTAGGACTCCTACTCAAACAAGGACTGTAACCAACTGACCAACTGAAAAACAAAGAGTAGATCCTAGCTCTTAAAATTGTTCTGGGTTTTTCTGGAGCATTTTGGAGCCCGAAGGAGGTGAGAAAATGGCCAAATTACCCATCATAGGGTTCGGCCACTCTTTGGGTGTGCCAATAGGGGCTTGTTTGGGCTTAAATTCTAAGGGGCTCTATGGTTGCCAATCGTGGTTTCATCAGCCTTGCTTTTGTTTGAGCTCTTCCCTTGGTGCTTTTTGTAATCTCTCCTCCCTTCCCCTCCTTCAATTGTGTTTCCTTTGGTAATATATTTGTTTATTCATCCAAAAAGAACCTTTTCATTGGCAATATCAGTTTGATGCATAATTTCTTTGGCACCATGATGCTACACATTTTAGTTCTTCCTTGATGGCTTCCTAAACCTTGATCGTCATCTTTGAATTGATTCCGAGGAATTTATGGTCATGCTAGAAAGGGTAAAACTGTTCTCGTATGTTTGGTATAGGCAACTTGGACCGTGTCTTTATATTATTAGGCGATATTTCTCAAGCATTTTTTAAATTAAGATTCCATTTTTAAGGGATTTATTTTGGTTATCTGATTTTAAGTTGCGCTATTGCAATCATAAAGATGCGAGTTTGAAACATAGAAACAGTGTCTCCGTGATGCAGGGGTAAGCAGCATGCTTATGCCCCTTCCGATCCTGACTCTTTTAATTGTACGATAGGAAGCTTCATGCACTTGGACACTCTTTTTTAATTGTACAACAGAAATGCCTTCTGCATTATATTGCTTCTTTGCTCTGTTCACTCTTATTTGTGGTGCCCTGTTAGGGACCTGAATGGGTGTTTCTTGTTGAGCTTGAGATCTATATTTCATCCTTTTTTTTGTGTGTGTGTGTGGGTGGGATGAATGAAGAATATCACTACCATAACTCCAAAGGGGAAGAAAGCAAGCAATATCTTTCATGTTTTATTGACATCTTGAATTTTCCTCTGTTTTGTTTGTTATTTAGATGAGGAGACTAGTGAGTACAAACTGATGTTATATTTTTGTTTTATTGTTGTGAAAATTGTAATCTCCAATGACATGTTTTATGTACTTAGTTAATTTTTTTTAAATATACGTAGTGTGGTTCTTCAGAACCTACATTAATTCAACCACTTGTTCATTCATCTAGCAATTCTATCTTGCTTACTTGCAGGTTTCCTATTGTGGAGCCTGATTCTGGTCATACAAAACTTCGTCTTGCAAGCGAAGGCTTGGAGGCAATAGAACGACTAACAACCCCAATTGCAGCTGTTGCGGTAAGTACAATATTGGTTCTTAAACCCTTTTTATCTCTATTTTCTGCTTACCTATATGAAAACATATCTAGTTGGTTCAAAATTTGCATGAAACAAGATTCAAGAATGTGGAGCTACCAATGCTTGGAAATGCTGGAGTTATACCTTCAATTTGGGAGGCATGTGGTACCCTACTTTTGGGGCTCTAAACAAATACAGGATGTTGCAAAAATGAAAGGCTATAAAGTTTCCTCCTCTCTTTTCCTCATCCACATTTTTTTTTTGTTTTTTATTAAAATTTTTTTTTTTTTTTTTTTTTTTTTTTCTTTTTTTTTTTTTCGTTCTTTTTTTTTTTTTTTTTTCCCCCCCGTTAGTAATTCCCCCCCCCCCTGGGGCCCCCCCCCCGGGTGCTTTTGGGGGGGATTAGGGCCTGTGAAAAAATCAAATGGCTTATTGATCCATGATCTCACCCTTTATTTATAATAAAGTGGAGTAGACTATTACGGATAGTTTACTGAATGCAAACTCTAATTTAACTCCTATACAAACTCTTATTAGACTCCTATGATCCAACACTCCCCCTCGTTGGGCTAGATATTAGTCATGCCCAACTTGCCTACATAGGAAGGAAATCTTTTTCTTTCAAACCCTTAGTAAAAACATCTGCTACTTGGTCTCCGATCTTACGGCTGCGATACCCTTGTTCCAACTTTCCTTTGACAAAAAACCTGTCATTTCAATGTGCTTAGTTCGATCATGTTGCATTGGATTATTAGCAATACTAATGCGGCTTGTTGTCCAATTAACATCATGGGTTTGGACTTGGACTCCAATATCTTCGCAAGCCTTTTAACCATAGTAGCTCACAAACTCCACGAACCATGCTCTATTTCAGCTTCGGTACTGATGCTACCACATTCTGTTTCTTACTTCTCCAGTAACTAGATTACCTCCAACAAGGTATAGTAACCTGATTGACTTCTGTCGGAGATCCCCCGTCTGCATCGGTGTATGCTTCTACTTTTAGATTATCGGTGGGTGATGGTATTCCTTTTCCGGAGTTCCCTTCAAATCTTGTAGTATTCTGGTACGACCTTCATATGAGCTAAATATGGATCATGCATGAATTGGCTCACTATCCCTACGTAGTGATGTCTGCCTGGTGTGGGACAAGTAATAGCTTCCCTACCAGCCTTTGGTATCTTCCTTTGTCCACTTGGTTCTCCCTCTTTTTCTTTAGTTTAGCTCCGCTTCATAGGGGTATCAACCTGGTTTACACCCCAACATTCCCACTTCGATAATAGATCTAGACATACTTTCTTTGGGATAGGAATATACCTTTATTTGATCGAGCCACCTCAATCCCTAAGAATCTGTAACTTCCCTAGATCTTTAATTTCAAACTCTTTGCCAAGAAAGTCTTTTAACTTTTGAATTTCTTCACCATCATTCCCTGTGATGACAATATCGTCTACATAAACAATGAGAGTGTGATGTTAGTACCGACTTCTTGACAAATAGTGTATGATCGGCATTGCTTTGCTTGTACCCATAGGTCATTGCCTTATGAGGCGTCCAAACCACATCTAGGAGCTGTTTTAACCCATATATTGACCTCTTCAACCGACGGACTTTCCCTGCAGTTGTCATCGGAAACCATGTGGGATTTCCATATGCCTCTTCTGCTAACTCCCCATGTAGGCATTCTTTCGTCTAGTTGGTGCGTTCCTGTTTGTTCACGCTCGGATACGTACTCACGGTATTTAGTTTCGCACGGGCAAAGGTCTCCCGATAGTCAATCCCATAGGTCCGGTAAACCCCTTTGCCTAGTCTAGCTTTCAACTTGTTGACTGATCCATCCATATTTTGTTTAACCACAAATACCCATTTGCGCCCACTTGTTTTTTTCCTGGAGGAGTGTAATCGGCTCCCAAGTGTCATTTTTCTTCATTGCCCGCATTTCCTCTACCATAGCTTCCTTCCATTTCTTATCGGATGGCTTCCCGCCAACTTTTGGACGGATCGGATGACGGAGAGGATATGCATGTAGAGTCGACAAGAGTTATAAGACATATTTAGCTATGGGATGTTGAGTACAAGATCTGACCCCTTTTCTAACAAGCAATAGGAAGATTGGAAGAAGATACCTCGGTAGAATCGATTCTGAGCGGAGACCGAGCGGTAACGTATCACCTTTCTCCACTTGCTTTAGCCGGTTGTATTTCTTCCTCCGATAAGTCTTCACCTCCTTATTCTGGTCAATTTGGTTTTGAAAGACCCCAACGGTGTGTCTCACGAGTGATCTCCCCTCGCTGGGTTCTTCCGTGGTTCGCGAGGGGTGGATTGGAGTCCTCGTTATCTGGCAAGTCTCCCCGGTCGGGAAACTCTTCCGGGACTCTAAGTTGTGTTGGTCTATGTTGTCGGAAAGAACACCTCTCCTCTAGGACTCTCCCCCTGGAGAGGTGTATGTAGGGCAAAACTCATGAAAATTACATCCATGGATACAATGGTTTTCCTGAGAGAGGATGATAACATTTGTACCCTTTTTGAGTAGCAAAATACCCCAAATATGCAACGTGCCGCGGGAGCCGCTTACTCGGTGGGTTTGATTCTGGCATAGCACACGCATCCAAAACCTTTGGGGGATAACAGAAGAGGCTCCCCGAAGAATCTCATTAGGACATTTAAAACCAAGTATCCTCTGGGCATCCTATTCGGAAGGTGAGCGTGAGTATAGCATCACTCCGATTGGTCGGTACATTCATGCAATCATAATGGACGGGCTATCTCTAGAGATGCCGATTCTTCCTTTCGGCCACCCCATTTTGGGCAGCCGTATCAACGCACTGGTCCGATGTATTATGCCGAGTCGAGAGATATCTTTGAAATTCACCATCAATATACTCGGTGCCATTGTCACTGCGAAGGATCTTTACGGTGGCATTGACCGAGTTTTAATCATATTATGAAATCACGAAAACATCGGAAAACCTCATTTTTTTGTTTTAAAAGATAAATCCATGTAGAACGAGAGTGGCATCATAAAGTAACAAAGTACCTATGGCCGTTGATACACGTCGCGGGGACCCCACACATCGGTATGAATTAGCATAAAAGGAATAGGTCTTCTCTTGAGAAGGTAATGTAGAGCAGTCCTTTTGCAATGCAGGCTTCGCAAATTATCCTCATTATGAGAACCAAATCGGAAATATTTTCTTAAGAGTTCCTGGGGGTGACCTAGCCTACGTGCCCCGTGAAGGTCTAATTTTACCGAATGGACTGGATTAGAGATGTAGTCGCGCCGCGATTCTCCAATCGGCTCAAGCAAATAAAGTCCATTGTCTAGTTTACCACGTCCAATCTCCTTCCCCGTGACTAGATCCTGAAGGACACAATAGTGGGAAGTCACTTTACAATTCAAGTCATGTGTAAGACTCCGATAGAGGCAAGTTACTGAGAAGAGGGAATATGTAACTTTAGACAAGAAAGTGATGAGAATCTGAATGGTTCCTTTTCCGAATAGAGAATATGAGCCATCAGCGATTCGAACTTTATCCTTTCCGGGTTGGAGAATATTGTGAAGAAGAGGATAAACTCGTCATATGATCTGTGGCTCCCGTATCAATGATCCAAGGAGTAGAAACCGAAGAAGCTTGAAAGCTTGTAAAAGTTTTACCCGATATAGCAAGGTAAGAGTTGGTATGGGTAGTAGAGGAGCGGTGGTCGAGGTTGTCCGTCAATAGTTGTCATGTTGACAAAATTATCTGCAGCTTCTTCGGTCTTCAACCTTTCGAAGTAACTGAAATGTCGCGAATGCAATAGCCAAACAACCCAAACAGATCTACCTCTTTTTTTTTTTTTAATGACAAATATGTCCTTGAAAAAGCGGAATTTGCAAATAAATCTCGGAACTTATACAAATTTACATATAAGTCCCTCGAAGCAAATTTACCAAAATAACTCAAAACTTAAATTCAAAATTGAATTCGCCGTCCCAAACATTTACCAAAATACCTAACCCTCAAAACTTGAATTCAAAACTTAAATTCAAAAATTGAATTCAAAAACTTGAATTCAAAAATCAAATTCAAACCATAACTAATCCGTTATGGTCTTTCACGAAGCTTAAGGAGAACCGCCCCCTCGAAGAACCTTAATAGCGAACCCCAATCGAAGGTTTCGGATGACTAACCAAGCTTCGAATCGCAGCTTCGGATGAAGAATCGGACAGAGAAAATTTCGAGCTGGCCGGTTGTTGCGCGGGAAGTTGCTGATTTCTTCTTCTCTTCTTCTCTTCTTCTTTCCTCTGTTTTCGTTCTTATTCATTGAATCGAGGCGGCGATCGTCTTCTTCTTTCTTTTTTTTTTTTTTTTTTTTTGTCCAATTGGCAACCAAGATGGTACTGAAAAACTGCCTAGAACCGAAGATTGGCGATGGGTTTGAAAAAAATCAGAAGAAGAAGAAGGTAGGTCGCTTCCCAAATCGAATTTAGGCTCGTGCCATGTTGAAATACAATGTTTGGCGGAATGGCTTATTGATCCATGATCTCAAGCCCTTTATTTATAATAAAGTGGAAAGTAGACTATTACAGGAATAGAAGTTTACATGAATGCCTCTACTCCCCTCCCTCTCCTCTTTTTTTTCTTCTTCCAACCCGCACCGCGCCCCGCCCCCCCCCCCCCCCCCTTTCCTTTGCCGGCCGCCGCCGGCCCGGCCCTTCGCCGCCCCTCCGGCCGGGCGCCGGGGCCCCCGGCCCGCGCCGCCCCCCGGCCTCGTCCCCGCCCCCCCCGCCCCCCCGCCCCCCCCCCCCCCCCCCCCCCCCCCCCCCCCTTTCCCCCCCCCGCCCCCGGCCCCCCCCCCCCCCCCCTCCCCCCCACCCACCCCCCCAGGCCCCCCCCAACCGCCGGCGCAATTTCCGGTTGTTTTTGGATATGAGAAACTCTTGGTCCTCCCCCCCCCCCCAAGCCCCCTTTTGTTGGTTACCTTAGAAGATCCCTGATGTAATCCAGGGTCTAGGTTGACCTTCCAGGTCCCTCTGTTAGTAGAATCAACTACTAAATGGGTTAATAAAAGGTTATGGTTTTGTTGATGGATTTGTTTTGGGTAAAGAAAGGTTAAACTTTGGGTGCTGTGATGTCTAAATAATGATGGATTTTCTTATGGGATGGTTTTGGTGAAGAAAATGGGTAATATATTGTGTATCTTGGTTTTGGAAAGTTTAGAGAAAGGTGTAGGGTTTTCACAAAAGTAAGATGGGCTGGTGGTTTTGAGATTACTAGGGTTTGGGTTACCCAAAGATCCTATAGAATGAATTGAGGTTGGTAGGAAAAGGAATGGGTTAATATGTATGATTTGAGATACCCAAACATACACCAAGTAGGATGTGGGGAAGGGAAATTAGAACCACAATGTTGTGGAACAGGAAGGGAAGGTTAGGGTTTTAACAAACTAACCTAAGGGGGTGGGAGGGTCGTAGGGTCTTGCGGTTAGGACAGGGGTTAGGGATGATCCTTGATCTTTCTTGATCTTCACCTCTCTTTCTTTCTTTCGTCTCTTCTTTTCTTTTTCTCTTTCTTCTTTCTTTTCTTTATTTTTTGGAATTCTGCACAGATTCAAAAGAAATTGAATTGTAGAAATTCTGCAATGCATGAAAAGGGTCTGCGATGGGTTTCTTGGGTTCCTATGCTGTCACAGGCCAAGAAAGGAAAAGGAAGGGAAAGAGAAGGTGTTGCCGCAAGAGAAAAAGAGGTGGTGGAGTTGTGGCTTGCTGTCACAGGGATTAGAAGAGGTAGAGGAGGCTTGCGCAAGGGCTGGGTAGGGGATTCGGGTTGGGAGGGGCTGGGACTGTACTTGTTGGGGAAACTGCTGTTAGCCTGTTACACTTGAAGAAGGTGAAGATAGTTGTGTTTTCAGAGAAAACTCTCAACCTAGGTTGTGTGGTCACTCCCACGACTCCAAGCCCTATTCTTCATTCATGTTCAAAGTGATTCTTTACAAGGAGAGTGGAGATGTAACTAGCCTTACATGGAAAGACTCAGACCTGGACTAAGCTTACTAATTCCTAATAAGACTGAACTAGGGGATCCTATTTAGGATAGGATTCCCTTTACAACTCAATCATTAAATAAAACTAGAAAGGACTCTTTAAATAAGAGTTCCAAAAATATACAATTTTGGAAATAAGATACTTAATTACCAGTAGGAGTCGTACTTGAAAATTGGACCCTAACGGGGATTCCTACTCAGACATGGACTCTTTAATAACTTGAGAAAAACAAACCCAAACAGAAAAATAAAGATAGATCCATGACGCTTGAATCAGGGCCTCAGGTGGATTCCAACCAGACCCCTCTTGGATCACCCTATTCTATGCTTAGTTTGCAGAAACTTTAAGGATAGATGACCTTAGCTGGTTTATCTTCTTTTTAAAACCCTTCTGGAATCACCTTATTCCCGTAGACCAGTAAAAGTTATCCCCAGAATACTACTCAGAGATCATTTTGCCAAAATTTCTGTTGTGGTTGTTAGAAAAGAAGTCTCCCTATCTGAGTGAGGCTTAAGCATGACCTATGTTTGAGCCATTTTGCATTGTTCCAAGCAGTGATCCCCATTATAGGCAAAGATTGTAAAATATCAGATGTCATTTTTGTGGCTTCCCATTTTACTGCTGTTATATTAGTTCCACTAATAAAAAAAAATATAAAAAAAAAAGAAAAGAAAAAGAAAAAGAAAAAGAAAAGGAAGAAGAAGAGAATTCACTAAGGAGATTGTTGTCCAAGTTGAAGACATTTTGACAGAAGAAGGCCTTCAGCAAATACAGTTGAGTGGGTATCTTTTGGTACTGAAAGATATCAACAAGAATTAACTTCTTTACCAAAAATCAAGTGCCATCATGAACTGGATGCGCTGGTTTATTTGGGAGGCCGTTGGTATTCGCATATTAAAAAAAAGAAGAAAGCCAGTAAAGTGAAGAGGGTGGGGAACAAAATTAAGAAAATTCTTTTTGAGGGGGTTTGAATTGGAAGCTGGAGGACATCGTTATTTTGGCACTCCAGTCCCTTGGTTTCTTCAAGGCAAATCCTTCTGTTGGTTGGGTACCATATTCTATATTTTGAGGCTTATGGAAGGTAACAAATATTATCTTCTTGAGGAGATGTTGCAGATATTTATGTTGCTAGACTGGAGAGCCTTAAAGGTAGAATGATCTTTCTATTAGGAAGGAATCATGTGGTTTTGATATGTTAGTCTATGGAGTTTTACTTCCCAAGGGGATCATATGTGTGTGTGCGTGTGTGTGTATGTTTTGGGTGGGGGGGGTGCAGTGTGGGGGAGGGGTTAGGTACAAATTACAAAAAGAATTGAAAAGCAGATGTTTAATGCAACTGGTACTCTGCCCCAAAAGTCAGGTGCATTATTTCAACTTGACATGTATCGTTTCAGTCTTTTCTCAGTCTTATGAATTGAGAGTTGTTCTCACAGTCGTTATAGTGCTTTCCTCAGTCTCATGAACTGAGTTATTCTCACCATCATCAAAATGAACTTGAGTATCCATGATAAGCTCTTAGCCTGAAAGATGCCTGATTGTTATTTTGAGTTGTCATGCATTAGGCTTCTTAGCATGAACTTAATGCTTCCATCACCTTATCTTAAAATGGAAAAGAAAAAAAAGACTTTAACTTCATCTTCATGATTACTTTCTCAGGTTATTGGTCCATACCGTTCTGGCAAATCTTTTCTACTGAATCAACTTCTCTCTCTTTCATGTTATGAAGGTGATTTTATTTTTTCTAGAATAATTTTTCTTTAGTATCTTCCACGGTCAGTACTTCTCACACTTATGTTTTCTCTATGAATCTAGGCTGTTTTATCTTCTAATTACTAGGAACTGGGTCTTATGTACAGGATTTGGTGTTGGCCACATGCGTGATACCAAAACAAAAGGTTGATTCACATTTCAACGAATCTGGATTTGCAGCCACTCATATCTGAAAACATATACACAAGCACATAGCATATTGGCTTCGGTTGCCATCTTATTCTAAATGTTACGCAGACGACTATCCTTCACATTGGTTTTTCTTTGTTTCAGGGATATGGGTATGGGGAACACCATTAGAGTTAGTTATAGATGGGATAAAAATATCTGTGCTTTATCTAGACACTGAAGGATTTGAAAGTGTTGGGAAGTCAAATGTATATGATGACAGGTAATGTTCTGATATTCTACATATTCCATCTGGCTTCAGGGGGTTTTCCATGGTTCTCATTGTCAACTTCCCAAATTTGTGTTCACAGGATTTTTGCTTTGGCAAATGTTATGAGTTCTGTGCTAATCTACAACCTACCAGAGACGGTTTGTCTTATAGCTAATTAGTGGAAAAGATGCTACATGGATCTTTTAGTCGTGATGGATGGATGCATACTACTCATTGATTTGTTGTGTGGTTCTTGTATTTTTCTCTTAGATCCGTGAAGCTGATATATCTAGGTTGTCATTTGCTGTTGAACTTGCGGAAGAATTCTATGGAAGGTCAGCAAGTCTGAACATCTCTTCTCTATTAACTTTTTGCAATCATAACTGCCATATTTCTATGACTAACACTTCTTCATTCCATCTTTTTCTTGTTAATTAAACATGGATTACAGAGTGAAGGTAAATTTCTAATCACTTTCATTTGTATAGGTTGGTGCAGTTTGTAATGGTTTGCCATTTGATATGGTTCTAAAATTTAAAAAAAATGTATATATATTTTTTTCCATAGGGGCAAGATGTTGCATTTGTGCCTGCCAAGTTGTTGTGGCTAATTCAGAGGGACTTCTTACGTAAGTTCAGAAAACTCAAAGGAAATCATTTTCCAGTCTCTTTCTGGGAAGGGAAGTTCATAGCCATATGTAGTCCTTAAGAGCAATTCTTAGAATACCAGGAACAATTGATTGAAATGTTCTAGTATGAAATAAAATTTATCAAAGACATATCCTCAATTTTACTAGTTCATTCATCATGAGCAACAGATCTGATTTTGAAATTCTTATTATCCAATCCCCATGAGACTTCATATTGCATCTTCTCCTTTCATTCTTCTGATAAAATTGTTCTTCATATATAGAAGAGGAAAGAAGAAAGGAGATTTCCCACCCAAATTGCTTCTAGAATGCCAGCTTTTATTCTTTTCTGGGCCATCCAATGATTGTCCCTGTCTTTCACTCAGAGAATGCATCTTAACTCTGCCATTTTAGGCTGTTTTTGAAGTGTATGAGTTGGTTTGCTAAACTTCATTTTCTTGAAGAGGAGTAACCATTCTTGGATCAATGCAAACAAGATCAGGAATACCACTAAGATTTAACCTTCTCTATTTGTTTTTTGATTACCAAAGAATGGAAAACGTCACTACTTCAAGTATTTGCAGACATACCAGTATGGCATGAATTTTTACATTTTGATGCTGTCTTACAGAAGGGAAAAGTGTACAGCAGATGGTAGATGAAGCTCTTCGGCAGGTCCCTAACTACGATGGTTAGTTTTTGTAATCTGTTTGCTTTTATTTACCTTTTCAGCACCTATATTAAATCAAACAATTGATTATGTGTGCCTATTCTGACTGCAGGTAACAAAAATATTGATCAGGTACTGTTTGCTCTAAAGTTTCCTTCTCAGTAATATAATTGTTTCGGGGTTGCAATATTATTTTTCTTGTTTGAAGCAGATTAATCAGATTCGAGAATCACTGGCAATCATGGGTGATAATAGCACAGCCTTTAGCTTACCTCAGGTATGGGTTGCTCATGGTACGATTTGAGCGAGTGGAAACTACGCTTTTTTTTCTTCTTTCTTTTCTTTGCTCATTTTTCGTTTGATTCATTTGATTTTCCCCTACCAATCTCCAATCACATTCAAAAGTGATAATTGATGGTTTTCCCTAATCTTGAACCTTCATTCTTGAGTACCAATTCGTGGTTGAGCAAACCAATACTGAAATAGATAGTCAAAGGAGCATTATAGAAAATAATATAAAAGGACAATAGGTAGGGGAGGAAATGGAAGCATTAGTCAAAGCAGCATCATAGAAACTTCTCCCTATATAAGGTCTGGCACACAGGTTCTTGTCTTCCAAACAACTCTATTTTGCAGTCATACCAGTATTAAGTACCTTCAACATGCACATCTTTTCTTACAAACTCTTCAATACTCAATTTAACCCTGCCTCTGCCTCTTTTAGCCGCGTCAAACTAAATCTGTTCATTTTACCAGTGTTTGAAAATGTTTTTTATTTAATTTTTTTGACTTGCGTGCAATTGACTCTTACTCTCCCTCACCCACACATGTTTGTGTTTGGGAAGAATTTGGGATGCACACTATCCGCTAATGTCATGCATTCAGGCTCTTCATGCAGTTAAATGATAATTCCAAGCCTGGATGTCTACAAGAAGATGTAGCACAGTGCCATTTCAGCTTGAAAAATAAACAGGAGTTAAGGCTTGGTTAATCATGTCTTTTAGAACTCACTCAGTCGGAAAAAAAACTTATGCCCATGCAGGTGCTGATGATGAATCTTGCATGACAATATACTCTCTCGCACTTCTAGTTCAGTCTTTTCTCCTATGCTGCAGTATTACTCCAACTCCAACTTCTAGTTATGGACCTGGATCCAATCTCTGGAACTGGATCATGCGTGAAAAGATGCAAATCAAATCCTTCAAGGTTAACCATTTTTCTATATTTTTAAATTTAAGTACTCATCCTAAAGTAGAACAGCAACTAACTGACTCTGAATCTAACTTAGCAAGTCCAATCATGGGCTGCTTTGTAAGAAATAAGATTGAACTAAAATACTTAAAATGAGACACTGGAACATAACCTACAATCACCTTGCTGTTCTTGACTTATGGGCAGAATAATGAACTGCCAGTGCCCAACTGAATTACAATCCCGTAAATAAAATTTAGTATATAGTTCTGATAAACTAACAATGTGTAGCTGGGTGTTCGGGTGTATCTGTAAGTGCATGGAATCGTGACCAAGTAACAAAGTGAAAGTAGAGTATTGTTCCCAACAGAGAGCAATTCAAAACCCAAATCGCATACCAATGTCTATTCCTCTTATAGTTATTTAGCCAATCAATAATCCAAGGAATCAATTTTATTCTAAACTAATCTAATAAGAAGAATTAAAAGAATGAATTAACTAACGAACTAACAGAACAACAAAGTAAATGAATCAAATACTAGAAGAGAATCAGTGTTTCAACTTCACCAATCACCTCAGGAATAATTAATAAATCTAATGACACAATTCACTAAACCTCTATTTTCGGCAGAATTCCCTCCATTAGACAAGCACTGTTGTTATGGTAATGAAGCCCCTAATTTACCCAACTCATCCTCTCTGTTGCAACTCAGATGTAAGTCAGTGAATAACATTAAGATCAAAAACCGGGCAAGGCCGAATGAGCCACCTAGAACTGCTACATGCTAGGTGTAAAAACTCACCGTTCTAATCCCCTTTTTACCCACTTGAAATCTTCACTGTTAAGTCCTTTAAAATCGTACTAAATCATTTCAATAGTGGCCAAGTATTCAGCATTAAGAACAGGGCAAAAGAACACAACGAAAGAAATCAATGAATTGTATAAAATAAATAAGCTAATTAGTCATGAGACTCAGAGGATCCATCTACACTCTGATAAAAGGAAAACTAGAACATGGTGATTACATCCATCCTCTAATAAAAAACAGTAGAAAACATAGAAGAACAGGAAGAAGCTTCCCAAAATAAGGCTCCAAGAGGTCACTCAGCGCTTGCGCCACTCCAATCCTTCCAATCTCCGCCAATTGAACTCTCAAATTTGTTCAAAACCTTCTTCTTTATAGAGAGGTAGCATTCTAGATAAGTTAACACCAAAAGGATTCAAATCGGGGTTTCCAAACTAGCCCTGAATCTTAATTCCATACATATTTTTGCTTGGTGATCCACCGGTCGATCAGCTAGTCAAGGCCGTCTATGGAACGACAATTATAGGGGCAGATGATCCAGGGTAACTGGGGCCTGCTTGATTGCCTGTCGACTGGTCAGTTACCCCGGCTGCTGTGATGTGTATTTCTGCAGCATATTGGCTCTGGTTGATGGCTGATTCAGGCTGGTCGATCCAATACACCGGTCCCTTGTATTTGCCTTTTTCTCCTCTATTTCAGATCTTTTTCCGCTTCACCATCTCTCAGGGTAATATGGGCCACCAGATAATAAATCTAAATGCAATTTGGGCTCCTCCAAAACAAATTTTGGCCCCAAGCTCGCGCAGTCCTCCAAAATAATTTTTGCTCACTCTGCTTGCTCCATTCCCAGCAGGGGGCTGCCACCCCATGCCACCCCCGCATAACACAATTCAAATGTGTTAACGAGCTTGGGATCATTCCAAAAATGATCATTTTATTCTAAAATTAATCTTTTTTGGTAGAAATTCTAAAAATTAATCTAATCATTGAAAATTATGCACAGTAGTCAAGTTCATCAAGAAAGATAAAATGGGGTTAATTTGATAAGTTCCAATCAGTAAAGCAATCAAACTACGTATTTGATAGCCAAAATCTATTAAAAAATGTATGTATAAAATTTGGCTATCCCTGGGCAGCAGCTCTAGGTCCTGTGCAGCAAGCCTTTGGACTTCTCTTGGCCTTCCACTTGGTGTGGGTCTTGGTCTTGCATCAATTTGCCTTTGCACATGACCACCTGATCTCTATGACCTTGTGATATTGAATTTGTTCTGATGAACAGTCTCAACATATGACATTTTGGTACTTTATCCTGTGTGCTAGATGGAGGGTTAACCAACTACCCTCACCCCCTTCCTTCAAAACAAACAGACACACACTAAAAAAACACCAAGAGAAGGTTTTGTAATGGGTCCATATTGGTTCATTTGTTGGCACATGCCAAATGCATTTTGTCATGGTTTATCCTTTGGAATGCTTTGGTAAAATTTTTAAAATTGAACTTACAGCCTCATCTCCAGCGGACCAAGCTTTGTGACATGAAGGATGCTGATCTTGACCCAAGTTATGTTAAGAAGAGGGAGCAGTTGAAAGAACTTGTTATTTCTCTTATTCGTCCAAAAATCGTTCAGGGTAAACCTCTCAGTGGAAGGGAGTTTGTATCTTTCTTGCAGCAGGTGTGTTTCTTTCATCATCCCATACTATAGTTGTAAATGCATAAAATTTGTAATGAGAGCTTCTATCACTGTGAGTTTAGCTGATCAGAATGTGCTCAATTTTTCGGCACTGAGGTTTTGAGTTTTCAACTTGCCTTACCTCTCCACTGTTCTCACTGGAGAAGGGGAAAAAACTAAAGAGCTAAAAGGCATTGCTAGGTTTATTGAGTGTTTTTTCCCCCTTTTTGATTTAATTGCTTTTTCCTGAACACGTCTATATTTCAGATTGTTGAAGCCTTGAACAAAGGAGAGATACCTTCTGCAGGTTCTCTTGTTGAGGCTTTTAATAAGGGAATTCTTGAGCAATGCTTGAAGATATACAGTCAGAGGATGGGTGAGGTTGAGTTACCACAGTCAGAGCAATCTCTGCAACAAGCCCACCATGCAGCTAGAGAAGAAGCCATGAAGGTCTTTGAAAAGCAGCATTTCGGTCATCACCATGCTAAGAAATCTGTTGCCAAATTGGAGAACGAAATACAAGAGGTATGCCAGGGAGGTAGTCATTTGGTATTAGATTGGAAACTGTTGAACTAGAACATTTATCTAATTTGGGGCTTAAAATAACTTAAATTCAGAGAGTAAATTTAATTAAACCAATCTAAACTTCAAACTGAAAGAGCTCAGGGTTTTGGAAAATTTTGGATTTTTCAACCCTGAATATGACTCACCAAGCTTCAGCCTTGATATTACATGCTAGACCAGATTACTCTAAGGCAGGAGAAGGTAGCGCCACAACTGCACTCAGCAAAAATTTTTAGTTCTAATTTAATCCATTTTTCCCACAATGGGGGACAATTTAAAGAAGTTGTAACAACCTTGTTTACAAGTCCTAATCTAAAAAGAAATGTTAGAAAACAAGCTTTAAACAATCAAAATAGCAGTTGAACTTGAACAGAGAAAAGAGAGAAGAAGAAGAAGAGAAGAGAGATGAAGAACCAGTAGAAAAGACCTGTGATTCTTAGCTAAAGAATCTAGAATCACAGAGCATTTTTATTTATAGCTTCTAATGAATCTAATACAACTTGAGAGACAAGTAATTGTCCTCTAGAAGAAGGAAACAAAATATTACAGCTTTAGTAACTTCCTAACTCCTAAATAGAAAGTTCTGAAAATAGAAACTACCACCAAAATAGAAACTATGCTTTCTAAAAAACTCCCAAAACTTATGTAGCAAGATTCCCACATTAGAAATAGAAAATATAATCAAAACAACAGCAAAATACTGTTCACGTGAACAGTAAAAAACTGTTCGCGTGAACACTAACGTGAACAGTAAATTTCCTATTTATGTATACTTCAACACTCCCCCTCAAGCTGGAGCATACAAATCTCCCATGCCCAGCTTGCAACAGATAGATTGAAAACTTGGTCTGAACAGAGCTTTGGTGAACAAATCAGCTAGTTGGTCAGTAGAACTCACAAAAGGAGTTGTTATAAGCTTCTTCTTCACTGCATCACGCACAAAGTGACAATCTACCTCTATATGCTTCGTTCTCTCATGGAACACTGGATTACTAGCAATGTAAGTGGCTGCCTGATTATCACAAAACATTTTCATAGGGGTAGAAACTGGAAATCCTATTTCCTCTAACAATGAACGAAGCCACATCAATTCAGCAGCGGTGTGGGCCATAGCCATATACTCAGCTTCAGCACTAGATCGAGCAATGGTGGACTGTTTCTTACTTTTCCAAGTCACAAGATTTCCACCAAGAAAAGTACAATAACCTGTGGTTGACCGGCCATCAATGACGGATCCAGCTCAATCTGCATCAGAAAAGGCAACCAAGTCCATACTTCGATTTGGTCAATAGATGAGCCCTTTTCCGGGCGCACTCTTGAGGTACCGAAGCACTCTCATCGCTGCATCCCAAGGAGCCTTCCTATGAGACTGCATAAACTGACTCAACACACCAACAAAATAAGAAATATCAGGACAAGTAACAGTAAGATAAATAAGTTTCCCAATAAGACTCCTGTAACGATGGACATCATCTAACAAGTCACCATCATCACGTCCTAACTTCAACTGAGGATCCATGGGAATGTCGCTAGGTTTAGAAGCAAGCATGCCAGTCTCAGTCAAAAGATCTAGCACATACTTTCTTTGTGACAAACTTACTCATTTTTTACGGATCACTTCAATCCCCAAGAAATATTGTAGATCACCTAAATCTTTGGTTTGGAAAGATTTTTGTAAGTGTGCCTTAACTGTATGGATTGCATCAACATCATTGCCTAAAAGGACAATATCATTAACATAAACTGCCATAATGACAACACAATCACCCTGCCATCTAACAAACATAGAGTGATCAGAATAACACTGTACAAAACCAAAAGACTCCACAGTCTTGCTAAATTTCTCAAACCAAGCCCGTGGAGACTGTTTGAGTCCATAAATCGCTTTATGAAGCCTGCAAACACGAACACTGTCCTCCCCTTGAGCAACATACTCTGGAGGTTGCTCCATATAAACTTCTTCATGAAGATCACCATATAAGAATGCATTTTTTATGTCAAGCTGAAAAAGAGTCCAATCATAATTCACAGCCAAAGATATCAAGACACGGACAGAATTAAGTCTTGCCACAGGAGAAAAAGTCCCAAAATAATCTACACCATATGTTTGTGTATAGCCCTTAGCCACCAAGCGGGCCTTAAGCCTTTCAATCGTACCATCAGACTGGTACTTAATTGTATACACCCACCGACAGCAGACCACATCTTTCCCAGGAGGTAAGTTGACTAAAGACCATGTATGGCGAGAATGTAAAGCATCCATTTCCACATCCATAGCGGCTTTCCAGCCAGGAATTTTAAGAGCTTCGGTATGATGGGTTGGAATATGAACGGCAAACATAGACAAAGCAAGGCAACGAAAGCTAGGAGGGAGATGAGAGGTAGAAACAAAATTGGAAACAGGATAAACAATGTTAGAGTGTAAAGTGCAAGTACGAGTACCTTTCCTTAAAGCAATTGGTAAGTCATCTGAAGGCAGAGTGGGATCTCCACTAGAAGAATCCGCAGGTGGAGAGGATGAAAAAGGAACATCCGTAGGGCCAGCTTCAGGCTCCACTAAAGGAGAGCCGCTAATATTGTTAGGAGGAACTCTACTATCCACAATATAGTCTGGCAACTTATGTCTTCGCTGATAAACCTGTAGAGGAACATTGCTAGTGGAAGGAACTAAAGAGGGAATAGGAGGAGTATCATCCAAAACATTTTCAACAGACACAGATTGACTTAGATAATAAGGAGTGTCTTTAAAAAAGGTCACATCCGCACTTGTAAATTGTTTGCTAAGAACCAGATCATAACAACGAAAACCTTTTTGAGTGCGTAAGTACCCAAGAAAAATACACTTAATAAAACGGGGGGAAAGTTTATCCAAAGGATGTGGTATGTGAACAAAACACACACAACCAAAAATTTTGGGTGGAACTGAAAACGGTTCTCTATTGGGAAAAACAATTGAAAAAGGAGATTTTTCAGAAAGCAAAGGCATAGGCATGCGGTTAATTAAATGACCAGCAGTCAAAATTGCATCACACCAATAATTCTTTGGAACATTCATCTGAATCAAAATAGCACGTGCAACCTCCAAGAGGTGACGATTTTTGCGTTCAGCCACTCCATTTTGTTGGGGAGTGAATGAACAACTGGTTTGATGAATCATTCCAAGAGAATCACACAAGTTAGATATATCATGTTGCACATATTCTAAAGCATTATCAAACCGAAAAATTTTAATAGGAAGAGAAAATTGAGTCCGAATTTCATGAATAAAACTTTTAAATGTAGTTAAGAACTCTTTCCGATCCTTTAAAAGATACAACCATGTAAGACGGGAGAAATCGTCCACAAAAGTAACAAAATATCGAAAACCATGCCTATTACTAATTCTACAAGGGCCCCAAATATCGGAATGAACAAGAGAAAATAAGGACTCACTACGAGTGATAGAGCGTGGAGGATAGGTGGCACGATGATGCTTCCCTAACTCACACGCTTCACAATTTAATCTAGACACTGATTTAAAAGAAGGAAATAAAATTTTTAATCTAGGTAAAGACAGATGGCCTAAACGACAGTGCCACTGGAGAGCATCTACACAATCATCAGAAAGAGCCGCAATAGGGGTAGCATAGTCCAGATAGTAAAGTCCATTCCTTTCACACCCTCCACCAATCGTTTTCCTCGTGTGAAGGTCCTGGAAAACACAATAAGTGGGAGTAAAAGTCACAGAGCAGTTTAGTGCTTTAGTTAATTGACTAACAGATAATAAGTTAAAAGGAAAGTCAGCAACATGAAGTACGGACGATAAAGTAAGAGAAGGTGTAGGAGAAACACTTCCAGAGCCTAGAATAGGTGTGGAAGTCCCATTAGCTATGACAACAGAATTTTTAGTGGTAGATTTAGAAAAAGAGCTAAAAAGTGATGACTTACCAGTCATATGGGAAGAGGCCCCTGAATCGATGATCCAAGAGGTGGGAGTAGAAGTGAGAAGTGCTGTGTTGCTCGTGCGAGAAAGTGTGGCAGCAAAAGTACTAGTGGATGTGGAAGCGCCAGTTTCAATATTTTGCAATCGGCGAAGGATTTGGCTTACATCATCTCTTAGAGTCTTAGACAAGTCCCTTGAAGAAGATCCAGAACCACTATCGTTGTTTGCTTCAGTTATCGTACCACCATCCGAAACGGCATGATTGGCAAGGTGCTTGGCCCACTCTGGTTTTCCATGTTTGGCCCAACAAGCTTCCATTAAGTGCTCTGTTTTACGTCAATGAGTACAAAGTCGAGATGTCTTATCAGACAGTTGAACACCAGGACCTCCAAAAGACCTACTAACTCCCCCTGAACCACAACCACGTCCCCTTCCATAAGAGGTAGTGAAGGCTGAATTTTCTCCTTTAGAACTTTTGTTTGGAGAACTCCCTTCAAGCAAGGCAATATGTTGAAGTCTAGAATATGCTTCACTAAGATTAGGGACATGCTCACCAGCAAGAAGATGTCCTTTGACAGATTTCAGTTCAGGGTTCAATCCTGCAAGAAACTTAGACACAAAAAATTCATTCCGTTGGGCCTTTAGCTTCTCTATATTAGTGGTGAGAGGTTGAAAGACATTCAACTCCTCCATCATGCCTTTAAAGGAGTTGTAATAATCCTGCAGAGACTTGTTAGCTTGCTGAAATTGAAATAGCTTTTCATAAATACTAAAAATCCAAGTCATATTTTTAGCTTGGGAATAAGTCTCTTGCAAATCATCCCATATTCCCTTTGCAGTCATATGGAACATAACATTCGCTGCAATATCAGGTGCCATACTATTCCACATCCAAATTTTGATGATTGCATCATCTTGGATCCAACTAAAATAGGATTTGTCAATCTCAGCAGGAGGTTCATCCTCAATGAACTTAAGCTTACCTTTTGCAAGTGTGTACACCCGAACCGCTTGTGACCACAACAAGTAATTAGAACTACCTTTGAGCTTGATAGATGTAATTTGAACGTTTACATGATCTCCTTGAGATCCTTTTGATTCAGCCGTACTCATGATTGAGTCACGTGTAAGTGAAGACATTAAATTGAGGTAGATAGCACTCAAATCAGTTTTCCAAAACTTGAAGTAGAATGAGCAAAAAAAAAAAAAATTCTGCAACCTTAGGACAAAATAGGAGAAAAAAAAAGAGAGAGGTAACAAAGGTATCCAAGTTCTGGAACGTGTAAGAGTAAGGTAATAGGTAGAGAAGATCAGTTCACATGAATATCTGATCTAACAGTCCATAATATACAACATTAGGTGGCTGCACACCAAGGAAACAGAAAAAAAAGAATTTCAGAAGAGAATATTGAGAACAACACTATTTTGATTCAAAAAACCTCTGATGCCATGTTAGAAAACAAGCTTTAAACAATCAAAATAGTAGTTGAACTTGAATAGAGAAAAGAGAGAAGAAGAAGAAGAGAAGAGAGATGAAGAACCAGTAGAAAAGACCTGTGATTCTTAGCTAAAGAGTCTAGAATCACAGAGCACTTTTATTTATAGCTTCTAATGAATCTAGGATCTTAGGCAATAAATTTGTATAGGAATTAATTAAGTTCCATTCTGAACTTATTCCTGTAGTCTACTTTCCCTTTATTATAATAGGGCTTGAATCTGGATCATAGCCTTCTCCCCTTGTTTCTTTCCTGGCTGGCCTAGTTCGTTGTCTTTTTTCTCTCAAACCCCTCGGTTTTCTCTCTTGCGTTTTCCCGTTGGTTTTCGCCTCCGTTCTTTTTTCGCTTCGCTCGTTGGGACCCCCTTCTTCTTCTTCTTCTTTTTTTTTCTCCCTCTCTCTTCTTCTCTTTTTTTCGCGTCTCGTTTCTCTCGGGGTCCTTCTCTTCCTGCTTCTTCTCTTCTCCCTTCTCCTTCTTTTTTTTCTTCGTTTTTTCTTTGTTTTGTCCGTCTGCCTCTGTTCTTGGTTTTTTTTCTTCCTTCGTGTTGGGTTTTTTGTTTTCTTCTTCAGGGATATTTCGTAAATCGCACATTTTTAGGATCTATTTGCAAATTTACAATTTTCGGGGACATAATTGTAAATTTGCATAATTCCGGGTCTTTTGTAAATTCAAATAGTTAGGACCTGTTTGTAAATTCAAATAGTTTTAGGGACTTATTTATAATTTCTTTGTCGTTTGAATCAGATTCAATCGATCAATCTCTCGAGAAGAAAAGGGGCTTGGCTCTATCATCTCATTACCCGCTTGTCATTCTTGACTTGTTTGGGTTGTTCCTATTGCTTCCGTTTTGTTTTTAGGGGTGAAGCAGAACCTGACATTCTTTCACTGCCCATCTGATCTCTGCTCCCCTGGATCCGAATATTTTCCCATTCTTCATTCTCTTTCGGTAGATTTGCCACAAATTACTTGATCTGGTCTTGATCTCCTTACCGACTATTGTTGGAAGAGGACTAGTTGGATACTTATGGCCTCTATCAAACCCACTACCGCGGTGTTTTACGGGATAAATGGATATCAACGACTCTCTTATTATGTCATTCCTTTTGAATTCCATGCATCCAATATTGCCCGGTTACCTATTCTGAATCTGCAGCCCATCCGCTCTGAAACATATGGCGTGGGGAATGATGCACGTTTATGAGCTACGAAGAAACTTCTGAGACTACCCAGGACTCGTGGCCCCTATTATCGAGTTCGATCTCTTTGGCAGAGTTGGATCATTATGGGGATCATCACCCCACTAATCCAGTGTGTGGCGCTATGAGTCTTGATAAGATTCAGTATATGACTTTTGGCGGTTTGAGCGTGGTCGATCGGATCGGTCGTCTTGTCGTTCTCCCTTTCCTCACTGACGTCTTATGCTCTTGTTCGGTGTGAGAAGTCGTCGATTGTCTGCTTCTACTCCTATTATGGAGAATCGCTTCTCTTCGCACTAAATCGTCCCTAGGAGATTGTTGTGTGAACCCGTCATACCACTCTCCGGAATTGTTGGACGCTGGGAGCCCCGTTTTGGCACGGCACAGCGGGGAAACAGGCTAATCTTTCGAGACGGTTTCCCCACCCCTCGCGCTGGTTTTCGGAGTTCGCTCTTTCGCGTTATGCGTCTTCCTCCCCCTCCCTGCTTCTTGCTCCCCTCCACTCCTACCTG
This sequence comes from Hakea prostrata, assembly GCF_041222555.1. Lineage (NCBI taxonomy): Eukaryota > Viridiplantae > Streptophyta > Magnoliopsida > Proteales > Proteaceae > Hakea > Hakea prostrata. The sequence continues at coordinate 24,831,559 of NC_142600.1, read as the reverse complement.
CTACTTCGGATCGGGAGGAGTTGTCGTGTGGACTTTTTTGCTCGCCGTTGGAGGATCTACTTCGCTTTGACTCATCTTCATCCTCCATTCGGTTTCGCCTTCTTGTGGCCCGTGGCTCGGTCCCCCCTTTCTTTTGTCTTTTCTCGTTTGTTTTCCGTCTTTTATCTTACCATTATAATTTCTTCCTCTTCGTTTCCCTTGGAATTTCCTTTGTTATTATCTTCCCCGTGTACGCTCCGTGAGGGGGTTGGATGTCTACAATTCAGCCTTTCTGTGACTTCCTTATGCGTTTGTCTTTATTACCTTTGAGTTTGTCCCTTACCTTCGCAATCTTCTACTCCTTTGAAAGTTTGTCCCTACCTTCGCAATCTTCCACTTTGGAGATCTAACATTGCTATAGATCTATCTTTTGTTGCGAACTTGTCTCTCGTTAACCCCGGTTTGCCCCTACTTGCATCTTCCCTTCGAGATCTAACCTTGCAAAGACTTGTCGTTTGCCTTTGCGAACTTGATCTCTTTACCTTGGAGATTGTCACTTATCTTGCAAATTCTCCCCTACCTTTGGAGATTACCCCTGGCAAACTTTCCCTTTAAAGATCTAACATTGCTCAAATCAAAACTTTCACTTTGGCTGTTTTCCCTGCTATTGTTCCCCAAAATATATTTTCCCTCGATTTGTGCGAAATTTAGTCTTCTCAACATTTGAAGATTCTACTTCTTTACTTGGGCGTTCTTCCTGGAGACATAAAGTTCGAAGATGAGGACAAATCAATGGAAGTCTATGGCGCGTAATCTATAGTTTGAGATCAAATTGCTGTGTTTACCCGCGTGTTTTATACTTTTTGGTCGTTGGACATGTGTGTATCCTGCCTCAACTGGGGGGTGTTGGTTCTTTGGAGTCTATAGGTTTGTATAGGAATTATTGTTTGCTTCTGTCTTCTATTCCTTGTAATGTCTACTTTCCACTTTATTATAAATAAAGGGCTTGAGATCATGGATCTATAAGCCCTTCTCCCCCAATTGTTTCTTTCACCAGAATCTAATACAACTTGAGAGACAAGTAATTGTCCTCTAGAAGAAGGAAACAAAATATTACGGCTTTAGTAACTTCCTAACTCCTAAATAGAAAGTTCTAAATAGAAAGTTCTGAAAATAGAAACTACCACCAAAATAGAAACTATGCTTTCTAAAAAACTCCCAAAACTAGCAAGATTCCCACATTAGAAATAGAAAATATAATCAAAACAACAGCAAAATACTGTTCACGTGAACAGTAACGTGAACAGTAAAATTCCTATTTATGTATACTTCAACAAGAAAAGCTATTTCTTTTTTTAAAACAGAACACAACTCTAGCTATTTGTGTGGGAGTATGAAAGAGGCCAGGTTCAACGGAGGCCTGTAAACGTCTTTGCTCAAAGAAGTGATAATATTTAGATTGAAGGAATTAGAAGAGCTAGAGCCAGACCTAAGATAGCTTTAAGAGAAGTGGTGAGAAAGGATATGCATAGCTTAGGCATTGTATCTAACATGGCCTCAAATAGAGCTTATTGGAGGGCAAAAATGCATGTAGCTGGCCCATTTAGTTGGGACAAGGCTTCTTCTTCTTCTACTTCTTCTTGTTGTATGAAAGGGGCCTAGTTACAAGCAAAAAAGGCCTAATTGCCCTAACTTAAATTTACCCAACTAAATTTAACTTAATATGAACCACCAATGAACTATTTGAAACTCTCAAGCATAAATTAAATTAAGTAATTAAGCTACTTTCTTTAAATGCAGGCCCCTACTTTAGGCTCATAAGGAGACCCGTTACAGTTTGAGCCTGTTTGATCCAAGGCCCATAACATAGATGCCCCAACCCTAGGCTATTTCCTAAGAAAAGAAGCCCAATTTGGTGCTAGATAGACATCAGTTCTGCTGAGTTGAGTATGCAATCATGCTGTAAGGTCACTACACTTAAATAAGTTTACTGTACCATCAGCATCTCCCTCCCCTTCCCCTCAGATTTGATCATCTCCCATTCCACCCCCCCCCCCCCCCAAAAAAAAAAAAAAAAAAAAAAAAAAAAAAAAGGCCCCTGCCCCAGTAAAGGATGTTGGTACACATCTTTTTTTGCCTCACTTAACACGAGACATCCATTTTGATGTTGTATCAGTTGTTAATTTTTTCAGTAAATTTCATATGGGTATGGTGCCTCTCTACAAGCAATAGGTTGGGTGGCAAAATTTTAAGTCATGGGATGTTTTAATTTTATTAAATTTTTTACATTTCATAAAATTTTGCTGTTAACTACCCACGTCATCTTTTATCATGAACAGTTTGTAAGCATGCAAGAATATTATTCTGGCACACACTTGCTCTGGGTTTCTAGCATGCTCTGATTCAATTATTTCTTACCTTGAGCCCAGAAAATGATGGCTTAAATCCACTTCCATATTATTCTTTATTATTTAACACCTTTCCTGTTATAAGTATCAGATAGAGGCCCAGAGGTGCAGTGTACTGTATCTAATCTTACTCAAAAATGCTTATGCTTCAAGGAACTCGGTCTGACAAATTTGCCAAATTTCATGTGAATATTTGATGAGCTGGCATTTGCACCTTCTTTTTTCCCCCCTGGTTGGGAAGTTGGGGGGGGGGGGGGGAGGGTAGGGAGATGGGGATGATATTCCAATGATTGTTGTGTCCAATCCACTGGCCTTATTCACAGTACTTTCCAGTTTATCAAAACTTTTCTCATTGGCTCCTTGTACCCTTGCCAGTCAAGGAACTTCGGTAGAACAGTTTTCAGTCTTCACTACTCCGGCTTTAACCATCTTTGACATATCTTTTTAATGATGCCATGCTCTGACAATCAAATTCATTTTTGAGTTCTCATATATGCAGGATTGTTATCATTATTATTTTGAGGGAAGGGGGTTGCCCCTAGTGCTTGAGACTGTTTTTATTGAAGCATTCAGTATTGCATTTTTGAACTTTTACTTTGATATCCTCATTATAGGGCGATTAACAGCCTGAGGACTGTTGAAGTTTCCTACACCACCTGCAAAGTATGGGCTAGCCATTGGCCGCTGCAGGGCAAAGGGGTGGGAAAGAATTGTGAAATAAGTAGTGCACATCTTTCTCGGCCTTTTAGTACACCAAGCATTTCATTGTGAATTTTCTGACTTCAATGTCTTTGATTTTGGGTTGCACATTTGTCTGAGTCATTTTGAAGTACAGGTCCGATCTGTTAATCTATGTACATTTTCACATTTGGAATTACGTGTAAGATCTTGCACTTGCTGTCGACATGATTTTATTGGAAACAATTTCCGTAGGTATACCAGAATTTTATCTTGGGAAACAAATATCAATCTTCCAAGCTGTGTGAGGCACTGTATACCAAGTGTGAGGATGAAATGGACCAGCTTCAAGTCCTCATGCTTCCTTCAATGGCAAAATTTAATGTAGGTGTCCTGCAATGTAATCAAAGTTTTGAGGCAGGGTGTATTGGCCCTTCAAAAACAAGCTCTGAGCAACGGATGATGAAGGTAAGTTTGTGTCATTGTGCTTGTTTTGGCTTGCTTTTTCATTGAGCTTTTTAAATTTGAAGGACACTTATGACAAGTTCCCCTAATATTGGGGTGGCCAGATCATCTTGATTTCTTGAAATTTCATCCTTCTCAGACCATTCTGTCTCGCCACATATGAGTTTTGTTTGTGTATGTTTTTGTCTTAAAGGTTGTCTAATGCATACGTATCATGCAGATGTTAACGAAATCCCGATCACTATTCATTAAAGAATACAATCACAAGCTTTTCAATTGGCTTGTAGCCTTCTCCCTTTTAATGGTGGTGGTCGGCCGGTTTATTATGAAGTTTTTCTTGATTGAAATTGGAGCTTGGATTTTGTTTATATTCTTGGAGACATACACACGGATGTTCTGGTCAGCAGAGGCACTTTATTACAACCCTATGTGGCATCTTATTGTGTCCACTTGGGAGGCATTAGTTTATAGCCCTATTCTGGATCTGGATAGGTAATAACAACAAGCTTCTCTTCCACTGTCAGTTTTGTTAGTGATTAGGATTTACATTGTTTTCTCTTCCCTCAAGCCCTATTTAAACCAAGGGAAAAAAATATATGTATCAACTTTGGTGAGGGTGTACACATTGGATTGACAAAGTTTTTTTTTTTCTCTTTTTTGCTTTTTGTTCAACAGATGGGCCATTCCCATTGGTGCAATGCTAATGGTATTGGTTCTTTATTGGCGGTGTTATGGAAGGAGGAAATTTGGTGCTGGATGGCTGTTGCCCTTGTACAACCACTGCAAAGGCAGCTCAACTTGTCGTAGATCTGAGTAGAAAAAATTCTCTGGGATCCATTTGTGGTCAAGCAATGGTGTAATGCGTTCTTTCATCATTTATCTCCTTGGTCAAGGCCATACATTTTCTGCACATGAAGGTTGCCAGGAGTTTGGTGTTTCTGATCAAATCCTTCACTGTCAATGGTGAAAATATGCTGAAGGAGGATATGAGATCTGCAACTGTTGTATCTGATACTGTTATGACTTATGAGCTTTCTGACAGTAGTTGTAAATTTGGTTTCATTTATATATTTGATTGTTCAGGGTCTTCTCTTTGTTCATTCAATTTGATATCTGGCTAATGCTGCAATTAGTATTTTTATGGAAGAGGTGATCCATCAGGCTGCAGGTTTAAGTTCATTTTACTTCTGGTGGTATTTTCTTTGTTGACGATGGTTGATTGGTGGCTTATACATCGAGTGATCAGTAATTGTTGATCGTGCAATACCCCATTTGCACTTCACTAGACTAATAATCCAGAGAAGCTTGTCAAGGAAAACGAACCTCTCTTCTTGTAAATTTCTTTGAAAGAGAAACCCCTATAGCATTTGGGGGTTTGTGAGACCAACCAGTCTTATCTTTCCCTCTTTGTTCATCCTCCAGTTGACAACTTTTATTTTGCAAATCCCATATGAATCACATACGCATTTAGATTGTAAGATACCTATAATGTTATATCCAAGCAAGATGGCATGTTAAGAGTCTATCGGTCATCCCACATCCTTGAATGATTTAGGGCCTGTTTGCCCTCAGTTAGAGAACCCAAGATTTCCTCTTTCCTTCTGTGGTCGATCGATTGTCAAGATCAATGTCTTTCCCACTAATGGGTTGAGATTTCGTGACAAATCCATCTGGGCCAGCTTGCACCTCGATCATCTCTGAGAGAGCCTTATCATGAAAGGGTCGCCGTCCTTGGAGTTGTACTTAGTAAAATCTCTACAGGGAGTTGCGCCACCATGGGAAAAAAGGGGGATCAAGAGGGATAATCACATTTTTACAATGTTAAACGTAAAATAATCAAAATAGACTTGTGTTCGAATAAATATATTCTATTTATAATAAGAGGTGAAATCTCATAAAAGTAATTTTCCTTCGGGTCAAAATAAGCTAAACATTTACACATAATTACAAGAAAGATTAAGTGGGAGTATATATGATAGATTCAAATCATATATAGCTTTGATGTGTCAACACTCAACCATTCTTCACCAAGCAAGATGGCATGTCAAGAGTCTATTGGTCATCCCAACATCCTTGAATGATTTAAAAATTATAAATCCATAGATTTGAAATCATTATATTTTTTTTTGCCCCCCCCCCGATTTGAAATCTCTAGATATTTGAAATCTCCGGACTCATGTAACCCCAGGAAAGTTGGGTCTTTAACCCCTTTAACATACCACCTTTGACAATTGAATTAAATCTTGGTTTAGTTCTGTACCCTTGTGGCCATAGATGATGAGGTTTAATACGATGAGAATTGTGATGTTGGAGAATCTTCGGGGATAAATGGTGATCTGTGAACAATTTTGGGAAATATGGAAAGATGAAGAGGAAGATATGAAAAGATTTTAGTAAATAATTAGAGATTTGCAAGGAAAATTCGTGAATAATAGTTTACCCACTTGGATTTTGGATCATCTTCCTCACGTCTTTCCACTTTCCAATCATAAAATCAGATGAGGTCTATAAGTTGAATTTTTTTTTAAAGAAGGGTGGGACCCACAATGGTATTCTGTGATGAAGTGGGGATCATCTTTCCCAACGGTTGTGTTCTCCTTATGACTAAGGGTGTTAATTGCGTGCTGAAACTGTTTAACCGTATCAAACCAGCGCCGTCTAAAACCATACCGTATCATACCGCATCGTTTAAAATTTGGTACAGTTCTGATTTTAGGTACTCATGTCGTCGGTATGTACTTAAACCGTACCGAATTGGTACAATACCAAATTAAAGAATATAAATATAATTTTACAATTAAAACACTTTACCTTTACCTTATCCTTAATTCTCCATTTAAGTTTTTCGTTTCATCCTTTACTTCTCTTCTTAGTTTTACTTGTTTTGTTTTTGCTAATATCAAGTTCTATCGATTATTTGATTGCAATTTCAATAGGATTTAAATGAACTAATAACAAAAATGGCATGGGATCGTTCGTACAAAAATTGTACTGCACTAGATACAATGTTTTAACCGTTTTCCCGCACTGATTTAATACCTAAATCATACCGAACCGTTTTTGCAAATACCGAAATTGTACTATACTGTATAAATTCGCTACGGTACGATTTTGATTTTCGATATTCAAAGTTAGTACTGTACTGAATTACCAAAACTATACCAGTTGACACCATTATTCACGGTTTTATAACCACAAATATATAGGGCCCACAAGTAAAAAAAAAATTAATTGAAAAAAGTAGGCCCCTTTATATGTAGCGCTACCCCCTCTTTTCCGGGGGACTCTCTCATGGGAGTCCGATCAGCTACCTGTCGTGCTCCCCACGACTTTACCACCAAAAATACAAGGGGCCAAAGGTTGGGTGATGGGTTAGTTTTTTTTTTTTTTTTTTTTTTTTTTTTATTATTTTATTATTTTTACATGTGGGTCCCACAGGATTTGTGGTGCTAAAGAGTGATCCGGATCCTCCACCCCCCCAGAGATGGTCCTGACCAGATCCAAAACGTGGAGCCCACGGGTGACACCCTTAATAACAGTTTTTTTTTTGTTTTTTGGCCCACAAGCAACAAAAAAAGTAGTCCCCTTCACACGTATCGCACCCCCTCTTCCAGGGGGACTCTCTCATGAAACCGTCGGGATCAGCTGATCCGGGGCTCCCCCTACGACTTTAGCCCGCATAAGCACGAGTGGGCCCCGGGCTGGGTGATGATCCGGTTTTTTTTTAAATATTCTATTCCTCCTTACATTGGGCCCCCATAGCTAAATTTCGTGGTCACCGGATTCCTCCCAGGCCCCATGGGTATATTTCGTGGTCCGGGAAGGGGGGAGCACAAAGTGCTCTCCGTTAGGTTAGGGTCGCTGCTCACTAGCCACTTGCCCATGCAACCTGCTGCCGCCAACGAGCTTCACGTGGGATGGTCTGAATTTCCTACTCGTTCTACTCAAATCGTGAGTAAATGAAATGATACATATTTCGTCTCCTCTGCTCCTAAACAAAGTCCTTTATCTGGGATTAGAAGAAGATCATCTTTTTGGATTCTCACTTCAGTTTTAGGCGGCTCCCTCATCTAAACATGGCAGCAGAAACGAAAGTGACCGAGAAATCAGTATTAATGATATGCGGGGATTACATGGAGGACTATGAGGCCATTGTCCCCTTCCATGTCCTTCAGGCATTCGGCATCCGCGTCCATTGCGCCTCTCCCAGCAAGAGATCCGGCGACACCTGCATCACTGCTGTTCATGACTACATGGGTCATCAGGCACTCATCTCTGCTACTACTTGCACTGATTTCTTGATGTTTTTCAATCCATAAAAAAAAAAAAAAACTGAATTTGACCGAATCATGAATTTCACTCATATGTAACAGCTATACACGGAACTGCAAGGTCATCGCTTCACCCTCAACGCCAACTGGGACGAACTCAACACGGATTCCTACGACGCCCTCATCATCCCTGGAGGCCGATTCTCCGAACTCTTCAGCGGCCACCATGATGTCCTGCGCATCGTTTCCGAATTCGACAAAGCCCATAAACCAATTGCAGTTACTTGTCACAGCCAACTCATCCTCATTGCCGCCGGCGTCCTCCAAGGCAAGAAATGCACCGCTTTTTGGAGCTTGAAGCCGATAATCAATCTTGCAGGTGGTGTTTGGTCGGAACCCGACCCAATCACTTCTGCCCTTCTCGACTCCAACGTCATCAGCGCCATTGGTTGGCCTGCACATGCCCAGTACCTCGATCTTCTCTTCCGATCCATGGGAGCTAAAATCTTGCCACATCAGAGCAGAGCAATCCTTTTTCTTTGTGGGGTAAGCACCACTTTAGTTATTCATGAATATTCTTCGATTGCAGAATTAGAGCGTCAACAACCAATTTGTTAATTTTAGGGTTCTGAAATGTATTTTTCTCTTCTTCTTTGAAGGACTATGTGGAGGATTACGAGGTAAACGTACCCTTCCAGGCCATGGGAGCTCTGGGTTGCAAGGTGGATGCAGTTAGCCCGGGGAAGAAGAAAGGGGACAAGTGCGTGACGGCCATCCATGACCACATTGATGAACCAGAGGGAGTTCATGTTTGCTGCGAGAGACAGGGGCATAACGTAGTCATCACCACTGATCTCGATCAAATATGTGTCGACGATTACGACTGCCTTGTCATACCCGGGGGACGCTCGCCAGAGTTTCTGGTCATGGACGACAGGGTGTTGTCGCTTGTGAAGGAATTCTCCCAGAAGAAAAAGATTGTTTCAGGAATAGGCCAAGGGAAGTTGCTGCTTGTTGCCACTGGTATTTTGCAGGTCTGAATCGCTTCTCTTTCTAATCCAAAATCCCTTCTTTTGATCTTTTCTCTGGTTCACATAAGAGTAATTTATAGGGATGATGCCCGGATTCGGAATTGAATATTTGATTTTCGGTGAGATTTTTCAGGGGAAGAGATGTGCAAGCAGCACCGCAATGAAAGCTATCGTAAAGGTGGGTGGCGGATTAGTGGAATCTGCAGAAGCTGTGACTGATGGGGAGTTGCTAACAGCGAGCGGATGGCCTGCGCTTCCACACTTCGTTTCCCAACTCGCCAACCTCTTGGGTTTCTCCGTAGTCTTTTGATTGATTAGATCATTCGAAGAAATTGGAATTGTTGTTGTGATTGATAGAACATTTTCCTTTTGAAGCCCTAGAAATAAATGATATGAGGAATGGCGCCAGAATAATTAATTAATTAATTAAAAAAAAAATTTAAATAGAGAACAATTTCATTCATAGTGTTGGAAAGCACATGGAATTAGATTTACACAAATCTAGCCATGAAGAGGACAACGGCCATTCAATCCTTCCCAAAGATGTGAGTGCCTTCCTACTTTCTAATTGGATGGTGGAAAATAGAATTACCCCATCTAGGAACAAAAACAAACTTACACGAAACAAAAAAACTAAACAAAAGAAGAAGGGATGTAAACAATATTGTCAATCGCAGGAGAAATCTCTATAGTAACAAAGGTTTGAGCCTTAACCATCTGAATCAGCACTTGATAATTACTTTCAGCAATAATCTTCTCCATTTCTTTAGCCAAAGCCATAAGAACACTCAAAATTTTACCAAGTCCATTTTTGACTTGTGGATGTGTGATATTTGTTCTAACTTAATATCAAATGGTTGAGACTCATTTGCAAGTCACATCAAAGGGGCGTAATTAAATTAAAAAAAATAATTGATTTGACTTGAAAATGGACCTTAACCTTTTGATATGATGTTTGGACACATGTCACATCTATACAAGAAAATAGATGGAGAAATGGACCGAATATTAGTCCAAGAAGACCCTCTCTCAAAGCTAAAGCCTCCCCCTCAAATGGTAAAGAAAAAGAGAACGGAATAGAGGTAACAACAATTAACCTCCCATTATTAGGGGTGTAAATGGATAACTGAAATCCGCTTTCGAATTCGCATCTGCATCCGTTTAGGGGTATACGAATCCGTCTGATTACTAATAGGATGGAGATATGATATACCTCTTTCTTACCCATTATTATCCGTTTAAATTACTTATTTATATTTATTTTTCTTACTTTTATAAATTTTTTTACCTATGATATGTGATATTTTTCTAGATTTTCTACTAGAATAACTATCAAAGTTGCTAAATTCTTAAATTTCAAACCTAGCCCTCACAAATGAAATGGTAAAAATGTAAACAGGTAGTTAAAAACTTGTATTCAATCTTATATTCATGCCCATTTAGAAGAATCTACTTAAGAAAATATCTATCCGATTATTATTCGAATCCGACTGAATCAATCAAAAAACCAATAAGATATTATCCGAATCTGTCCGAATATAATAGGATGTAGATATGATATTACTACTATCTGATCCAAATCCGGTCCGTTTGCACCCCTATCCATCATCTCTTCTCAAAACACAACCAGGACCCCCACAAGATAAAGAAGGCACAACTGAATCAGATCTTCTAACACTAGTAACAACAACAATATTAAGCTTGAAACACCCCAAAGGAGGAGCAACCAAAAGATACATAAAAATAATCTTTCTAAGGCACATCCACCTAACCATTCACCATCAAGGAAACTAAGCAAAGTTAAAGATAGAAAATTGTTTAACTGCCCAATTCAATATCTCAAAACGGGAGCTTATGACACTCTGAAAAATCAATTTGTTCCTAGTTTTCCACCAACTCCAACATACATCGGCAGCAAAACCTGACACCTTCTCTTTGTCAGTTTTTCCTCACTAATTTAAATGGGGTAGTTATGCTATTTGGCTTTGATGAGGATAATATAGATATTTCATTCAAGAGTTAACAGAATCCTGAATGGAATGTTAAGAATATGTAACTTATAATTTTGAAAGTGTGTAATCTATAATTTAGGGCACTAAAGTGTGCAACTCAGAGTTTAAAACCCACTAGGGCCTGTTGGGTTATGTGAATCCAGATATTTTAAATCTCTGGATTCATGAATGTGAGATTTATATCCGTTTGGTTGTGAAAATCTCCAAATTCCTGAAATCTAGAGATTCATCTTTTTATACTAAAAACGTGAATATGTAGATTTATGGGTATGGGGTGAAATCCAGAGATTTCATCTCTACTATAAAAACGTTAAACATTTGCACATTCACAAAAATCACTAATGAATCCACTGATTTCATTCCACATATTCGGTTAACCAAACAGTTGATTTTATAAATTATGACTCCACAAATTTGAAATCTATAGATTTGAAATCTCTAAATATTTGAATCTTCATACTCATGTAACCAAACAGACCCTAAAGCATATAACCTATAAAAAAACTCAAAAATCCTTTTAAAAGTAAAAATGATTAAAATGCATCTACATCCAAAGATGCCAAGAAAAACAAGCTAGGCTTCCAAACAAGAGGGGCCCACAGCCAGTCATTTAGAAAAATGGTCATTTCGACGCGTTTAGGACTTTAAAATGCCCAGAACATTTCATATGGTAAGGGACCTATTGTAATCTATAATTGTTTTCCCCTTTTTGCCAGGAGCCCCACTGTTGAGATTCAGATCAAGCTTCCAAATCTACCCAAAAAAAACAAAAAGGAAAAATTCAAGCTTCCAATACAGTCGCGTGATAATTTCCGACCAAAATTTCTTCCTAACTGTCCAAAAAATATTCAAATAAAAACAAATATTACTGCTGATAAAAAACACAGCGACAAAAGCCACACAATAGGACCTATGGTTTGGATAAAACAATGAACTTAATCGGTTGTCTATCAAGAATTCTCCATATATTTAATCGTCAAAACGACCACAGATTTGTTGAGAAGAAAATCGATGGCAGAAAAAGATGAAAGAACTCCAACAGTCTCGTCATGGGAGACTTCTACAGAGTTCAATATTTCATTTGGAAGACAAAAATTATTGTCTTTTAAAAAAAAAAAAAAAAAAAAAAAGAGACAAGAAGAAGGAAGGAAAAAGAAAAAAGAAAAAAAAAGGGATAATTGTGAATTATCTTTGTTGATGATTTTTCCATGTACACATGGGTACTACATTCTTGCAAATAGATCACTTTTGTCTTCTATTTTTGTTCAATTCAAGACAATGGTTGAAAAACAAGTTTGCATGACCATCAAAGAATTCAATTAGATTGGGGTGGTGAATATGATCAACTAAATACCTCCTTGACACAATGTGGCATTATCCATCATGTAGCTTGTCCTTGTACTCATGAACAAAATGGGATGGCTGAACATAAGATACGCCACATTGTAGATACAACTTTAACTCTCTTAGCCCTTGCTAATCTCCCTTTGCATTTTTGGAATTATGTTGTTGATACTTTTATGAATCTAATTAATTGTTTACCCACTCGCGTCTTTCAAATATCTCTCCCTTTGAAAAATTGTATCAAAAACTCCCTAATTATAGTTTCTTAAAGGTTTTTGGTTGTGCTGTTTTTCTCTTTTTACATTCATATAACAAACATAAATTTTCATAAGTGGGTCTTCAAGATTAAAAGAAAGGGAGATGGAATAATTGAGCGTTATAAAATGTTGTTTGCCGATTACACAAGTCACTATATGGTCTAAAACAAGCGCCTAGAACCTGGTTCCATCACCTAAGCACCTTTCTCCACACCTTGGGTTTTGGAGGATCCAAAACTGACACTTCTTTCAGTTTTTGTATTAGTTTATATCGATCACATTGTGATTACAAGGTCTGATCCAACTGCAGTATCCCATATCATTCAATCCCTTGGGATAGAATTCTCCATTCGTGACTTGGGGACCCTTGATTACTTTTTGGGCATAGAGGTTATTCCAATAGTAGACAGCATCATTCTTTCCCAACAAAAATACATTGCAAATTTGCTCCGGATAATAGGAATGGATGGGGTAAAACCAGTACAGACGTTGATGGCTACATCAACCTTAGCTTTCACAACATAATTGGGAAATGTCTGGCTGATGCAACCTTGTATTGTAGTACAATTGGAGCATTGCAAATATATAACCTTGACCCGACCTGATTTATCTTACTCGATCAACAAAGTTTGTCAATCTTCGAAAGAGCCCATTGATGAACGCTAGCAAGCGGTCAAGAAGATCTTACACTATCACCCATGGGTTAGCCATTTCAAAGCACTTCACAAATCGTTTGCCTACAATGATACAGATTGGACAGGTTCTATTGATGATAGACACTCAACGGTTTGCAATTTATTTAAGAAACAACTTATTTCATGGTCTGCAAGGAAGCAACATACCATTGCTTGATCCTCCACAGAGGCAGAGTATCGTGCCATTGAGAATACAACAGCTAAGTCAGTTTGGCTCAAATCCCTACTACAAGAACTTAGAATTCAACTACCTCAACCACCATCTCTGTGGTGCGACAACCTAGGGGCTACATATCTCACCGTTAAACCCCTCTTTCATGCCAGAACCAAACACATCGAAGTCGATTCCACTTTGTCCACCATCTTGCTGCTCGAAAAGAATTATAGGTTAGATTCATTGCCACTCAAGATCAAATTGCAGATATCTTCTCCATTGTCTGCAGCCGCGTCACCCCGCGCGGCCCGCCCCCCCGGGGGGGGTGTTGTTTTTTTTTTTTTTTTGCTTTGAAAATTCCCATATTGTTGTTTGTATCAAACTCTATTCCTACAAATCAGTTTTTGTAAAACTCAAATCACCTTATACGTTTCCCTAGTTGTACCTAACAATTGTAATTGTTTCTCATGATATACAAACCAGTCGCTAACCACAACTGGGGTATGCAAAACTTCTGCAAATATATTCTTTACAATGCAACCTCTCTAGCATCGCGGCTCGGAGGACATGGTGTTATCATTACCCAGTCTTGGGAGATTCTGTGAACCATAATCATACATATTCTTCACCTCCTTAGTTATTAGCTGTGTTCTTCAAAACAAGTAATCTGAACAGTTTTTTCCCCTTTAAGTGAGGCGCAACGATGACTTCGAAAAGCGGTCAAGCTGTGCCAAGACTCTGGCAGCCTTCCTTCCTAGCTGGCCTTCTTCATGAATGCTATGGGTAGTCAAGGAAACAAGATGCATCCTAGCTTGCGATTTATAATAGTCAACTAGTTCCTTCACTGAAAAAACCTTCTCCAAAAGACTTAGAGCTTTTTCTTTTAAGAACGGAGGTCCCCAGTTTAGCACCTCCAGTGTTGGACAGATAGCTTTTGCTTCATGTAAAGCATAAACCCCTCCATGCGATGCATCTCCCAAAATCAATGTGGACAGTGTTTGCAGTGCTTCATAGGCAGTTTCATTAACCTTCTCTTGCAAGAGTTGCACCAGTTCAGGCAAAGCATTTGCCATCACCAGACAAAATGTCGAGTTCACGCTGCAAATGCCACCATGGACTGGACAAAGAGTCACATGCACTGGACGAAAACACCACCAACTGTTTGGTTTAGACACAACCGTGAGTTTTGGACTGCTCAAGGACAAGTTACCAATGAGTGCTGCGGTTCTTGCCTTGGCTGTTACAGAATCAGACTTGAGATAGTTCAAAAGTAAAGGGTAGACCCCTAATTCAACCACCATCCGTTGTGTGCCAAGATTTGTAGGATCTGTGAACCTGAAGAGTGCTCCAAGAGCATTCTCCTTTGCTTCCATAGTCCCAGATCTCAAGATATGCAAGACTGCAGGCAATGCATCTGATCCAATCAACATCATGGTGAGTCCTACATCAGATTTTGGAAGATTGGCTATTAACTCAGCTGCTGCCATTTGTACATCCCTGCTACTGTCATCCTTAAGAAAGTGCACCAAAGTCTCCACCCTCCTCTGCAGGAGGAGGAATTCCCCAATCCCCTGAGGCTCTTGAATGGAGAAACGAGATAGCAGGCTAAGGGCAAGTTGTTGGATTTCTGGGTCAGGGTCATCTAACAAAGGAAGGATAATAGAAACACCACCAGAAATAGAAAATGCCTTCTCCACAGGCTTCGCTTCTGACTTGCAAATTGCAAGCAACGCATGCAACAGAGGCTTGCGGAAGCAATGGGATAAGCTTGAATTCTGTTGAAACACAAGCAAGTTGGTGACAATCTGCTCTAAGTCGAGGCAATCCCCTTTTGAATCAGTTAGGAACAAAATCCCATCACCATTTGAAGAAAGTCTCTCCAGGATCTTGGAGCACCTCTCAATAATAAAGGTGCATATAT
Organism: Hakea prostrata; assembly: GCF_041222555.1. Lineage (NCBI taxonomy): Eukaryota > Viridiplantae > Streptophyta > Magnoliopsida > Proteales > Proteaceae > Hakea > Hakea prostrata. The sequence continues at coordinate 24,816,344 of NC_142600.1, read as the reverse complement.
GAGAAGTGAACAACAGATCAAGAACAAGAGGAACTCCACCAGCAGATGCAATTAACCTTTTGTTCTCACGGCAACTAGACAGTTTAACTAAAACAGACAAGGCCAAGTTTTTAGACTCAAGACTTCCCAATACCATTTCCAGCAAGGGTGGTATTACACCTTCCTCACCAAGAAGTGTTATATCCTGAGCAACCAATTCCATGTTCAACAAAATTTTCACCATTGATATCCTAGATGAGTCCGGCCCTGAAAACAAGGATCACTACCTCATGATTAGGCCAGAAAGGAAGAGAAATCCAAACAATGCACTAATAATGAATCATCATGATTCATTTAAAACTGAAAAAAAATTCAAATTCTTCAATCGACATTTTTTTCCTAGCCTGCTTATCATGTGAGAAGCAATGCTAGGGTTCCGCTGGAGATACTGATATTACTTGCAAGCAGAACCTTCCAGGTCAGAAAATAATTTTATAGAGGCAGGTAATAAGTAGAAAGAAGTTTACCAACCTTGAATTAGTCGAATAATAAGTGGCTTATACCAGTTGGCCCTAGCAGCATAAGCAATGTTTTCTTCATCATTCTCACAAAGCTTTAGCAAGATCTTTTCAGCTTTCTCTGCTGACTCAATAACTGTATCTTTCAGAAGTTTAACAAGGAAGAGAATTGCACTGCTCTGATGAGAAAGTTTTCTTAAAACAGATAGATTCCATCCAGATCTGTCTTGCAACAACTCAAAGAGAAGCTCGACTGCAGCCGTTGATATATTTGGGTCAGAGCATAAGCAGGGAACCAGGTTTTCTACTCCTTGACACTCAACCACCTTATCCTGAAATTTGGATTTAGAAATTATCAAAAATATAGTACAAAGCTCAAAAATGTGACTGCAACAAATGAATTACAATTTCTAGATGATGCAAACTACAGTTGAGTTGATTTGATCTTCAAAAAGTTACAAAAAATTAAAAGCAATCAAGCATCATTATAATTATTATCCCAACTGGCAACTACCCAGGTTTGTTTATGGATCTCATCCCTCCTTTCCACTTCATCTAGGGCTAGTTCTTCTATTAAAGAACAACTTAGCATTGGCACTTCAATTAAAGAAAGATGCCCTCAATTGAGAATCGTCTCCTTTTTCTTTTATGGTGTATCCTTACAGCAATATACCCATCTTGGCCATCCCTTATCCTATTAGAGGCTCCAACTTGCAATTAAACACTCTGCCCCAGTTTATATGATGGGAGAAAAACATTTGACCTGACTTATTCCTTGAATTTCATCGGGATACTTCTACATTCATTTCTAATACAGTGAATTTTTCCATCCCTAATCCATTAAAATCCCAAATTATGATGTCAATTATTCTTTGGGAAAATTACATGACTAGCTACTTTTAGGTTTCCCTTTACAAAAGTAGCTACTCAATGTTTCGATTAACAAAACTAGCTAAAACTGACTTTGGGTTTACAAAACTAACCAAAACAGTGATTTTTCATCGTCTTTGGACATTCTTACCCTTAAAACTAATCATACGATTCATATGAACAGATTAGGCAACCATGAAAGTAATGAAATAATAATAAATAAATAATGCAGAGGTTGGGGTTCCAGGAAGAAGATGATGGTTGCCTAATGTCGATATGGTTATTTTAGAGGTAAAAACATCCAAAGGGGATGAAAAATCACTATTTTTTTTAGTTTTGTAAACCCAAAGTCAATTTTAGCTAGTTTTGTTAATTGATACATTGAGTGGCTACTTTTGTAAAGAGAAACCAGAAAGTAGCTAATCATGTAATTTTCCCTTATTCATTCACCCCTGCAAAGAAAAAACAACTAGGCAAAGAAGAGGGAAAATTTTTTTTTTTTCTTGTTCCATGGGAATGTTTAATGGTAGTCACAGCAAAAAGGAGTTGTACCAACATAAAAACAAGAAGCATGTCGATGCATATAACAGTACAGGCAAAGGATAACAGTCAGTGCAGCATAAAATGCAATAATCCTCAGGTTTGGACTTCCCTACCCCCACTCTCTAACACCCCCCCCCCATGACCTTACTATCTGGACCCTATCTCCATCTAAAACATTCTCCATTTCCTCAGCCTGGAACCTCCTCCACCCCCCCCCCCCCCCCTTTCCTCTTGCCCCTTGGACCCCCTAGTTTGGTTTAAGGGTCACATCCCTCGTCATTCCCTTACCCTCTGGAGAGCCCTCAACCTTGGCCTCCCTACCCAAAGCTTTCTTTCTAGCCGTCGTATACCGATTAACCCCAACTGTATTATTTGTTGGAGTGGTTCAGAGGACTTAGAGCACCTTTTCTTCACCTACCCCTTCTCTTGCCTCCTTCGGGGAAAAGCTTAGCCTCCATTTGGCCCTGTTCAAGACGCTCATTCAGTTTCACTTAGGATTGGCATTGGATTTTTAGACTCTATTCTGGATCGTCCATTTGTGATTGGGTTGGCAAGATGGTCTTCAGTGCATACATCCACCATCTGTGGTGGGAACACAACCTCAGGAAATGGACTTCCAAATCTCGCTCTATTGACTTGATTTGGAAAACCATCTATTTTTATGTTTCTTCTAGGCTCCAGTCTTATCCCCCATCCCCCGGTTAATGGACACCCCAAGGAACAAGCATATTGTTGTTACCTGGGTTCTTAACTCCTCTTTTCAGCCTCTCTCTTGAAGGCTTGTTCCCCCCCCCCCTTCCTCTCTCTCTCTCTCTCTCTCCCCTTTTGTTTCTTCTTGTTGGTTAATATATTCTTTATTCATCCAAAAAAAATGCAATAATCCTCGGCAGAGAGAGAGAGAGAGAGAGAGAGAGGGATGTCCCAATCATACAAATTTGTGCTGATGAGATTACATTTCTTCATCCTATTGGTGGTTAAGTAAAATGTTATCAATTCACAATGCAAGGATTCATTTCTACCATAGTAGACAAAATTGAGACATTTATTGAACAAAATCCATATTTGCATCTGATTATTGTATCTTCAACGATATAGTTGAGCATACCTTATATTAAATTGTTTCCTGATTTTAGCCTATGAATTATAAAGAAAAAACTGAGCCTAAAGGGAAAAGGAAACCATGCAAAGTAGGAAAATGGGACTTTCATCATAATGAAAATAGAATATGTTAACAATGGAATATCTGAGCTGCTAACCTTATTTCTGGTGTGCTCTTCTATAACAGTCTTCAATGTAACTAAAATTCTTCTCTTCATATCTTTGTTACATGAGCTTCCAAGAATCGAGACTAAAATATCAATAAGCCCTGCTATAGCAATCCAGTCCTTGTTGATTGGGCTTTCTAATATAAGTTCCTCAATTTGGTCAATAGCCTCTTCCACGGACAAATCCTCACCTGTTGATAGCTTTACTCTGGCAGATCTGATCTTGAGACAGTAATTGAGTTCCCGCCACTCTTCAATTGACTGCCTCAGCTTAAGGTTGGACCTCAAAGAAAAGTCCTCAAGAGGTTGACCAGTGTCTGGGTCGGTTCTCTCTCCCGATTCAAACCAGGCCTGAATAGCCCCTCTCTCACATGTAGTACCAGTGCAGATGCTAACAGGGTCAAACATCACAGCCTTTGATATGGGACAAATGAAAGAATTAAATGGAGCTATGTATTCTCCCCATGTCACATATTTTTCAATGGCCTGAAGCCTCAGTAAATACTGTTCCTTGACTTTCTGATGATCATGTGCAGCATCGGCTCGGGAGAGTAGTTCAATGACCTGTTCCAGGAAGAACACTTCTGCCCTTTCCTTTCGAGTTGCAGCCTCTTCTTTTTCCCTTCTAAAGCTTTCAAGCTCTTCACATATTTTTGAGGGTTCGATAGGAATCCCAACTGCCTTTGCTATTTCTTCAAGCATGTCATTTGCAAATCCTTGATCAACTTTTTGCTCCTTAAGACCCTGGTCCAATTTTTCTACAATCCGGACCTGGGTTTGAGAAACCTCAAATTCTGCCCTTTGCATATCATTCTGTAACCTGTTCACTTTTTCGGAGATGCCTGAAAGGACTTCAGTGCTCGCAAGAGACAAAGCAGCCAGTGATCTTCCAATATCCCTTGTCACATCTTGTACCTCCTTGACTATGCTCCTGCATTTGATCAATAAATAGAAACGAGCCCTATTTTTGTACTTCTCTACCAAGTGATTTGCCTTCTTAACATCTTCTTCAAGGAAGGCCAGAGCTTGTCGAGCAGTCTGAGAATCATTCAACTTTCGCAATTGCAATTCCTCTAAAACGGGTTCAATGTCAAAGAGGTATTTCGAAAGAGTTCTGAAGCTCTCCTTCTCTATGAGGACATCCTTTGCAGCTTCAGCAGTTTTTATGACATGAGTTGTTAGATAGGCCAAAATGGTTCCTAATGGTAATAGCTCCAACGCCATTATAAGAACAAGAAGTTCATCACATGATTACACATATTGCAAAACCTGATTCTGGAAGGCAAAACAAGAAAGTTAATTGTAAGAACAAAGGACCGTGAACCCAGCCAAAGAAACATGTTAATGAATAAGTATTGTAAGGGGTATGACCCTTGTGTACTGTGGGGATGCACATGGACATGCACATGCTGTGTGTTCCCTTTTTCAGTACTTGTAACCAGATTGGAAGATCTTTAAAAATCTTTCTAATCTGGAAAGATATTTGCTAGTCTGGAAACTTTCAGCTATATGACATACTTCTAAGGGGGAGAGTTGTAAATTGCACAACCCTCCATTTCCTCCTCCTCCCATCTCTTCTTCTTCTCCACCACTTCTCTCTTCCTTTTGGTCTTTGTTATTTCAAGCTATTTTAATTTTAATTTTGTTACATGGAATCAGAGCAGTGACTACAGATCCCATTCTGACATTACAACGGTGTCGGTTGCCAGTTTGAGAGTGGTCTGAGGATATTTTAACTCTACCTATTGCTGCCTATCTTTTGCTATTCTCAGATCCTCAACTTGATTCCTGAGTTGCCACTTCTCTTCTGCAATGAGTGCTTAGAAACTCTTGGTTCTACACTTCTACTTAGTGCAGCAATTTTGTTGTGTGTCTCTATTTGGATGTGATCAAACAACCCTTTCACATGAAGAGCTAAATCTTCTGTCTGATTTATGCTGACTTTATAGCTATGGTGCTTTACTCTGGACTGTTTTTCTCCAATTCTTTCTTCTTTCTTTCTTTCTTTCTTCTTTCTTTCTTTCTTTCTTTCTTTCTTTTTTTATACTGTTTATTATTATTCCTCCATATCTAATGCTACATGTAAGCGGAGATTGGAGACTTCTATTATATTTTTTCAAAACTTCTCTTAAGATGGTATTCTATAGCAACAACAACAACTACCTCCTTGGTCTGTACTATCCTATACTGCATTTTACCTACCCATTTGGTCAGTAGTAATCCATATCACCTTTTACCTACCTACTTGTTATGTACTAACCCATAGTGTCTTTTACCTACTCATTTGGTCAATAGTAACCCATACAGCCTTTTACCTATTTGATCCGCAATAACCCATACTGGATATTGCATACCTACTTGGTCTGCAAAACCCATTGATGTGAACAAGGGTTCACCCCTGGCCGAAACCCTGGAGCGGGCCCCAAGGCCACTCCAAAGGGGCGCACATAGGGCTGGCCCAACCCTCCTAGAGGGATACTTTGTTCCATTCCAACCCTAAATACATGCTGGAATTAATTTTCAGAATCTTATTTCTTCGTTTTCAAAGAGTCTTGATTAGTTAGAAGTCTTGTTTAATTTAAAGATGAGTTCTTGGGTCCTTAGTAGTCTTCTTTAAAGGACTCTTACAAGTCTTTATTTACAAGAAGAGTTCCAATTCTTTTTGTTGAAGTCTTGGTGTCTTAGGAGGAATCTATTTTCAAGGAGATTCCATTAGTTGTCTAGTTTAAATAAAAGTCTTTGCTTGTGTGGAAAAAATTAATTGTGAAGGAGATCCTAAACTATAAAGGATTCCCAATTACATTGGAGTCTTTAGTAGGCTATAAATAAGCCTAGTCTTTCATTGTAATCTTGAAGTCTGATCATGGTTGTCCAGGCAACAAGGTGATAGAGAGCAACGAAAACCAAGGCGACAAAGCGACAACAGTTCATTTTGACCCAAAATCAGGCCTAGGCGACTAGGCGGATGCTGGATGCTTTGCAACCATGAGTTTGATTATTGAATAAAATTGAGTTTGAGTCAAGAATAGTGGTCTTGTCAAGGAGGCTACGGTTGGGTATTTGAGAGTTCTCATTCAAGATCAGCATCTCTTTCAAGATTTCAGCTTTCTTCTTTCAATTTCTAGCGGCCATTTACAGTCAAAGCAACTTCCAAGTAAGTACAACAAAGGCCCATACCCTCCACTCACCTCCCAAACACATTGCACCCCTCCCCTCCCATGATAGCCCCTCACCAGCCCTCCCCTCAACCCCGAAGGCCTTCCCCAGCCCCCCCCCCCAAACCTTCCTTGCAACAGCAAAACACCCCCCTCCCCCAGCCCCCTCTCTCTTCTCTACTGACTGTGGCTCGAGGCAAAAAACAAAAACAAAAAACAAAAAAAAAAAAAAAAAAGAAAGAAAGAAAGAGAGCAAGAATGAAAGAAAGATCGCCCAAGATCTCAAAACCCTATCCCATCCCATCCCACAAAGTTGAACAATTTTCCCTCCTAAGTTTCCACCCAAAACCCTAATTTTTCCCTCATCATTCCATAATTTTCTGTTAACCCAAACCTTTAGTTAGCCTTTACCAAACCAAGACACCCATAATTTTTTAAAGACACAAATCAACCCATACCCTTCCCTCAAGTTCCCCAATAATTCTTGAACCACCCATTAAATCCTTATTCTTTTGCTTTCAAATTTATCAAAGATACTGGGAAAACCCTTAATTTTAGGGAAACCATCCTAACAACCCTAACTCTAAATTTGGGTTTCCATCACCCATTATTGCCTTTTACTTACCTACTTGTCTGCAGCAACTCAGACTACCTTTTACCTACCTACTTGGTTCACATTAACCCATATCTTTTACCTACCTATTGGTCAGCAATAACCTATATTGCTCTTTACTTGCCCATTCTTTTACCTACTACTTGCCTTCTTGTGGAGAGCTTACGTGCAGACATTGGAGTTGCACTTTTTATCTTCTCTTATTGAGATTCCTAGCTAGTTACCAACCCCTTGTGATGTAGCCAATGGAGATGCTACACTTTTGAAACAATTACTACTTACTAATATTGGCATTATTTGGATAGTGCCTATGACATTATTATTGTAGTTATGCTTGTGGATGTGGTTCACATTTATTCTTGCCTATCATTCTTATTGTTAAATAGTTCATTCTACATGACATTTTTTATTTAAGTTGTTGTTGATTATCTCCTAGGAGAAGTTCTCTTAGTGCTTAACGGTGCTTGCTATTGCTACTTGTGCTCAATATTGATGTAGTTTTTTAATTTATGTTCTTGTTGTTCCAACCTGGAGAATTTGATATGCATATTCCAGCTCAAGGGGGAGTTTTAATGATTCAGTATTGTAAGGAGAATATGATCCTTGAGTGTTGTGGGGGTGCTTATAGGTCATACGCATGCACTCCATTCCTTTATTAGTCTCTTACTAGTTTTAGTTTGTTTCCCTTTTTTGCCTTATTGTTTGGATGTCAAATAAGTCTAAAACAGGATTGCAATATTTATTTGTATTTTCAGTACTAGTAATCATGTTTGAAGATATTTGAAGATCTTTTCTAGTCTAGAAACTTTCAGCTATATAATATACTATTGAGGAGGAGAGTTGTACCTTACACAACTCCTTGTTTCCTCCTCCATCTTTCTTCTTCTCCACCACTTCTTGGGTCATGCTCATGCTCACTATTTCCTTTATTAGTTTCTTTCTATTTCAAGTCTGTTTTCCTTTTTCCCCTATTGCTTGGTTGTCAAGCTAAGTCTAGTTTAGGCTTGCAATATTTGTTTCCTTTTTTTTTTTTTTTGGTAAAGTATTTGTTTCCTTTTCAGTACTTGTAACTAAATTGGAAGATATTTGAAGATCTTATTAGTCTAAAAACTTTCAGCTATAAGTATATTACGGAGGGGGAGAGTTGTACCTTGAACCACTCCCCATTTCTTACTTCTCCATATCCTCTTCTTCTCGACCACTTCTCTCTTCCTTCTATTCTCTGTTATTCCTAGTTATTTTAATTTTAATTTTAATTTTGACACAAAACAAAAGGAGAAGCTCATTCCAAGTAAACAAACTAGAATTAGTGAAAACCAAATAAGTTGGAAAGAGAAGTGCTCAAAACAAACCATGTCCACAGGGTAGTCCTATCCAGCCAACTTGTCAAATTCATTCTTTATAGCAAAGAATGCACCCCGTGCACAATATCACTTATCGTTCAAAGGAGAAGGAAACCAGAAATGGAACCTGACAACAATCATCAACTGCAGAGAGTTCAGAATCAATCTATTTAAAAGCAAAAAGGGTTTATCTCTTCAACAGAGTCATTCCATTCCTATAAAGGATATCAAAAAGTGGAAAACATAGTTGACGACAAAAGGGCTTGTGGAAAACGTAACGAGAGCAGCGAAAGCGGAAAGTCTGTACCTCAACGCAATTGAGAGTAAACAGAGGGTTACCGTTTTTATCGGACGAAGACGTCGAAGTCAGTCGACCCGGAGAAGATTCTGCAATTTCTATTTATATATGATTCGTTAGTTGAAGAAGCACACGGCATTCTTTCAGTGGTTGATAACCTTAAGTAGAGCTGAAACTTCAACGATGATGCAAAATACACAGTGAGTTGGAAATTTTCTTAACCCGCTGGGCCACCACTGATCAGAAAACTAATTGGGTTGTAAAGTATCTGAAATCTCCTGTTGAATTTTCGCTTTGTCGCGTTCATTTTAGTTCTCACTATGGGTTAAAGAGGTAGGAAGGTGCTATTAAGGCTTTGGAATCTGGAATGGCGTACCAAAAAGGGAAAAATCTGGAACGAGTGGAATGTAAAGCTAAAATTTTCAACCCAGATAGCCAAGAACGGAACTATAATTCTCAACCCAACCCAAATGGTGTGTTTCACCTGTACTTCCTATATGATATTTCTTTCCCATTGAGGAATCGATGGGGTTGAAATTTTCTTGGTCGGGTGCCTGCGAGCGTGAAATGGTCCGCCTGCGAGCGTGAAATGGTCCGCCTGAGTGGCGTGAAATTGTCCGCCTGAGAGCGTGAAACAGTGTGCCGGATCAGCGATCGTTTAACAGCAAAGGAAAATCGAGATGTCTTCGCAAAAGAAAAGGATCCAGGAGCGTGTTTAGATTCTGGTTTGTATTGCCTTCGCTGCTTCTAAACTCAGTGGATTCAGTCCGTCGCTGAGCGTAAAATAGTCCGCCAGTGAGCATATTTTTGGTTCTCTGTTTGAAGCGTTGTTGGGCTGTTCTGTCGATCAGTTTGATACTCTAATTTTTTCACCACATTTTCTAGCAAATGCAGCGGAAACAATGGGAAGGAGAGTCATCTGGCGGTCGAAGCAGACCAGTTTCAGATCTTCCGCCGGAGACGCAGGGGAACCTGATTTTTCTAGACGATGCTGAGGAGGATCGATTGGAACAAAGGGATGAGCTTATTCTTGTGGGGAAAGTAATAGATAGCCGTCCTTACCGCAAACAAGCGGTTTCTGAAGGGTTGATATCGGTATGGCATTTATTGGAGGATGTCATTGTGACACCAAAGGAGAATATCAACCATTGTTTTACCTTTCAGTTTACACACAGATTAGACTTGATTAATGTTCTGGAAGGGAGCCCTTGGACGGTGGGAGGTAATCTTATAGTGCTGGAGCGTTGGAGACCCAAGGAGGATTGGCAGTTTATTTTTACAGAATTTTGGGCTCAACTTCACGACATACCATCAAAGTTGTTGAAGGTGGAATTGGGGTTACAGTTATCAAACTTGATAGGGACACCCAGTAAGGTGATGCTAATTGAAGGTGATGTTGGAGCAAATAGAAGGGCTTATCTTAGATGCCGAGTTAAGGTGAACATCAAGATGCCGCTGAAGCATGAAGTTACAATACAGAGGCGAGATGGGAACCAACATAGGGTGAGAGTTCAATATGAGAGACTTCCTATTTTCTGTTCATTTTGTGCTTGTATTGGTCATGAAGCTCGTCAATGTCGAAGGCTCTTTGAGGCGCAAGAAGACCATCTAGAAATACATGGTAACTGCATCATAGAAACGTGTCCAGAGCGTCCTCAATTAATTTTCCAGTCAATACTAAGAGTAATGGCTCCGTTTCAGAGATGTATTGATGAAGCTAGTTACATGGTGGCGGGATCGACAGAGGTAGTTATTCCTCCGTCAAATGCAGCGGCAGAGATTCGCCGGAGGAGACGTGAGCATACCGGAGTGGGAAGAGAAAGAGGTAGGGAACAAGAGTCTGGCGATGTACAGCTGCAGGTAGTAGGTGGCAGCAATAGGGTGTTGACTTCCTCGTCAAGTATGCAGGAAAATAGGAACTTGGCCCCAGTTATGGAGGATTTTTCAACTTTCGGCGTTGCAGGTGCCATTACACAAGCTCAGCCATCACCTCAGCAAGTCCAAGAAAATCAGCCCAATATCAATCCACTGCTCTCCTTACTTGGACAAAATGATCTGCAAACATTAAATGTTCTTCAGAACCAGTTGCAGCACCTTCCCAACGCCACTGACCTGTTAACCATTCTTCCAATCTTATCTAAGTTCTCTCTAAATCAACTTCTCCCAAACCAGCTCAGAACCGATCAGGTTGAACCGGACCCAAATCTCAATCCCATTATTACCCCTTTAAACCAAAATAACAAACAAATGGTTTTGAACCCAAGCCTAAGCCCAAGCCCAAGCCCAAGCCCAAGCCCAAATCCAATTGCTATTAACCCAATCTCTTTACCATCTAAGCCATTAACCCTTAGGACCCCATCAAGCCAACTTACCATCGAGGCTTCTCCATCTAATAGCCCAAATACCTTTTTTAATCATCAGTCCATTATCAATAGGGAACACTGTAGCCCTTTACCACCACATTCTTACATGGAAGGATTTAAAGAGAGAAGCAAGAGATTGAGAAGTGAAGTTATAGAAGTTGAGCAGGAGAACAATATGATGGAACATGACTCACACCAAATCGAGGGTAATTTTTTATCCTTGGACCCCTCGGTGACTGGGGGATATCAGTCCCAAGAGGAGTCATGAAATGCCTCAGTTGGAATGTTCAAGGTCTGGGAAGGAGCCTAACATTTCAATCTCTGAAATTCCTTTCCAATAAGATCAAGCCAGACATTTTGTTTTTAATGGAGACTAAGAGTTCAGATAAAAGAGTTAGAGCAATTGGTAGAAGGTTGAAATTTTTTAATTGTTTTTCTGTGGAGCCTGAAGGGAAAGCAGGGGGTTTGGCAGTCTTCTGGTCTGATACAGTGAAGGTGGAGATTCTTTCGGCTAACAAGCGTATCATTGATTCTAAAGTGAGCACTTCAAATGAGAAGGATGTATTTCTTACTATGGTGTATGGGGATCCGTTGAAACATAAAAGAAGAGGTGTGTGGGAGCAACTAATTGAAATTGGGAGAGATCGTAATGAGGAATGGGCTTGTCTTGGAGACTTCAACTCTCATTTGTCATGGAGAGAAAAAATGGGAGGTAATGGTCAGGTTAGTAGGGACATGGAGGAGTTCAGAAATGTGTTAGATGATTGTGAATTATTGGAGGCAACATCCCATGGTCCAGCATTTACGTGGTCTAATCATAGAAAAGGTAGGGACAACATCAAGGTGAGACTTGATAGAGTCTTCTTCAATTTAAAATGGGAGTCCACATTTCCTGATTCAATTGTGAAGGTGAATGCTAGTTTGGGTTCAGATCACTTACCCATATGGTTGGATACAGAAGGAGTTGCACCACAAGGGAGACGTCCATTTAAATTCGAATTGATGTGGTTGGATCATCCTGGGTTTGGGGAGGTGGCAGCAACAGCATGGGATATCCAGACAAGCGGTAATGCAGCAGAGGTCTTGCAGAAGAAGTCTTTGAACTGTCAAGAAGTGTTCAGTAAATGGAACCGAGTAACATTTGGCAATATTCAAGATACTATAAAAGTTCTTTTAGAAGAACTTGAGGAGTTACAAGATTGCCTTCCTTCAGCTTTAAATCAGGAAAGGGAAAAAGAAATTCAATTGAAGTTGGGAAATTTGTTTAAAAGGGAGGAAGTATTTTGGATGCAAAGAGCTAAACAACATTGGGCAATTGAAGGAGATCGAAATACAAGTTATTTTCACCACTCAGTACTTCAAAGAAGAAGGCACAATCGTATTATCAAGCTAAGAAGAGATGATGGGAAATGGACTGAAAATTTTGGGGAGGTGACAGAAGAGATTCAAGAAAGGTATTCCACAATCTTTGCAACAGGGGGTGTGGATGAAGAGGCGTTAAATACTGCATTACTAGCCATACCAGCCTCGGTTTCTGACGACACCAACAACAACTTATGTGCTATACCTGATGCAAAGGAGATTCAAGAAGCACTCTGGGTTATGGCTCCAATGAAGGCTCCTGGTCCAGACGGTTTACCACCGGCATTTCATCAAAGAATGTGGTCTCTTGTGGGTAAGGATCTATGCTATTTCGTTCAAGAATTTTTTCACACAGGTCATATGCCAAGTCATGCTAATATTACATATATTTGCTTGCTGCCTAAAGTGAATCAACCTGAAAAAGTTGATCATTATAGGCCAATTAGCCTTTGTAATATTTCTAGCAAAGTGATTAGCAAGATTATGGCAAATAGACTTAAACCCTATCTGGAGACTCTCATTTCCCCAGTACAATCTGCATTCATTCCAGGTAGACTAATATCTGATAATGTTTTAGTAGCACATGAAGCGTTTCATTATATCTCTCACAAGAAGAAGGGGAAGAAATTATTGATGGCTATTAAGTTAGACATGCAAAAGGCTTATGATCGGATGGAATGGAAGTTTATTGAGAAAGCATTAGGGGCTTTTGGGTTCTCTGATAAGTGGATTGGTATGATTATGTCTTGTCTTACTTCTGTCTCATATCAGATTTTGGTCAATGGAGTCCCTCAAAAACCAATTACTCCCACTAGAGGCATAAGACAAGGAGATCCTCTCTCTCCTGCCTTGTTTGTCTTATGCTCTCAGGTCATGAGTGCCATGTTGATGGAGGCCAGAGATGCAGGAATTATTTGTGGAATGAAGATAAGAAATAGAACTCAGCCTATTACTCATTTGTTGTTTGCAGATGATAGTATTATCTTCACGGAGGTAAAATTGAAGGAGGTGCATAATCTTAAATCTTGTCTAGAACTGTATTGCAAGGCAAGTGGGCAATGTGTTAACTTTCAGAAGTCAGGAATTACTTTCTCTCCTAACACCCCGAAGAAGTTCGGGAAGATGGTTCGCAAAAATTCGAGGATTCCTCTCTCGCTGGTCCTAAAAGTATTTAGGTCTTCCTACGAATTCGGGATTTCAAAGGTGGAATTGTTTAAGGAAATCAATGAAAGGGTGGATAGTAGACTGCAAGGTTGGAGGAAGAGACTATTATCTAAGGCAGGAAAGGAGGTGATGATTAAATCTGTGGCTCTATCTATGCAAAATTATGCCGCATCGCATTTCAAGTTGCCAGAAACTCACCATAAGAAATTAAAAAAGGCAATTTCCCAATTCTATTGGGGGGAGAAGGTGGATAAGGCAGCGATGTGTTGGGTTTCATGGGATCGGATGTCCAGGGCAAAGGATAAAGGGGGACTGGGGTTCAGAGATCCATCTCTCCACAATAGAGCTATGTTGGGTAGGTTAGCTTGGAGGATTTGGTCCAATCCAGAGGGGTATTGGTCCAAACTTTTTAAAGCTCTTTATTTCCCTCATTGTGACTTCCTAGAAGCTTCTTTAGGGTCACAGCCATCTTGGGCTTGGAGAGGCATTTTAGTTGGGAGAGAAGTACTACAAAAAGGGTTAATGTGGAAGGTGGGTTTAGGTGAGCACATTCATATTTGGGAAGATTCTTGGTTGTGTTCTACGTGGAATTTCAAGGTGCAACATCAGGAATTTCGAGCAAGCTCAAATTTGACTAGGGTTGGGGAATTGATTGATCAAGAGACTAGAAAATGGAAGTCTCATTTAGTTCTTCAAACCTTTCATGTTGATGATGCAGAAGAAATCTTGAAAATACAATTAGGTCTTTTTCAATTGGAAGATAGACTTATTTGGGGTGCAAATAGGAATGGGATCTTCACTACTAAGAGTGCTTATCACCTCCTCACCAATGTCAGAGACCATTTGCATCAGGGTAATCAAACCTCTCAGTTACCAGATAGGATGTGGAAAAATGTTTGGAGCTGTAATGCCCCCCCGAAGGTGCGTAATTTTATTTGGAGGGCCTGTTCTAAAGCATTGAGCACAGGAGTTAATTTAGGGAAGAGAAAAATGGTGAAGGATATAACTTGTCCAAGATGTGGATTATCTGAAGAAACAGAAGATCATATAATTATGGATTGTGCATTTGCAAGAGCTGTTTGGTTTGGGTCAGATTTCTCATATATCCCTCCATTATTGAACCCTGAGTTTACTAAGTTTGTGTCAGATTGGTTAAAATTGGATAGTGAAGGTCAAAAGAAAGGGCACCGAGCTGGTTTAGCCGCACTAATTTGTTGGAACTTATGGCTGTCTCGTAATGATCTCATCTTCAATGGAGTGAATTCGACACCATCCCAGGTGTTCACGAAGGCTCTCGCTCAGTTTGAAGATCTTTGTAGTTCCCAACTTCTTTCGGTTAAGCCTTCGATATTGGGTGATGAGAAAGGAAAAAAGAAGGAAGTAAGGTGGTCTAAGCCTTTGAGTGGGGTTGTTAAACTGAATTCAGATGCAGCTAAGGTAGGATCAAAAGGGGGACTGGGGTTTATTATCCGAGATTGTAGAGGGTTGCCGCTGGTGGCGGTGTCTATTTCAGCGAGCTTCACTGAGGTGCTTCAAGGAGAAGCTCTAGCGCTAAGAGAAGGATTACTTCAGTGTTTGGCTGAGGGGTTCGAGATGATTGAAGCTGAGATCGATTGTTTGCAACTTTACAATGTTCTTGAAGACAAGATTCAAACCCCTGTTTGTGTGGACAATTTGAAATGGGATATTAAGTACTTAGCTAGAAAATTTGTAGGTTGCAAATTTCTTTTCTCTCCAAGGGAGACTAACAGCGTAGCTGACTCTCTGGCACGGAAGGCTGTCTCCTCACCGGGGAGGTTTGACTGGCCTATTTCCACTACCTGGATTTCCAGGCTTTGTAGCTCGGATATATCTACTTTTGTTTCAGTTGAATGAAATGTGGTTTACCAAAAAAAAAAAAAAAAAAAATTTTTTTTTTTTTTTTTTTTAAAAAAGAAAAAATTTTTATTTTTTTTTTTTTTTTTATTTTTTTTTTTTATAAAAAAAACAAAAAAAAAAAAAAAAAAAAAAACAAGGGGGGGGGGGGGGGTGGTGTTGGGTGGGGGGGGTGGGGGGGGGGGTCCCCCCCCGTTTTTTTATCACGGTGTCCATTTCCATTTATTTTACCAGGAAAAAAAAATTGTAAACCTAATGGGGCTATGCAATAGTGTCAACCTTGCACCTCCCACAACACAATGTTCAAATTTTCAAGTTTGACTTATGCAAACATTGGCCCTGCGAAATATCAATGCAAACATTGGCGCCATCTACTTAGCCCCACTAGAGGCCTAGTATGTCGGGTTATGAAGAACCCACCGAATAGAACAATCAGCAAATAAGAGAAAAGAAGAACACCATAATAACAACTAAGAGAAAAGAAAGATACAATAATATATGGGCAAGAGAGAAAACTCCACTATAAATAAAGAAATATCCAAGAGAGAAGATATTTGGGATAATTAAAGAAGAAGGAAGAGGCATTCTTTTATAGCCTCTTCCTCTCCACATATTCCCACATCAGTCGATGTGGGACTAATATTACAACAATCTCCCACTTGGAGATTAGATTGAGAACCAATCAATCTCCACACCAGTCTCTATCTTGCCACCACCATGCTGTCTATGTCTCTATCAAGCCATACAAGGATCTGCACCAAATGAACTTGTCAGTATTGATTGCTTTTGTCAATGCATCTGCTAGGTTCTCTTTCGTGTGGATTTTCTGCATATCCACCCTTCCGTCTTCCACCACTTCACGAACAAAATGATATTGTACTTCTATGTGTTTTGTCCTGGAATGAAAAGCTGGATTCCTTGCAATGTGCAAGGCACTCTGACTGTCACAATACAAGAGAATCTTCTCGTGTTTGTGCCCAAGTTCTTCCATGAATCTTCGTATCCAGATTGCTTCTTTACAAGCTTGTGTAGCTGCCATATACTCGCCTCTGTTGTAGACAGTGCTACAACTGTCTGTAGTTTAGATACCCAGCTCACGGCTCCTTCCCAATTGTAAACACATAGCCGTAGTGGATTTCCTTTTATCAAGATCCCCCGCAAAATCAGAATCAACATATCCTCTGACAGTAAATTCATATCCTCCATAACATAGAGCAGCATCCAAGGTTCCTTTAATGTATCTTAGGATCCTCTTCACTATAATCCAATGCTCTTGTCCTGGATTCGCCATATGCCGACTAATCACTCCCACTGCATGTGCAATGTCCGGTCTTGTACATATCATAGCGAACATCAGACTTCCCACTGCTGATGCATACGGTACTCGAGACATCTCCATCCTCTCTGCTTCATTGCTAGGATTAACAATGCTTGAGTCTCAATCCTCTACTTACATGGGGAGGGAAAACTCCAATCCACATGTTTGGATGATTGAGACTTGTGATTGAAAATTTTCCTTTCCACATGAATAAATGATTCAAACTCACAAAGACTCTAATGGCTGTCATTAAATATAATACAAAATCACTTTTAGCCCTAGATTCTTTCCTTCTCCTCCTTCCGTCTTCTTCACTCCTTTGCAAATAGAGAAATCTCACCTTGTTGCCAATGGTGGGTTAGTAAAGCCGTTAAAGGCCCAACCTCCCACGGGGAGGTCCTGGGTTTGCACCCATCCGGCGGCATTAATGTATATCTCATCCCCATATATAAAAGTTTCCAATCAAAAAAAAAAAGAAGCATGCCCTAGCTTCAATGCCCCATCCTCCCCTCCCCTATTTCCATGACCATTACGAGTCTCCTTCTCTAGTGACTTTTTCTTTAACCACCCCCATCCCTTATGAACCCTCTTCCTTCTTATCTTCCTCACTTCATACCCTGCTTCAATGTCCACACCCATGTTTCCCTTTGATTTTTTTTATTTGTTCTTTTATTTCTTTCATCCCCGTAAATTGCACATCGAAAAGAGAAATTGATTCCACGTCTGTGAAAGCCACTTCTCATGTTGCATCCACAAAATCTAAATTAGAAGACAAATTTTATTCTTCCAATCAAAAGATGAGGAAAAAAAAAATGAAACCAAGAATCATCATATATGGAAGGGAAATTATTCAACCAAGGAGCAGAAAAAATTTGGAAAAAAACAATTAAGGTAAATAAACAAGAGAAATTAAATTGTGAATAGGTGTATTGTAGTATTTTCATTAAAGAATGTTGTTACAATGAGTTGTTTTATAGCCATGTAGGAGCAATAAGAATGGCAATTGTCAATAAGGAAAACAAAGATTCTATACTAGTTGCTAGGAGAGAATTGAAGATTCTATACTCATTACCTGGAAAGAATTGATTAGGGAGCTGTACGAAGAAATCTACACTAGGAAGAAATTCAAGATTGTATACTAATTACTAGGAAAGAATTGATTACTGAGCTTTACAAAGGAAAACTACACTAGAAAATAATTCAAGATGAAAGAAGACAACTAAGAAAAGAGACATTAGAAAATAGCCATTGCAAATATCATGCAATACCCCCCCCCCCAAGTGGGAAGGAATGGAAAAAGGTTCAACACACCCAACTTGCGACCAAGTTCACGGAATTGGGCTTGACCCAAAGCCTTGGTGAAAATATTATCTAGTTGGCAAGATGTGTGGACATAAGAGGTGTGGATGAGATCACATTGAATCTTCTCATGAATGAAATGACAATCAAGCTCAATGTGTCAGTACATTCATGAAAGGCCGACTGGTAGCAATGTGTAAGGCAGCTTGGTTGTTGTAGTAGAGCATGGTAGGTTCAGAGTGAGGGATACCTAAGTCAACAAGGAGATAAGGTTGTGTGGGCCATTGCCCAATATTCAAATTCCACAAAAGATCAAGAAACAGTTATTTATTTCTTAGATCACCAAGAGATTAGACTGTCCCCAAGAAGAAACAATAGCCGCTGGTAAAACGACGAGTAAATGGACAATTAGCCCAATCAAAATCACAAAATGCATTTAGGCAAAGGGCACTATTAGCTGGGGAAAATATCCTTTGACCAAGGGTACATTTTAGGTAGCACAAGACACGTAAGGCAACATCAAGATGGGTTATTTGGGGATTTTGCATGAATTGGCTAAGAAGTAAGAACTTAAAACTGAATATGTGATGTCAAGATGAGTGAATGTAAGGTAAAGTAGATGACCAATAAGATGACGATAGGTGGAAGGGTTTGGAAGAGGTTCCCCACTAGTGAGGTCAAGTTGGAGAATCAGGATCATCACCCCCGACCGGAAGCACAGAGTGTTCTCCAACGGTTTTCCACCACAAAAACAGCAGGCCCCACCACTGAAAATATTAAAAATAAAAAAAAAATAAAAAAAACCCTCTCATCACCACCCTTGGGGCCCCCTGGTTTTTGTGGTGGTCCGTCGGGGCCGGCTCCTCGCGGATCCGGCTTGTCGTTAGATATTCTGCTCCATTGGAGTCGGGGAAGGTCGACAACCCTATCATTCCCATATCATTCAAAATATTTCAATGAAACAAGATTCTGAAGCTCTAGCAACTTGGAGCTTGTTCACTTGATTTGGAGTACTCTTAGCTAGGTTATTTGGAAGGACGAAGCTCTCAGTATTTAGAGTTTTTTTTTTTTTTCTTTTTTTTTTTTTTGGAAGTGGGGACTGAGGTTCATCTAACCCAACTTACATACGCCGTGAGGGGATTCAATTTCTTGACCTTATACTATGAGGCATTTGTTTTTTACTCACTAAACAACCCCTCGAAGTTTTAGATATATTTCCTTTTATCTTTTTAAATTAAGATTTTTTTTTTTTTTTTTTTTTTCAAAATTGCTAGGTGATCCAGTCTCAACCAAGCAATGTCCATTAGGATCTGACAGAAAAACTAGCAAATACTACATTCTTTCAATATGCAAGTGGAGAACCATCACAAGATTCTTCCAAAGACGTGGCCGTGGATGCTTAGATTTGGGACCCAGGAGGTCCATTCTTAGCAGCCAAAGCAGTTACTCAAATAGGTTTCTCAGCAACAGCAGTGGAAGTAGAAGCTATAAGAGATTCAGTCAGCATGGCTTTGTCTCTTCATCTAGCTTGGGTGGAAGTTTGCTCTGCCTATGATTCTCGCCATTAATAAGCAGGCCCATTCCCTGGATTGGCCCAGTAGCAGCCTAGCTGAAGAGATCCTTCAGCTCAAGGCTAGTTTTGAGCTCTGCCTATGATTCTCGCCATTAATAAGCAGGCCCATTCCCTGGATTGGCCCAGTAGCAGCCTAGCTGAAGAGATCCTTCAGCTCAAGGCTAGTTTTGAGTCCATCAAGTTTAGTTATGTAAGTAGATCAAACAGTACTTTCGCATATTACTTGGCCAAGGGCTTTAAGAAGTCTTAACATTTCCAGAGTTTGGTGGTAGTTTTCACCCTCTTTCATTGTAGATCTTTCTTTGAATGTATTAGGATTTCTCTAGTGAGCTTAATATAAATTTTCTTAAAGACCCAAGAAAGATCATGAAAAACCCAATACCTCTATTTCTCTATTTTCTCTGTTTTCTTGCTTCCATCAACTAAGGGTGTCAATCCATATTGAATGTTGTATATCGAAACTCAAATAATACCCCTTCTTTGGGTAAGAAGTGGTTTCATTCAAAGATCGAGCGTGAAGAACACATAAGTACAGGAGCAGATTCGTCTAACCATGGCGTGGTACTTGGCCAATTCATCATAGAGTGATGTGGACAAAGCCACCTTTACTAGAAATTCGGCTTTAGCATTCGCCAACCTAGGAATATAAGATTACATACAAGAAAGCTCAAAAACTTAATAACAAACTCCATCTTTCTTTTTCTTTCATTTTTTGCTTTAAAAAAAGCAAGGCAATCAATTCCAAATTGTCAGCCTCGACCTATAAGCTCCACTCCCATCTTCACGGCTGCTTTAAGTCCCTCCCTGAACGTCTGCGCTTCCTCTAAGATATCAGTAAAAGAGGTATATTTGCAAATAGTGGCTGACCATCCTCTCTTAAAAGAATGCCAACACTGGCTTGCCACTGTTCTTACTCCTAGCCACATTAGTAATGAATTTTAAGACTCCAAGGGGTGGTGATACCCAAGTTGTTGTGACCTGTTCAGTTTGTCTACTCCCTCGGTGAGATGGTGCAAGGGCTTTGCTGTCCATAAGCTCCTTAGCTTGCTTGACTGCCCATGTCGATGACTTCCATTGGTTGCATCACCTTCCAATTGAAAACCTTTTCATTTCTTACCAACTATAAAAACCATAGATAAATGTTGCAAGACATTCAAGCTCCTTACCAGTCATCTTGTCAGTTGCATAAAAATCCTTCCACATTTGTATCCATTCAGTCAATGTTAAGCTTGATTTCTATGCAACACGGCAGAGATAGAACTGCCAAACCAAGTAGCTTGAGCAAAGGTGCAGTGTAAAATAATCATGTTGATGGTCTCTACTTGATCGCCACATCTATTGCAAAAAGGGTTTATTTTCATCTTTCCCTTTGAAAGGCATCCCCAAATGCAACTCCATTTGCTACTGCCCTTTAAAGAAATTTATTATCTTTGGAAGGGTATTACCATGACAAATCTTGGTATGCTGCCCCCATGGGTTTCCATAAGAAGCTGAAAGTCTCACTCTCTCCTCTTCTTTCATGTTATTCAACATGTAGTATGGTTCGAGATCGATTGCTGCAGAGACCTTGATAATTGATTTTCTTTGAGGTTCCTTTGCTTTATAATAAAACTTGCATCAGCTAACGTCAAACGTTAAGATTGCCTGGTAACGTGGTTTCCACCACTACGCGACTCCCTTCTTTAAATCGGCTTCACCCTAATAAAAAACCAATGTGGCGTCGATCTCATCTGCTTGACTCGCTCCTCACATTGCTTACTGTACTTCATGTTTTAGGCATCGTCCAAAATCACCTACACCCACTTGAAGCCTACGAGCTGCTTCATGACTTCATCTCTTTCACCAACACAGAAGGCCGACAGTGGAGGATGTCCAACTCGTCCAAGAGAAGGGAAACAATGGGGGTAAAAATGTCAAGATGGGCCAGAAGAGGGGAGAAGACGAGATGGTAATCAAGTCAAAAAAGCAAGAAGAAGAACTAAACTTTGCAACTTGTGAAAGATTTGTGTTTTACGAAAACATTTATTTCATCCACAAATGCTAGGTTCAGGAGAATAGTTACACAGAGAGGTGCTACTAATTGATTACATCATGGATGCCATTAGCGGGTGTTGTTTTTGCGTGCTAGCTCTCGAGCCATTTCCCGGAGTTCTTCTGGGGATGGAGGCCGAGGACCTTCAGGGGGATACACCACATAGGAGCGCTGATAACAGAAAAACAAGATACCATAGATTAGATTGTGAATGACAGTAACTAGTAATGGATCTACAAATCTAACAAGTTGTAATACAAGTGTTAAAAGTGGCAACAATACTAAGGCCATGAGGAGCAATGTCGAAAGTTGAACAAGTTAGATCACGTGGCTAAACCATTTAAAAGTAATAAAGGACTCCAGGAAAAAGGTCTGAATCACAACATCACCACATTTTTATTTTTTTTTTTTTTAATTTACCTTTATGAAGGCCCCAAGAATCATTGGAGTGAAGGAAAATAAACATTATATCACCCACTACTGGCCAAACAACAAGAGAATTACCAATACATTAGAAAAGCTATTTGGTCATCTTAACCAAAGGAAAACCTGAGAATAATCTAGCAAGCCCCGTTCTTCCAACTAAAGAAATAAGAGCAAATTGCATGGGCACCCCAAAATGAAGGCCTAAAACACGACACCCCACTTTAGTTTAAAAACACATGACCTATTCCGAGTGGTTTGTACAATAAAAGACCGATACCCTCGGAAACTTACTCTCCATTACCCCTAACCTAAGGACTCACTCTCCATGGTTTCTCCCTCTCTCGGCCTCGCCTCTCCCTATTCCGCTCCGGCGCATCAACCTCACCGCCTCAACCTACTTCTCCGCACCTAACCGAAATCACTACTCCATTTCTGCCCTTCATCAATTTACCCATGATCAATTTTTATTTCAAACCTTTGTTCGGGTGTTAATTGCGCGATTCCTGCCGCGCGTTCTCCTCGCATCTTCTTTTTACTTCCTCTGTTTTCTCATTTGGTGCTTCCAGCAGGATGCTATTATCGCGCCTGGCCTTGATCGGTGAAAGAATCCAAAACCCATTTCTACTCGTCTTTGATCCGCAACCCATTTTCGTTTCGATTCCATTCCATTCTCCTCTCTTAGACCTTCCATCATTCAATAATTTCTTCGAACAATGTTGCTGCAGATTCCAAGAAGAACAAGGGGAATCGTCTCTTGATCAGGCTGGGGGGGGGGTGGACCCATTCGATTCGTCGTCGGTGAAGAAGAACTCGTCATGGGTGTCATCGATACCGCCCTTAAATCTTACTCCGCGAGGTCGTCTCCCGTTCGGGATTTGATATTAATAATTTTCTGCTCTCGCTCCGTTCCGGCTGGTTCGATTCTTCTCCCCGATTTTGCAATTTTGGTTGCAACATAACTCGTGTTTGATTACTCTTCCCGGATTCGTGTAATTTGAAGAAACAACAATAGTAATGCTTCTTTTCTTGTGAGGACTACCCACTAGCCGGTTAGATAAGACTCGTAAGACTTTAGCGTTTTTATCAACTCAAGTGCACAAGATTTTCTGCTTGGAAGACGGAGATCGAGTCGATATGTTTTTCCATTTTTCTCGATTTTCAAGCTTGAAATAAAATGATTTCATTTTTTTGTTTGGATGAACCATTCATATAACTAATGTAGTTTCGAAGGGTTCCATTGTTCTCCTTTTCGTATGTAATTCGGTCGGCCGGCTATTGCCGAACCCGCAAGATTGTAGTTCAATTTCTTCTCCTTTCTTTGTGTTTTCTGGGTAAGGATCTTACGGTGGATTCTAACCCGTTAAAGAAACACTTGATCGCATAATTTCAAGGCAGCTATTTCATTTATAGGAGAGCGGTGAGGGTGGTGCTGCCGGAGCCAGAGTGGGATGAGATGAGAGTGGAGTGATAAGGGTATTTTTGGAATTAAAAAAATATAACCAGAGGTTGAACGGTTTTCACTAACAGAATGGACTAATGTGTCCAATGTAAACCCAACTTTGGGGTGTCTTCGTTTTTCAAAGATAAAATGGGGTGTCAGTGCTTTTAAGGCTCCATTTTGGGGTGTCTCTGCAATTTGCTCAAGAAATAACTGAAACCCAATTAAATTAACTGTAATACGAATGCAAATTTAGTCTCACGACTCAAGTTTCAACCGAAAGAGGAAAATATCATAAAATATTGCACAGAAGTTGGTCAACTACCAGAACTGAGTGGGGAGTAACATTCCCTAAATATACTTTTGATGATGACAGCTGATTTCGTTTCAGAAAGAGACAGATACAAAGAAGCTAACAAATCCAATTCATTTTGAAGAATTGTCTATAAACAGCGATCCTTTTAGATTACAGCCACTACAAAGTATGAAATTGTGAACTACCAAGACCATGTTCCAAATGCCTAGTTTTCCCATAATGTTTGCAGCATTTTTTTAAAAGCAGGCTGGTTAACTTTAATAAGACAAAGCCTAACTTCAGAATCTTCATCTGTCAAATTATTTTTTGTGGGAAGCTATTTAGAAGAGGGAAATGAAGATCCATCCACAGCCCGGACAACAGAAGAATACCATAGCTGTTATCTTGTTGTTAATGGAAACTGAGTTACGGAATAAAGAAGATAGGGGGAATGAGAAGAATCAGACCTGTAGAAGGGGAAGAAGAGAGTAGAAGACTTATAAGAGACAACAGAAATCCAAGAGGGGGGGGGGGGTTACAAATGCACATATGATGCTCAATCCTTTAGTTCATATGATACGAGCCAGAACCTAAGGGCCAACAGGGCCGATACTTCAAGGGACCAGTCCAGCACTCCAGTGACCCAGACCACCGTTCCAGAACCAGCACAGGACTTAGAGAACATATCACACCTTGCACATGCAGAAGGGGAGAGCACGTGTCCCAAACGCATCCGTAAAAGGTCTGCTGCTCTAGCAGAGTATATGTATTCCGTTAGTGGGGAGTGTTTGGCAGTTAGACGATGTTAAGGGATATTAGCGTATTAGGGTATTTCTTGAGTAGCACCATTAGGGTATGACTCGAGCCTATAAATAATGTACAAAGGAACAGTAGAGGCAATGAATATTATACTCTTGTCTCCTCTAATTTCTCTCTTTTCCCTGGAGGAGGTCCCCTCGAAGTGGCCATTTCCTCAAAAGTGTTACCATTGGTGCTTTCACTGAGAAACTTCACCACCATGGCTGAAGGAACTCGCCTCCGAGTTTTGGATGAAGCAGTGAAGCAATTACAAGACACCACCTCAACGTTGCGGACTACCATGAATGAGCAGGAACAGTCCCTTTCAGAGCTCATCCATTTGGTCCATAGTTGTCACGGCGACGAGGCGATGCAAGGCGGTTTAGGCTAATTGAGGCGATGAGTCGACGAGGCGCCCTCCGAGGCACTTTTGAGGCGGTTGAGGTGTTTTAAGTGAAATTTTTAGTGTACATCTCATTCACTCTAAATCTATCATATCTTATATAATAAAAAAACTAATATCAGACTACCTCAAGTCATCCAACATACTACAAACCACACATAATAGGTCCTAAATAAAAAGTCGCAGAAAAAGGAAGAGAAGAAGTTGCTTGTCACCGCCCGCTTGCCGGTGTCGCTGCGGGAATGGAAGAGAGAGGAGGAAGAGAGAGAGTTAGGGATTAGAGTGAGGTGAGAGTGTGAGACTTGAGTCAAGAACTTAATCTCTTTCAATTTTGTTTGTTTTTATTCTTATTTTAACATTTGATCACATGTAGTGTCATTATACATATGCATATAGGTTCAAACAATAGATACTTTACAATCGGAATCTAATAAGTATTTCAATATATGCCTTCGATTAGGCATCTTTCTCGTGATTTAAAAAAGAAAGAAAAAAAAGCGGACGCCTTATTGCCTAAAAATAAGCGCGCCAATTTGGGCGCTCGAGGAGCCCGGGCGCGCGCGATTGCGCGCCTTGCCTATGATTTGGTCACCACATTGGACGGTAGAGTGGAGCAGGCCAAGCGCAAAATGTTAGCAACGATGGACAATTGGAGCAATGTCGGCATCCTGGGAACTCCTCCCAGTTCGTCCATTACCGGGGATGCCATTCAGACCCAGAATATTTCCACAGTTCCACCAAATCTGAACCCCGTCCAGATGAGAATACTATGCCTAGATTTTCCCAGATTTGACGGAACCGACCCAGCATGATGGATTTTCAAAGCAGAGCAATTCTTCACCTATCATGGTACCAGGGAGGAGCAGCGACAGATGATTGCAGCGGTTCACATGGATGGCCCTGCCTTGCAATGGTTCCAGTAGATGCACAAGGAGTCCCAGTTCACCTCACGGAACCATTTCACTTGCCAACTGGAGATCCGATTTGGTCCCTGTGGCTTTGAAGACCCCCAAGCAACACTGGTGAAGATGCAGCAGACGAGCATCGTGGCAGATTATCAAGGAAGGTTCGAAATCTTAGCTAATCGAATATGTGCCATTCCTGCCACTTTTCTAGTAAGCTGCTTCATTTCAAGGCTGAGATCAGACATTCAACATAAGGTGATAGCCTTCCGACCCACCACCATGTCTCAGGCGGTGTCCCTGGCCAAATTGCACGAAGCCAAAATTAACGGAACTCGAGAAACATTTCCACATCAGGTCCAAGGAAGAGGCTTCCAACTGCCACCTGTTCCATCACTGTTAAAGGCACCTCCTCAAGCATCGGCAATCCCTATCAAGAAGTTGACTCCACTCGAGATGCAGCAGAGGCACGAGAAAGGCCTCTGTTACAACTGCGAGGAGAAATATGCCCCAGGGTGTCGATGCAATACCTGGCAACTGTTTTTACTGGATTTCAAGGATCCAAATGACAGGGACATTCCTCCAGAGACAGAGCCTATCATCGACCTTCCAGAAACACCACTGGCGGACCCTGTGCAGCTAGAGAATACGGAGATTTCTTATCTCTCGATGACTAGCAAATTTTCTCCAACTACGTTGAGGTTTACTAGATCTATTGCCGGAGAAGCTATACAAGTGCCGGTAGATGAAGGAAGCACCCACAACTTCTTGCAGAGTCTCAATGCACAACACTTGGGTCTCCAGCTGGAGGAGACTCCGGTAGTGACGTCTTAGTTGGCAATGGAAACTGTTTGAGGTGTGAAGGATTGGTGCACGGCCAGGCGGTGAAGCTTCAACATCACACCATCACAATTGATGTTTTTGTCCTTCCACTATTTGGCGTTAATTTGGTGTTGGGCGTACAATGGCTCGCACAACTTGGGACCCCGGTTCAGTTCAATTACAAGTGGCTTACTCTCACTTACCATGAAGGAGCCCGGCTAATTACCATCAATGGGGACGACACCGTAGGGCCAACTCAACTCCAATATCATGAAGTACGCAGACTCGCCAAGACCGATTCTGTGGCTGCTTATTTCCATCTGGAGTTGCAACATGGTTCAACTCAATCAATTATATGAGAAGACAGTGAGGTAACTCAGCTCCTCTCAGAGTTCAAATCAATATTCGTAGAGCCCGAGGGATTGCCACTGGCAAGGGAGTATGACCACCAGATCCATCTTACCGACGTCAGAGCCGGTGAATCTTCGTCCATGCCACTGTCCATATTGTCAGAAGGCAGAGATCAAACGCCAGGTGAAAGAGATGTTGAACTCAGGCATCCAACCTAGTACAAGCCCCTTCTCATCTCTAGTGTTGTTGGTGAAGAAAAAAATGGGCAGGGGCAATTCTGTGTTGACTACAGGGCTCTCAACGCCATTACAGTGCGAGACCACTTCCCTATACTGACAGTGGATGAATTATTGGATGAACTCCATGGCACATCCTACTTCTCCAAATTCAATCTGCGCTCCAGTTACCACCAGGTATTAATCCAAGATTATGATGTTCTCATCTACAGCAGGAGCTGTGAAACCCACATAACTCACCTTTGCACCATTCTGGAATTATGCAGCAACACCAACTATTTGCTAATCATGCAAAGTGTGTCTTCTTCCAGCGCACAATCGATTACCTAACGCATTGTGTATTCTCAGCAAGGGGAAAGCGTGGATCCTGGCAAAATTTCTGCAATCACAGATTGGCCACCCCCTCGTAATCTCTGGAGTTACGCGGTTTTCTGGGATTGACGGGTTATTGCCGTTGATTTGTCTGATGCTACTATCATTTGGCAACACCACTTACAGATTTGTCATGCAAAGGAGGTTTCCAATGGACTGACGCAGCTCAGCAAGCCTTCCTGACCTTACAATAGGTTCTGATCTCTGCTCCAGGGATGCAACTTCCAGACTTTTCCCAACCCTTCACAGTGGAAACTGATGCTTCAAGGAAGGTATGCTTCAGGGAAGGTATAGGTGCGATATTGTCTCAAAACTGCCATCCCATTGCATTATTTAGTCACAATTTGTCGCCCAAAATGCAGCTTGCCTCAGCTTATGTACGAGAGATGTACACCATTACTCAGGCCATCTGCCGTTGGCATTAATACTTACTGGGAAGCACTGTCACCATCCTCACAAATCAAGCTTGAAAGAGTTAACTGAGAAGATAATCCAAACCTCCGAACAACAACAATGGTTGTCTAAATTATTGGGGTTTTCTATCTAGATTAATTATAAACCAGGGAACGAAAATTCGGCTGCAGATGCATTGTCTTAAGCTCCTACGATGGGTACCACTCTGTTTGCCATTTCCAGCCCAACATTCCAGTTCATCGCTCAGCTGCAAGAGGAATTGGCTGATGATCCTAAGTTGAGTGCCATTTGTACTACCCTCCAAGAGGACCCGGCGGCACATGAAGGATACAATTACAGGAATGGGGTACTTTTTTACCAGCAACTCCTTGTACTTCCGGCAGCTTCCTCTCTTCGCCAAAAATTCTTGGAGGAATACCATAGTTCACCAACTGGAGGTCATGCTGGCTTCTTGCGCACCTATAAGCTAGTGGTGGCCAACCATATTGGAAAGGAATGCGAGCCTTTGTTCATGAGTTTGTCATTTCCTGCCCTATATGCCAACTGATGAAGGTCCCCACAACTGCCCCCAACAGTCTTTTGCAACCATTACCAATTTTATCCCATGTTTGGGAGGATATATCCTTGAATTTTATCACTACCCTACCTCCCTCTCGCGGCAAAACGACAATTCTTTCGATGGTTGATCGCCTCAGCAAATATGCACACTTCCATGCTTTAGGTCCCAACTTCACCAGCTTACTTGTCGTTGAAGTGTTCATGTCCAAAATTGTCCAACTCTATAACTTTCCTCGATCAATTGTCAGCAATAGGACTCCATCTTCCTCGGTCAATTTCGGTGTGAATTGTTTCGTCTCCACAGTACCACACTCTCTATGGGCAGTGCTTATCATCCAGAGTCTGATGGCCAAACCCAAGCCGTCAATAAGGGCGTCGAGCTTTACCTCCGTTGTTTTGTGGCTGACCATCCCGCAAAATGGACACAACACCTTTACCTAACAGAGCTCTGGTACAATACCGCCTTCCACTCTGGCATCGAAATGACCCCTTTTCAAGCTCTGTATGGTCAACTCCCTCCATAGCTCTCCGACTAAATCTCTGATTCCATCCCTAACATTGTGGCAGAACAGGTGGTGCACAACCATGAGCAATTACTTCATCAGCTGCATACCAATTTGCAACATGCACAAGCCTGTATGAAATTCTATGCTAATAAACACCACTCCGAAGTGTATTATCAAGAGGGTGACGGGGTTTATGTACGACTGCAGCCTTACTGCCAATCTTCCCTAGCCTTGCATCAAAATCAGAAATTGGGATGCCGTTACTTCAGACCATTCCAAGTATTGTCCAAAATTGGGGAGGTAGCATACAAATTGGACCTACTGGAGGCAGCTGACATCCACCCTGTGTTCCACGCATCACCTTCTGAAGCCATGCCGTGGCAATCCAGTACCCCTACATGTTCCCCTTCCCTCTTGCACCAATGGAGCTCCCTGTTCCAATGGCCATTTTGAATCATCACTACCGTTCCTCAGGTGCTCGTACAGTGGAAGGCATTCCCCTCGAGGAAGCTTCCGGGGAAGATGTCACCATGTTGCAGCAGTTGTATCCCCAACTGAAACTGGAGATGGGAGTAATAATATGAACCAAAACCTACGGCCAACAAGGCCGATACTTTAAGGGACCAGTCCAGCACTCCAATGACCCAAACCACCGTTCTAGAACCAATGCAAGACTTAGAGAACATATCACACCTTGCACATGTAGAAGGGGAGAGCACATGTCCCAAACGTATCCATAAAAGGCCTGCTGCTCTGGCAGAGTATGTGTTATCAGTTGGTGGGGAGTGTTTGGCAGTTAGACGATGCTAAGGGAATGTTAGAGTATTCGGGCATGTCTTGAGTAGCACCACTAAGTTATGACTCAAGCCTATAAATAATGTACAAAGGAAGAGTAGAGCATGAATATTATACTCTTTCGTCTCATCTAATTTCTCTCTTTTCCCTGGAGGAGGTCCCCTCGAACCGGCCATTCCCTTTAAGTGTTATCATCATATCTTCAATATTTTTCATTAAGCTGAATACAAGTTTAAATAATAAAAGAAATGTACTTCCATAAAACTAGGACTCTTAACAGTTTAAATTAACTAATTATTCCTATGTAACCTACTACCAAATTAAATTTTTTGCTTACATAACCCAATAAATAAGTAGTAAAAACCTACATTATCTTTAAAACTCCTTAGCAAAACAGCATCTCCTATTTTATCTCCTTATGAGCTAGACTTGGCACCAAATATGAAGAATAGTCACCCAAATCAAAGTTCTAATTATTGTAGCATGAATAGTAATCGGTTGTAGCACATCAATTTTTCCCTCTTAAAAGAAGAATCTCATCTTGAGTCTTCGTAAAACAACGGTTGATCTTGTATAGAAATTGTTAGTCTTGAGAAGGGAGAATCTTTTGTTTTCCTTTTTTTTTTTTTTTTTTCTGTTGGGGGGGGGAGGAGTTAGGTTTTGCTAATGGAGTTGTCAATCACAGTGATGATGAAAATGTGAAGAACAAAATGGGGAGGAAGAAATAGCAGGGAAGACGGACTAAGAGAGGGAAAGAGAGAGAGTTTTACCCAAAATTTGGCTCAGACATGAATTAAAAGGGGACTAATAGAGAAGAAAGAAGGATAAAAAAAATAGGAGGAAGAAGAGGAAACCCAAGAAGAATCAGACTTGTAGCAGGGGTTAGGAGAACAAGACTCATGACAAGTGGGGGGAACAAGCACTTAAATAATAAAAGACACATACTTCAATAAAACTAGGACTCTTAACGGTTTAAATTAACTAAAATTACCCCTACGTAACCCAAACTAAGATTTGCTTACATAATTATCCCAATATATCGATAATAGAATCCTACACAAATTTCTAAAACTCAAATCAAGAGCAGCATCTCCTATTTATCTCCTCACAAGCTAGACTTGGGGCCCACCAAAATATGAAGAATAATCACTTGATTAATTTTCAAATTACTATAGCATGAAAAGTGAGTTGCTGTGTCACATCAAAAACACTGCCCAGGAAGTTATTTTTGAAGCTAAAGAACAATTTTTACAATGCCAAGGATTTTTGAAATTATAAAATATCACAAGACTCCAATGAACTTGCCCTACTACCTATAACTAGAATGAACCACATACTGTAAGTCAGTTCATACACTACATGTGCCTGTGATGGAGCACCCTCCTTTTTTCAAACTAACATCCATAATGGGCCTGCGCACTCAAAAGGAAATATCTTATGTCATCTGGTAAAAGAGATAACAGGGTTATGATATGCAAAGAATACAACAGCTTGTCCAGTACCCAGAATGCTTTCCGCAACAAGACACTAGACAACTGGCAAGTACATTACCCGATGGGGGTCCGCAAAACTTGAGACTGGGAATAAATCAACAGCCTATTGTTCCCTTTCTAAAACAAAGGACATCAAATGGAACAAATTTACCAAAAGAACAGCAGTAATGGCAAAAATATCATGATATGGTCTCTCAATAAAACATTGTAAGGCTCACTGCCCAACTCTTACAGCCAACTGATGCTTCTAATTGATATACATAAGCCAAGAACATAATACAACATCCTAATTAATTATGTCATAACATTTATGTCAACTAGGTTTCTGAGCAAAGAAAATAAATTTTTTGTTTACAATGGAGTGAAGGAGATTATCAAACACTGATACATCTTCCATTTTCCAAGTGACTATATGACAAAGAATGGAGTTTGCGCCTGCCAACATTGCCAACCAGAAAGCAGCCAACATTTAAGGTATTAGGCAACCGCAATTTTTTTTCTTTTTTCTTTTTGCTGCTACATACTATTGCACCCTTACAGAGACAGTCAAGGAAGATGCAAATAAATCGAACCACACCATACCACAGTGGATTCAGCACAGACCATCTCCTCATTCATTTTGATCTGGGGTTATTGCATTGGTTAGTATGTAAACTAGAGTTGACTCAAAGGGTAGAGAGACCTTTAAAACCTCCCAGAAGTAAAGTTGTTGCAAGATAGTCTAGACAATCTATTAAATATTTGATTCAGAATGTGAGTCATTTTAGGAAGATATTCAGTGTGTCAACATATCTTGGCAAATATCCATCCTGTCAGGTCTCTAGCTTTCAAATTTCAATCAGAAATCAGTATCTGAGACAACAGATAAAAATTCATCCTGAGTGCTCCCAAGTCCCAACAGGGCCTCAGGACCAAGGTGACTTTTCCTATGACCATCAAAAGACAATGGCTGTATGTCTCTCTACAATAATATAATTTATGTCTTCCTGATCAAAATTTATACACCAATTCCTGTGCTAACAGTTTTAGTCATTAAATCCGTTTCTGCAATAAGTTCTGAAAGAGCCCCTTATAACTGATCCATCATATCTTCTTTCAACACCCAATATCTGATGACCCCAGGTTCCCTAATGAACAGCAGAATCGTCATACTATCTTTACGGTAACAACTAGGATGCAGCATGCAACATCTTTTGAATATTAAGTTAAAGGTAACGTGAGAAATCAGCATACCCTCTCCAGAATTCAAGCTCTGAGGAGGAGCAATTGAGAGTGATTAAGAAAACTGAAACGTAAAAAGATCAATCATGGATCAAACCTTCAGAAATACAGTAAGAAATGCAGGCTAGAGCATGAATCAACCAATAACTCCTATCCACATTAAGTTTTAATTGTTCTATCAGTTCACCTATTTCTATTTAACAACAAACAATACACTGTCAGAAATGTCAGCGGTCCAAACCGCT
Organism: Hakea prostrata; assembly: GCF_041222555.1. Taxonomy (NCBI): domain Eukaryota; kingdom Viridiplantae; phylum Streptophyta; class Magnoliopsida; order Proteales; family Proteaceae; genus Hakea; species Hakea prostrata. Next base: position 24,783,499 of record NC_142600.1, on the reverse strand, counting down.
TTGTTTAACATCTGTCAAACACAACCTAAGTCATCATTAACCCTTCTTTTGAAAATAAAAACAATTGAATTTTAGAACTTGTATAACACTCTTCATCCTAACTATATTCCGAAGTAAATCACCTATTATATAGATGCTCTTCTAAAAGAATCAAAACCCACACTGACATAACCAGTTGCTGGATTTTTGAATTACAGTGCACAAACAGGTCTGGTTTTCAGGACTTATGAAGTCATTACATAGGATATATTGTATCAGTGCTTGAAAAGGAGTCACGGAACTTCTTATACAGTGCATTTTGATGCAAGAGTAACTAATGAAAGACACTATACTTGCTACCGAGGAAGTACATATTCACCAAAACCCTGGAAACAGATATTTTTTTTGGCTCCCGTGTTAAAAATTGGAGAGTACATATTCGTCAAAAAAAAAAAATTTCCGTTCCATAAACATTTAAGTTAGCAACACTGCAGCATACTCAACAGGACCTAATGAAGCAAAATAATCAGTCATATGGAAAAACTTGAAACGGTTATTCTGTGGAATTTATTCACCATGTATTTGTACATACAAGTTTACTATTGTATAATCGTAGTAACTCCGTTAAGGTACACAACTTATGATAATTCGTAATCTCTGAGTCAATTTTCAGCCAAAAAATGGTCTTCGGTGTAACCCAAGGATGGAACAAATACAGTTTGTCAATAAATATCAGAAAAAAAATTAACGAAAATGAGAGAGAGAGAGCTTACATTTCCCATTGCTTTCTTGAGATTCTCAGTGTTGTTGGCAAATGTGAACATAAGAGCAATAGGAACTGACACATAGATAGCAAATTTTGCTATCTCGAGAATCCCTTTCGAAGTTCCAAGAGACGACATTTTACTGAGAAAGAAGACTGAAATAAGTCAATCCCAGAAAGGAATGAAAGCTACTAGACTTTCCCGCCACGAATCAGCACCTCGACCACAGCCCAGAACCGTTATCAATGATTCCTGCATATACGCCAAAGAATCTCATAAGTTCATGACGAAGAACATTTATCGAAAGGATTACAAGTAACCAGAGGAAAAATGAAGTGATAATTTCGAAAACCCAATAGGGGGAAAAACATAACTTAGATTTTGATGAACATCATTTATATCTAGATCGCAACTAGATAGAACATAATATCATAAGCACGGCTATGTTCAGTAGTGATCGGAGAAAACTAAAGAGAACAGCTCGTTGTGATGCTTTTAGATACTAAATCACATCCTGGGCTTAGTCTAACAAACTCATAAAGGAGAGTTCTTTTCCTCTCAAGAGCAGATGACAAAGGAAAGTTAGAAGCTTTGCCTAGAGATTTAACAGAAAATTTGGTGAGGAAGAGAAAAAGTATGCTTACGGATATGAACCGTCGTGGTACACCCTTGAGAGTTGTGATTGCTGCAGGGTTTTGTGCTAGAGGAGGAAAATGAGCATTTTAGATTTTCGATGGTTTTGTCCATAAGCCTACGAGATTTTCTTTAGCTTTTTTGAGCTTATCTCAAACAGTCATAACGATTGGGGCCCACGAGCCCAGAGAGGAAAAAAAGAGGTGTAGGGACAAAGGTTCAAACCCAAAACTTCTTTAGATTTACAATTCCCTCCTCAATACTTCTTTACATTTATATTTACACCCTGAAGATTGTCATTACCGTGCTAGAAGCATACCATAGGTCTACCAGATTTAGCCATCATCCCCAGATGATCGGTGTGGTTAAAATTTTAAAGCCAACATCTTACATGTCTTGTTAAAATTACTATCGTAGGGTTGGCCAATTGGTAAGACCAACACCTTTGAGTGAAGAGGTTATAAAATATTATATAATACGTTTATCCCAATATATAAATAATTGTTTGTTTAAAGAAAAATTCATTCATTTATTTCTCCTTTTCTTTATAAGAATAAGAATAAGAATTCATTGTATGTGATTCAGTATGTATTAATATTTTTTCTTACTCCCTCTTTTATAGAAATGTTTATTTTTTTATTTTTTTTCTCATATATACTATAGCTTAATTATTACTTTATTTATTTATACTTTTTAAAATTATTAATCTAACCTTCAACTTTGCTTGTAATTATTGATGCACGTATTGTTATAGTATCTTTGATTTATCCAAAACCACAAAATAATTTTAAAATTTGATGTTACTTATTTTTATATGAGGTTACATTACCATTCTTAGTAGTTGGGAAAAAATTAATCCTAAACCTACAATACTAAACCGCTTCTTATCATATTCAAAATAAAAAATTAAACCCTACCGGTGGCATCTAATGAATCCGGATCATCACCCTTAACGGGGAGCACTCTGTGCTCCCGACGGGTTTACCATCACAAATTTGGTGGGAACCACCGGTAAAAAATATAAAAAAAAAAAAAATCCTCCCATCACCCAACCCCTGGGTCCCCCTGTATTTATGGTGGTAAAGCCGTCGGGAGCACAAAGTGCTACCCCGATGGGTAATTGATCCGGACTTGCATCTAATTATGTAATATGTAATACTCCCCTACCCCCATGGAAAAAAGCTTCCTAAACCCCAAAAATAAAAATAAAAATAATAAAAAACCAAAGAAGAAAAAGACTCGGTCAAATTTAGCAGTAAACTAGTATCTCAACTTCATTTATTCAACCTTCATTCAGATGAACAGTGAATATCTCTCTAACCTAACCAATTATGATCCTATCTTTTCTGAAGTCTCTTTATCCCTTTCTGATGATCAATGATATCTACAATTGCTTCCAATGATGAGTTCTCTGCCAAACGAGCAGGACAAGCATTGATGAAATAAAGAAATATCTTTGACTCGAATGAGTTTACCCAATGGTGGAAATTTTTTTTTTTTTGGAATTACCAATTCATCCAAAGGTTAAATCCTTTTTTTGGCGTCTATTAAATATATACAAGGTTACTAGTTAAGTCTGTGTTATCCAAATGGTCGAAGGCGAACCCTACTTGTGACAAGGTAGAGACGGACTGGCATGCATTCATTTCGTGTAAATAGACTAAGAGAATGTGGGCAGCAGGACCACTTAGATTGAGAATGGACCAGTTGGCCTAACCATCATTTTTGTAAACGCTTGCTAATCGACCCACGATTAGATAGCATACCAAATCGGTGATTCTTTCAAGTCTTCATAATAACCAGTTACTTTGTTTGGAGGTAAAGAAACAATGTGGTGTTTGGTGATGTAAGACCTAATCCCCATAATATTATGATGCATGCTAATAAGTGGATCGGGACCTTCACTTGTCCCCTTTCATTTCCAACACAACAGCCAAAGAAAACAAAGCAGTGTTGTCAAATATGCCTTAAAAATATGTGATATTATGAGTATTGCTTCCATTGACTTGTTTACTTTATTGTGTAGGGGTATTTAATGAGATATTGAGCATCACAAGAAATAGTGTGGGGATCATCGTATGCAAAGGAAGTGTTCTATTTCTTGATAATGGACAAATACATAGAGGCAATGGGCTAGACACAGTTCTGGTTTAAATATATACGGAACTAGGGCTGCATCAACAAATTCAGTGATCTAAGAAATATGGTGCAACCAAGATGAGGCGTTGGAGTTCCTACCCAAACCTTAGAAAACAGCATGGCCTATGCTTTTGATACCAGTTATTATTAACATCCTAATGAATGCCCAGCATCTATTTGTAAATTTAAATCCCCAACACTCTTGCATAACTTTGAAACTTTAGTTTAGAATGCTGCGAGTAATAATTGCAGTAGCAGTGCTAATTTAGACTCTAGAGCAGCAACTAACTAGCAACGATGGTGATCTATGGTGCAAAGCTTTTGTAACCGATACTGCGTCTCGTTAAGTATTATAATTCTTTCTTTATTATCAAAATAAAAAATATATATATATAAAAAAAAATCCATTCCTAGGAGATTATCACTGAATCTCAAACAAAAACATTTAAAATGAATAATCATACCTGATTATTGTGGTCTTACCAGCCAATATAAACCCCATCTTTGAATCAACATGAGTTTAATATATTTTTATGTTTCTTCTTTTCACTCTTCTTCCCCTTCCCTCTCCCTTCTTCATCGCCATCCGACCTAGGGGTACAAGTTTGACCCTGGCGGCCTTGACCCGCCCTGAGCCCGAATAGGGCATGGGCTAAAAAATTTGGCCCTAAGGGCGGGTTAGGACCAAAATATTCTAGCCCTGAACTAGGGCCAAGGGCGGGCCTGGGATTACTCTCTGGCCCGCCCAGCCCATCCCGACCCGTCCCTGATTTTTTGCCCTGATTTTGGCCCTGATCTTGGCCCCGATCTTGGCCCCGATTTTGGCCCCGATTTTGGCCTCGACCACCCGATTTTGGCCCCGATCTTGGTACCCGACCGACCGCCCCGATTTTGGCCCTAATCTTGGCCCTGATTCTGGCCCTGATCCTGACCCTGATTCTGGTCCTGATTTGAGTCTAAAGACTCTGGACCCTCCACCCACATGGAGAGTAATTAATTGTAATACATATGAGTGAATACTTGACACGTGTCAAATTTTAGAAAAATGATCATGTTTTGTAGAAAATTAATAAAAATAAATTATAACCTCATTACCAAATAAGCATCTATTTGATTTTGGCCCTAATCCTTACCCTAATTTTGGCTCTAATCTTAATATTAATTTGACGATGATCATGTACTACATTACTAGATTTTTACCCTGATCTTCATACTAACATTGATATGAGTCTTGATTTTGACATTTAGTCACTTTGATCATATTAAACTATAAATTCACTTTTTATATTATTTTTAAGGTAATTTTTATTTTTCCAACAAAGTCATTTTTAGTTCAATAAAATATTGATTTTGTTTTTTGAATAAGGCGAGATAATATATTATAAATAATAAAAATTATTACATAAAGAATTAATATCTAACCAATGGGGGTTGGTCCAAGTGGTAAGCAGCTTGATTCGCTTAAGCAAGGTTCCACTATCGAATCTTTGTGAATGCAAAAAATCCCCGTTGGGAGACTCACCCACCACAGCCAAGTGTGCGACGAAGGTCGAACCACCGGTTTATAAAACCGGGGTTGGCAAACCAAAAAAAAAAAAAAAACAAAGAATTAATATCTAACAAATCTATACCCCAACTTCTCATCATGAATATCTAACAAATCTACTGTGATATTTCAAAAAAATTTATTAAAAACATATAGCTATGTTTGTAACTAAAACATCATTTTCTTTAACTATGAAAAAATACTTTTTTTTTTTTTTTGAATACTAAATTATCGTCGATTTACTTGTTAACAATGTTTTGAATATGAATTTTTTTGTATTGAATAAAAATATCGATTTATTGAACAGTTGTGAATGAAAACATACCTACCTACGGCTTAAGTTCTTGACTTTAAAGATAAAAATTTCATTTATCAGATTCCTTTTGAATTCTAAATCTCTGATGTTTCTAAGTTTACAAAAAGAGTTTGTGTGACATTCTCTATAATTGACTTGACTTTCAAATATGCCTAAATTTAATTACAATTCTTCTCTCTACTTATTCTATTTCATGAATAATTTTAACTATTTGCTGCTGGAGAAAAACCAAAGGAAAAAATAGAATAAGAGAGAGAGAGAGAGAGAGAGAGAGAGAGAGAGAGAGAGAGAGAGAGGAAAGACAAATTGGAAATTTGGAATGAAGTTTGACCATTGTCTTAGAAGTTAGAAATTAATTGAGAATTGAGATAAATCTTTTTCTTTTTCCCTTCAAGCTTACATATAATAACCATAATTTTCATCGAATAGCAAATTAAAAAATCCTAGAAATTTGGATTTCTCTATTTCTCTAAAATCTAAATGGATATAAATAGTTAAATACATATTGAATATAAGTTTTGGATTATTGAATATAAGTTTGGAATTTAAGAATTTAATTATTTTAATTACTACCTGTCTTACATTTGATATTTATGATCAAAGATATGGCCAATTAAAGCTAGGGACAAGGTCAATTAGGGCCTGGGCCAATCAGGGCCAGGGACAAGGCCAATCAAAGCCAATCAAGGCCAATCAGGGCCAACCCATCCCGACCCGGCCCAATCAGGGCGGGAATGGGCTTGGCTTGGCCCCTGAGGGTCGGGCTTGGCCCAGTCATCAACAAGTGTAATCATGTTGTGATGCAATATTAGTAATCATTCATGTTGAGGTATTTGAGTCATACTCAAATATGGTTTAGATTTTTTTTTGTGCACTACGATTTCCATCCTCAAGGGATTTTTATATTAATGCCGCAGAATGGGTGCGAACCCAAGACCTCCCCTAGGGAAGTTAGATCTTTAACCGCTTTAACATACTACCTTTGGTTTAGATATTTGAGTTATACTCAACTTATGTTTTAATATAAACCATCGGATTAATTATGACCCAACGGTGTAATGGGCCTTTGTGGGAGAATCCAACTTACTATAGAATCTAGTATTGTTCTATAAATACTAGCTGAAAACAATAGTTTATGTATTTCCAAACTAGACACTCAGGATGTAATGCTTTAAACAATGTTTTGCTTAAACCCTAAATTATAACAATTCATACTGTCAAGCAGACTTTGATTTTGTCCAAAGTGTTGTTGTTTAGGAGGGATTTTTATTCTGCTGCCGACGGTCCTGATGGAGCCACGTAGGCAAGAAATAATTCAACGGTTAAGAATCATATGACAGGGTTGTAGTGGTAAATGCTAATTTTTATTTTTTACATTTTAAGATTTAAAGCATACAAATTTACAAAACGAAGTCCCTCCAATACCCGACTCCCTTTGCCGTCAAAGCAATTGTTGACATCACTTTCCAAGAGGATGATTGTACCTGCAATTAGCTCCATATCTCTCACCTGCAATTGTTTTTAGCTTTTGCAGAAACCCTTCTGATGTTTGAAATTTGTCATCCAGGCTCCACTTTTGCTCTTTCCTACCTCTTTGAGTCTGCTGGTGGGTCTCTTCCCTTGTGACATAAATGACCGAGACTTTCTCTTTTGACTTTTGAAAATTAAGAGAACAAAATCACCTGGGTTTCGCAACCGTTTGAGGAATGAAGATGAAGAAAGACGGTGGACAAAAGAAACCTGCAAACAGTTGGTAAAGCTAGGGAAAATTAAAGAAATTTTTTCTTTTTGTTTTTAGCAGACGATCTGCACTTCGCCCATTCTCTTTGTTCAAAAATTCCACCGGAGTTCGTTTCTTCTTGCTAGATCTGGAAAAACAGGCTAGGGCTAGGGCTAGGGTTAGGGTTTGGGTTAGCATTAGAGTTAGGGTTGCCGTTCTAGCGAGGTCTTAGTGGAGAAGAGGTTAGGGTTTCAGCTGGAAACCGACCTTTGAGACAATCTTGAGAGCGGAGAACCCGCAATAGCCATGAAGGAAAAAAATTTGTTAATGAGGATCATAAATCAGAAATGGAGAAAGAACCCACCTAATTAATTACCTCTCACCTTCTCGTTGATTTTTCTATTCTGCTCACTTGACTAGTTGATTCGGGGTGCGCGATTGGGAAGAAGATTTGTTTCACAGGAACTCGTTCATGGAGATGAAAATGAGCACTGGTACATAGTGTTCAAGATCGACAAGGGATCTAAGTTCGTCACCGTAGACAAAGCCGGAGACATGCTAATCTTGCCAGGGCAAAACGGCGTCGGAGTTGGGTTGATTGAGGGTTTTATTTCGTAAATTTGCAAACTTTTAAATGTAAAAATAAAAAGTTATATTTACAATTCAATCCTTGTCTTTTACTCACACACCATTAGATTGTCTTTTGTTGATGTGGCAAGATCTCCACCGTCGGCGGCAGGCTACTCCCGCTGCCGCAAAACGGAGTTTCTTAGGGCCTGTTTGGTTACATGAGTCTAGAAATTTCAAATATCTAGAGATTTCAAATCCATAGATTTAAAATCTATGGAGTTATAATTTATAAAATTAGATGTTTGGTTGTGGAATGAAATCTGTGGATTTCATCTTAAAAAACTATTTGATCGACGTGATTTTTGTGAATGTGCAAATGTACAACTTTTTTGAAATCTCTAGATTTCACCCCTTACCCATAAATCTGCAGATTTACATTTTTAGTGTAAAAAGGTGAATCTCTAGATTTCATGAATCTAGAGATTTTTACAACCAAACGGGTATAATTCTCAGATTCATGAATCCAGAGATTTCAAATCTCTGGATTCATGTAACCAAACAGGCCCTTAGCTAGTGAGGTCAACATGAGTCATGAGCATGCATTTGCAGCAATATCGGACCAATGACCAATCCAAGTGCATCAAGAGCATCTCCTTTTGAGTAATTAGTTGTCATGGAGGTCCAAGTATCTATCCTACTTGTTACTGGATCGCATTTCGCAAGCGAAGCATTGAATAAGAATATTCATCTCAGTCACTGCTGTGTCGTTCCCTCCTACATGCAGCTTCTCTCCAACATTCTGGCCTCCCAATACTCGTCTTCTTCTCTTATCCATTGTGGTAAAAGAGCTCATTTGGGTTTCATTTCATTATTTTCCCCTCTTGTTTTTGGGTAAAACCAGTTTCATCTCAATCCAACTTTTTGGAATTTAAAATTATAATAGTACATAGATAAATTTGGTATTTTATATGGTAATGTCTTTTAGTTCTTCATTCTAAAAGGATAAAACTGTCATTACCATTAGAAGTGAAGGGGACAATAATAATTTTATAAAAGACACTGTCCCTTAATGGTTAAGCCATAACACAAGAGGGGTGGAATAGCAATTATCCCATAATTCTATCTACACTTGATCTTAGCCAAAGGGCCGAGAAAGATATCCATCCCCATAAATCTATCTGATTATATTAAAGGAAAAGTAAAAATAAAAATTATATAGAATAGGAAAAAAAGAAATATATTAAATACATCTAAGTATAAATTCCTATGAGAAAAAAGGAAAAAATGTCGAGAATAGTTAAAAATAAATAAATCAAAATAACGGATTAAATTGGTTAAAAAAAAAGGTAGATTTGCCATTCTAAAACATTTAAGCAAAAAATAAAGATAAGAGTTTTTTTTTTTTTTTTTTTTAAAAGAGAAAAGTAAGAGTAAATAGAAATTACAAGAGAGAAAGAAAATTTCCTAGACCTGTTTTAGCTGGTCAGGGTAAACAACCCATAAAATTGCATACCTAGCATCTGTTTGTGAGAAAGCCTTCACCAACTCTTTTTTTTTAATTTTTTTTATAAGAAGTTAAAGACTTAATTCATAAACTCAAAAAAAAAAAAAAAAAAAAAAAAAAAACCACAGCCATGTCTATAGATCCATTTTGAATAGGCTTAACCAGTCTGCCATTGCTAATTCTCGGCACAGGATAGAGAACTTCTCACAGACACTGTTTCTCCAATTAAAGTGCAACGGACAGTAGCAGGTTCTGGACAAGCGAAGAAGACAACCCAACAAAAAATGTCATAAACAAAATTTAAGCAAGAAATCATTAAGGGCTGGGCACATCACAAAATTTACAAGTCACTCATCGGATTAGTTGGGTTGCACTTGTTTCTATTAAGAGAAAAAGAATTCTCACCATTTCTATAATTTTATAATTAATTAATGAGATGACATATTGATCTTTATAGAGGATGCAGAAATTATATATCCTCCTAATAATGAATGTATTCAGATTATTACTAATTTAACATGTGTTAAGCTACTAAGCTAGAGATTAGTTTTCTAAGTTATTAAGACAAAGGAATGCGAGTACCCTTTGTGGCTGTCTTCTTTCTCTTAAAATGAAATTTTATTATGATATAATAAATTTACCATTTTGCTCTAATTCATTGGCATAATTCCATATTTTTATTTTTTTAGTACGTCTTTATGAATATTTGAAACATTATTCCCTTAAGATCCATTTGTTGATGATGGGTCAAATCTCTATTCTTTTAAGGAACAACTCATTTATAATCTTATATTATGGAGTTTTAAAGGGTTCATGGGGAACCTTATCCATGGCCTAGTTATAGTATTTCCAAAGAACTTGCCATTTTTCAAATTTTTGTAGATGGATCATGAGATAGTACTTTTTTACACAAAGAAGATAGATGATGCATCATGTGGGATTATAATGGTGGTTTTATAACGGCTCAAAGCAAATGTGGACATAGTGCTTCAGCAACTTTAGTTGAACTTAAAGCCATTAGAGATGTTATTATTCTTGGCTCTTCTTTAGGGGCATTTGATTTGCATATCTATTTAGACCATTTACTTGCTATTAATGCTATCAAATGTTTGCAATCATCTTTAGATTGAAAGTGTCTCAATTTAGTTATAGGTATTTTGAAGCGTTGCTCTTCTTTTTCTAGGGTTTCTTTTAGTTATATTCCTAGGATTAACAATGGTTTTGTTAATTTTCTTGCTAAGAATGCTTACAGATTATCTCTAAATAGATCCTGGTGAGGTTTACTACCGTTGTTTATTGTGAATTTCTTTTTTTTGTATAAGTCTTTTGACCTAAACTTTTTCATTTAATATAGTTGTTGCTTTTAAACGGTAGAAAAGTGGTGGCAAAAGAATGGCACCAATAGGGATATCATCTCCAATAATTTTTTCATTAATTAGAGCTATGTTGGATCCTTGTCAGATTTAAAGTTTTCATGTTTCATCATAAAAAGAAAAAAAAAAAGTCTTCGTAAAATAAAATCAATTATATAATTCATTATATGATCACTCATTATAATTTATTAAAGACTGGGGCTAATACAAGCAATGATTTCTTCATTATACATCTAAAAAAGCCAAAAATTAATGTTATGCCAAACAATTAGTAGCTCGATTGAGAGGGCCACCTTAACCAAGAAATTTCCAATCAAATTGCAAGACCTTAGAATAAAAACAAAAATACAAGATATAAACTATGTTTGAAACTTCCATATATCATGATAGGATCTGAAAATTTTCACAATCTGAAGAGGGAAGCATTAATTTACTCTATCAGATCCAAAAAAATCAGATTTAATTATAATCTGCTTGACTATGTGGATCCTAATCAGCTCTGTGAAATTTATTTAAAAGTAGATAAGAATAAATAACTATGACTTTAGTGACACCTTTTTAAATTTGTTTTAAGTAATTACCTATAAAAATATTATTGATATAGCATAAATTTAAATTCTGGTTTCTTGATTGGAACCTACTTCGATATTGATATTGATTTTAAATACATCGAATGTCTAATAGTTTTGTTAAAAAAAAAATAAAATAAAATCTAACTCTATTTTTCCTTTTCTACAAACCGTGTATGATATCAATAAGTGTCAACTAATACAATCAACATGACGACAACACCTTAAAACCATGATACAAACTTTTAATCAAGTCTCGTGTAAGAAAGATGTGCATCAATCCGAATTCTTTCACAAATCACAACTATGGTATCTCCAAGATAGACATTTTTATGTAATCTACTCATGATGCACGCATGAAGAGCTAATCCACGCGGAAAATAGAGAAGGGACGGCAAGAAAAAAAAAGAAATACAACATGCTTTTGGAAAATAAACTATTCCATTATCCACATCTAATGTTTTGTTTTTTAGATTATCATTACCATTGAATTACAATTTTAATTTATTTATTTTTTGACTTTTAATAAAACTACTAAAAAATAATTATAATCGTAAAATAACTCACAACATTCAATTCAAAATTCAAATTGCAAGGGCACTTGAATTATTTATTAAATATTATTTTGGTACTTGCATTATTTTTTTTTTTGGCAAATCTGCACAAATATGTAACTAATACATTCTTAAATTATGATGTATATAAAGATGTATAACCCCACCCTCTCTACCTAACTTTCTTTCATTTTTCTTCTCCTTTTTATTTGCAAATGAAATACAGGATATAAGACCAAGTACACAAAATATAGTGGAATACATGATTGATCATAAAATCTAAAATGATTTTTTAAATTTTATTTTGTGTAGAGATATATACATTAGCAAGCCAAAGACTATATCGATAATTCTGAGGTGGCTCTGACATTATTCTGTGCTCCTAATTAATTTAATTGAGTCCAGCCTGGTTTAGTGTATTTTTAAACATAAAATTAATAAAAATAATATAAATCTTAAAATTTTATAAAAATATAAAGATTGTAATTTTTTTTTATAGAAGATAAAAGAGGAAGAGGACAAAAAATAAAATAAAACTGACAATTATCACAAATTTTTCTAATGTTACAATATTATCATAACATGTTTCATCCATTATCTAATTATATTTAAAATAGACATGGATGACAAATTCCTACTACAAGTTTATAAAAATATTCTATCAAAAAAATTGATAGGCATATTTTGAAATATTTTCATTCTTTCATTTTCATACAAGTATCTCCTAAAAATTACAAATGTATGTGATAAAAGTTAATATATATAAGTCAAATAAATTTATATTTTCTCTTTTGTCAACTATTGTCCAAAGTTAAACATGATATCTTATGTCATATGAAGCTTACTTATGTTATTCATGTTTTTTATTCCTTTATCCTATGATTAGTTTTAATTTGCACATACATTTTTCACTTATGAATTTAAATCAAAATCACTCATCCTTTTTGAGATATCTTAAGGTTTTAATTCAATATGGACATGATTAATCAAAGCATATCACAAGTTGAAGCTCTCAAATCAAATTTAATATGATAATTTAAAAAGTTATTTTATTTTGTCATGCGTAATTTTACCACATATCATTGCAGTTATGACATTCGCAAACTATCGGCTAATCTTCTAGAGTTTTTTTTTTTTTTTTTTTTTTTCTTCTTCAAATTTAAGGTTTAGCATGTTCATCACACAACAATTTGAATGACTCTTTTTGATAGCGTCATCCTTTAAATTTAAGGTTTAGTATATTCATCACACAATAATTTGAATGACTTTTTTTTATAGTGTCATTATGTATGTCACTTTATTTTGGGCAAAATCTGTATTATTATTTTTTTTCAATGAAAAATAAATTCTTCAAGAGATACCAAACACACATGGAAAAATTGTCAAAATCATACCAAAAAGACTCTAAATGTGTTGACAATTTCTCTTTTCCTTTTCTTTCTAGAGAATTATCAGAAACCGTCCAACTAACTGAACTGACGTCAGTAGGTTTGACCAAACACAAATCAGACACAAATCAGAGTTAATCCAAAACAACAAAGCAGTGACACACCATCCAGTCATCACTTCTTTCTTGGAAATTCTATAAGAACCCAATGAAACGTTCAGGAAAAACCTCCTTCGCAAAGCGTTTCACAACCCATTACAGGTTTTGAGTCCTTGGGTTTGTCTCTTGGGTCGGTTGCTTTTGGGCAGCTTCTGCGCTCCTTCTCGCAACCGTCTCCCGAGTGACAATGCATTCCCTGGCGGACCAAACCACCACCACCACCAAGAGCTCCAATGTGTTGTTAGGTAAGTATCGCCTGGGCCGCCTGCTCGGCCGTGGTAGCTTTGCAAAGGTCTACATTGCACGTTCTGTCGCCGATGGTTCTGAGTTAGCCGTGAAGGTAATGGACAAGAACAAGATCCTAAACGCTACCATGGAACCACGGGTAATTGGTGAAATCTCTGTTATGCGTCGGCTAAAACACCCAAACATTATCAGAATCCATGAAGTCATGGCTACAAAATCCAAAATCTACTTGGCCATGGAATACGCCAGAGGCGGCGAATTACTCTCCATGATTTCCAAGCACAAACGGTTACCCGAAACCGTCGCACGTTTCTACTTTCAGCAGCTGGTCTCAGCCCTTCACTTCTGTCACAGCCACGGCGTCGCCCACAGAGACCTCAAGCTTGAAAATCTCCTCCTCGACGAATACGGAAACCTCAAGATCTCCGATTTCGGACTCTCTGCTCTTCCTGAACAACTGAAAGATGGGCTCCTCCACACGGCCTGCGGAACGCCGGCTTATACAGCCCCCGAGGTCTTCGCCCGGAAAGGCTACGACGGTGCCAAAACCGACGCTTGGTCATGCGGCGTCATCCTCTTCGCCTTCCTCGCCGGCGTTCTCCCTTTCGACGATTCCAATATCGCCGTTATGTTTCGGCGGATTCATCGCCGGGATTTCCAATTCCCAGCGTGGTTCTCTAAGCCTGTGAAATGCTTAATCTCTCGGCTACTGGACCCAAATCCTGAAACCCGTATCAGCATCGAAGATGTCATGAATGTGGGTTGGTTCAAGAAATCTTTGCCGGAAAAGGGTCTGAATCCCAGTCAACAGCAGATGCAAACCCTTTTCAGTTTGCAGCTAACAACATCGCCGGATAAGGGTGGGATGAGTGCCTTCGATATCATATCCTTGTCGTCGGGATTGGATTTGTCAGGTTTGTTCGAAGGAAAGAGGAAGTGGGCAAAGAGATTCACGTCGATGATAGCATCTCCAGAGAGGATAGCACAGAAAGTAACCGAGGTTGGGGAGAAATTAGGATACACAGTAGAGAGAAGGAAGAAAAGTGTGATAGGGTTGGGGAAGGAGAGAATGGGTTTGCTGATAGAAGTGCTGGAGGTGGCACCTTCAACGTTCATGGTACAAGTGAGAGTTGGGAATGGAGAAGGAGGGATGGAATTGGTGGAGTTGCAGTGGAGAGAGCTGAAAGCGGAGCTTGAAGACATGGTCCTTGCTTGGCACAATGATTGTGTCTGAGAGCTCGCGCTGATCCCCCGTCTTTGGACGGTTTTTCCTCGAACCACTGTGCACCAACAGGGCATGCAGGGCTATTAGCTGTGTGTTCAATTCGCCATTAAGAATTTGTATGGGCTTGCCGGCTTGGGTAGGCCTGTGCTCTTTTTAACTTCTTAGTGTTCAGTTCTTAAGAATGCCAAACAATGCCTTCCTGATGCAGTTATCCAGCGTTCAAGAGGGTTTGATTCGTTGTAAAAATGAGGATTAGGAAACTCATTAAGGAGATTATTGATTTAAAATTGTAAGATTTGTGTATTTTTTGGGTTACCAAAAAAATTTACTATTGTATATAACATATTAAAATAACGGACCACTTGTCCAATCAAATAGAGGATGAGAGGAGCTCTCCTTTGTTTGTTTTTTTGAGTAATTTTTTTGGTCTATGTCATTTTTAGTTCAAAAAAACATAAACTTTGCATTTGCCTTTCGGTACTATAGAAAAAGTCAATTTAAGGACAAATTGTCATTTCTATGACCGAATTTGTCCTTTTTTTTTTTAATTTAATTTTTTTATTTTTATATTTTAAGGGATTAAAGTTTATTAATTTATAAAATCAGACCCTCCTTCATTACTGATTCCCAAATCCCTAGTTCTACCCAGATTCTAAATCCTTAGTCTCTGATGAGTTCTTCATCTTGGAGAAAGTCGGTATCATATTCTTGAGGAACTATGCGAATTCGAGATGGTAGAGGGGAAGCTTTGGAGAGTCTTTGGAGACTACAAAGAATGCTTCGACAGATTGATTGTGGAGCGGTGGAGGTCAGCCCTGACGGCAGCTGCTCAATTCTCCAGATCCGGATGAAGATTAGCAGATTTTGGGTAATACTTACTTCCTCACCCTGGGCTTCTCTCTCTTTCTCTCTCTTAATAAGAAACTCAATTCAAGTAGATTTAGCAGAGTTTGTAATTGAGTGGGGAGCTTATGGGGATTTTTTTTTGCTTAAGTTATTAATTAGTGGGTTTAATGAGCTTCTGGGAGGCAATTAAGAAGTAGATCCAATAGGTGTATCAGTTTGGAATATTATTCACAACCATGAGCATGAGAAGCTCATAAGCCCCTCGAATTTGGATTGGAGATTCGCTGTTTTCCGTCAAACTTGTGAAGTTATGATAAAAACCTCAACTGATCCAACTACTTTTGAAAGATTAGAGGGACCTTTGCATCAGTTGAAGAACTCAAAGACATGGTTGCGAACTAAAAGCTGGAAGAGGTCTTTCAAGGGATGCGAACCCTAGTAGGAGATTACATTTCACCCATTAATTTTCATTTCCTAATCTTCAACTAGGATTTGGAAAATAAAGATTTAAAATTAGTAAAACTAGGGATTTGAGAATCGGATAAAGAAGGAGGTTTGATTTTGTAAATTTATAAACTTTAACCCCTTAAAATGATCACACGACAATCACCTTAGTCTTCCCCATCACTTAGCTACACCATCGTATTCACCATAAATTGCATTTATTTTCTTCAAATTTTATGTTTTTAAAAAAATTAAATTTATGAAAAACAACTGAATTTCATATGAGATTACCTCTTATCAGAACAACCCATAGAGAACGGAAAATAACTCCACGCCACATAATGGGTATTATCATCTATAAAAGTTCCCTGTCCTCACCGGATCACTCGACGATGAATGATACGTGGCTCACCTCTTAACTCTTACCTACAAACTCCATAATAACCCAATCAAGCATTCAGGAATAACCTCCTTGACTAAGTGAGAGAAGCCCTTCATTAGAGAATTCCCAAATGCCAATGCAGTCACCGACACATCCAACCACCGCCACCAGCTCTGATGTCTTGCTAGGTAAGTACTTCTTGGGCTGCCTTCTCAGCTGTGGTTGCTTTGTGAAGGTCTATTATGCTCGTTCCATCACTGATGGATCTGCTTTAGCCGTGAAGGTAATGGTCAAGAACAAGATCCTCAATGCGCCACCAAGGAACCGCCAATAACTAGTGAAATCTCAGTCATGCATCGACTTCAACACCCAAGCATTATCAGAATCATGAAGTTATGGCCACAAAATCCAAAATCTACTGGGCAATAGAATATGTCGGAGGTTGCCAGTTGCTCTCCAAGATTTCTCTGCAAAAATGCTTCTCCGAAATCTGAATCCATCCCTTGCTTCTACTTCCAAAAGCTTTTCATGACCCTTCATTTGTTTATATTATAAAGAAAAAATTACACGGCACCCATTATTTTTTTGATGAAACTAGTGATCATTCACTATTATCTCTAAAATTACATGGCATCCACATGCATACAAGTTACCCACAATTAAATTTTGCTGTTAAATGGGGGTGAAATTATTTGAATTCCCTTATCCTTATTTAAGTCATTTATAATTTAAATTTCAAATTACCCAAATGCCCTTTGGGCAAAAAAATGACAATAATGCCCCCATTTTAATGCTCTCCCATACCAGACCCTTAGTTTGGTGAAGGGATTCTCTCTTCACCCATCTTCTACCTATGCCCCCACACCCTCCCTCTGCTGGTGACCACCCCACCCCCATCCTTTTGTTTTGAACTCTGCAGTTACCTCTCTCCGCTCCTATGTTGATGGTAGCCACTTCCCTCTCTTTCTTCCTCTCCGATAGTGACAAAGAGAGAAAGTGATGGAGCATTGAAATAACAACACCTCCATCTGTAATCTCCAGCAACTCCAGTGATTTCAGGTCTAGATGAGCCGTTCTTCCTTGAAGACCCAATAGGAACATTTGGGTGGGAACCATGAGAGAGCTGATTAGGGTTTCAAAGTACATTTGGGTTTGAAGTTGTTGAGATTTCATTTAGATTTTCACTGGCTTTCGCAGTGAAAACTCCAAGATTCAAAAACTGAAAACTTCTTGAGTGAAATGAACCGTTGGCGACAAACAACCTCTGCTCCTACTACCATCTTGAATCCAATATCATCACAAGCAACAACTTATGGAAGAAAAAAAGGTTCTTCGAAGCCCTCATAGAGAAGAAATCTCAATAGATTTAAGATTCATAGCCTTAATTTGCAGAATGAGTAGGTCTCCAAATCATTTTATTTGATGAACAACAAACTTAGTCCTTCAATAAGTTAGGGGGAAAATGGTCTGGCTTTTTCGATGCACTTTTTATGGGAGTATACTAGTCTTTACAATACAACAAATTTTTATTTTAAATTTTCATATCATTTAGTTGCTCCCGTTCAAGCTGATCATCCATCCTACAATGGTTGCCTCCATCGACATCTTTTACGATCATGCAAATCAGGTTTTGATACATCTTGTTGGGAAAAATACCAATACCTAGTTCACTTTTTCCACCTGTATAAAAGATCGACAAAGAGAAATGAAGTACAAAAACATACTCATGAATAATGCCTCTATGTGGGGTCCTACTTGTGTTTTACATGAAATTACAAAAGATAATGATCATTGTTTGAAAAATAAAATAAACCGCAAGCGCATGGTATCGTGTAGTTAATAGGTTGATCTCAAGGAGATATACCACTTTAGAATTTAACCTCTTAATGATAATGCAAGAGTGCAATGATTCAAATTTGTTAACTAATTAATTAAACTAAATGAGCAGTCCTATCCATACATCTAATGCGATCAAATTGAGACTAAAGATAATACAAATATAACCAACACAAATAAAAGGCAAAATAATAATAATAATAATAATAATAATAATAATAATAATAATAATAATAATAATAATAATAATAATAATAATAATAATAATAATAATAATAATAATAATAAATGCAAAAAAGAAATAACAAAGCAATAAAAGGAAAATGGAAACCTTAACCAAAGAAAAGCACGACTGTAGGTATCTCTGATCAATGACCCAAGGGGAACGAAGAACAATAAATAAACGCGAGAAAAATAAATTGCAAAAAATAAATAACAAAGCAATAAAATGAAAAGGAAAACTTTAACCAAAGAGAGGCATGATTGTATGCTTATTTGATCAAGGACCTAGGGGGAAGGGAGAAACAATAAATAAATGCTGAAAGTAAATCCTAAAAGAATATGGAGGGTAGATAGAAGTAGGAATGGAGGAGGGGGGGGGGGGGAAGATTATTGAAGAATGTTACTTATTTGCATCTTTGAACTTTAAATAATAAAAAAGACTTGAATAAACGATTCGAATCTCAACCAACCCTAACAACCATATCTAGAATAATCTAGATTTGCAATTGCTAGACTCAGAGAAAAACGAATCTTGAAACTTGAAACTTGAACTTGAAATTGCATTACATAGAAAAATTAAACCTAAACATTCAATCTAGAAATTAAAATCTCACAAAAGCAATCAAAGAAAACTAGAGAAAACCTTAATAAACTAAAGAGAAAAGAAAGTGTGCTTCTCCTAAGCTCTTTAAAAACGCTCTCCCTTGCTGGAGTATGCTCTCCTTTTATAGAGTTTACATGGGATATATATGACTCTTGACAGAGTTTGAATCAAACTCAAAGTTCCTATCTGACTCAACTAAGGAACGCTTTGACGTACTAATTGGATTGACTTAGAGAGTTCAAATGCACAATTCCACCGTTGGATTTGAAGATCAAGAAGTCATGAAGCTCTTCTCCAAAAATCAGCTTGATTGGATACCGGATGACCATTCGATGAAGGGCTTGATCGAAACTGGATAGAGACACTCAAAAACGGGATTTTTCCCTCTTCTTTCTCTGAATAGGATTCTTTTTCCTCTTTGTCATTTTTTGATCAAGTCCCAAATAGGAAATAAAATATTGCAGCATGAAAGGACTATTTTTCTCCATGTTCTTCTTTATTTCTAAAATATTTTGGAGTTGGCCTAAAATCACATCTCTAGCCCATCCTGCTCCAGATCAGGCCCATTTTTGCACTTGAGAATTTGAACGGACCTCTTAATGTGTGAAATTGCATGTTTCATACCCAAAATTTTAAATATTCGTTCAAGTCCTAAAAATTTATAAAATCTGCAAAAACAACATAAAATCCAAGGTATTTCTACTTTAAATGAGTAAAATGCATACTTTATGCCCTAAGATTTCCACACATAAATGTGTACATCAACCACAGAAGACATAAGCACAAAATCTATGTGGTTCGAATAAGTCTATATCCACAGGCGTAATGGGACTTCTTCACTATAAGAATGGAGACAAATAACTAGTATAGTGCTTGGATTATAGCCAAATCCAATCTTAATACTCCTATACATGCTCTTTGAACTCACGCTCTCAACCATGTGAAGAGATTACAACACATCCCACTACTCCAACTTTAAACACCCTCACTTCTCTACCTATCTCATACATCTTGTTGTGAGTTTCTCTCACTTCTTATGGTGTGTAGCAAGCAACCCCTCCCCGAAACCCTATTTATGGGGAAAAGGGGGGGGGGGGGGGGTTGAGAGTTAAATCACTCTCACATTAATTGGGGGAATGGTAGTTGAGAGTTGGGAAAAACTCTCATTTATTTTGGGGTGGTTGAGGGATTGACAATGAATCTCTCACTTTATTTTGTCAATTTTTGAGGATACTAATCAACCTCCCTCCGTAATGAGGAGGACCCACAGATTGTTCGAAGGAAAGAGAAAGTGGGCGAAGAGATTCACGTCGATGATTGCATCTCTGAAGAGGATAGCTTAGAGAGAAACCGAGGCTGGGGAGAAATTAGGATACATGCGGTAAAGAGAAGGAAGAAAAAAGAGAATGGGTTGGGGAAGGAGAGAATGGATTTGTTGATAAGAGTTGTTGCAGGTGGCGCCTTCAACGTTTATGGTAGAAGTGAGAGTTGGAAATGGGGAAGAAGGGACAGAATCAGTGGAGTTGCAGTGGGAAGAGTTGAAGTTGGAGCTTGAAGATATAGTTCTTGCATGGCATAACGATTGTTTCTGAAGAGAATCCAAACTTATCCACTGTCTTTGCACGGTTTTTCCTCGATCCACTGCATTATTGCAACAAGTGATCAGGGCTATCGGCCAAATCTTCTATTGGGTATTTGGTGGCGACCAAGTTTTGATGTTGGGTACAGGAAGCTAGTATTATGCTCTTCTTCCCTCTTACTAATACAGGCTTTAGATCTCACAGTTGCTACATAATCCGAGTTCAGGTCGGTTTTAATCAAATCATTGTATAAATTGAGAACTAGCAGACTAATCACTTACTATTTGTAAATATTTTCAAGATCCACTACTTCTGTTCTTTACAAGAGTTCAGATGACGATGACATCAGTCGAAATTTAATGGATTTCAGAAGGGATAAAAAATAATAATAATTACAAAGGAAAACAATAAGTAAATAATTCTTTGAAATATTTGAGCAATATATATTGGAGCAACTTAACAACAGTGATCATATTTTAGATCTGTTGAACCCTGTTCCTCACTCTCACAAAAAAGAGTTGGCACCATGTCTTAGTTTTATAATCAGTTGGTATCTTTTAATTTTTTTTTAATATTTGTTTGTTTATGGAAAATTAAAATTTTTAATATATAAAATCTATATCTAAGAAAGGATGTAAACTAGATAAACATGGAATATATCTTATCACATCTATGTCATAATAGGAGAGCATTGATTCACAAATATTTCTTATCACATATATTTTGTAATAGGAGATCACATGTAATTTTTGTTTTGACAAAAAAGAAAAGGGGTTCTCTGTCACATAAATAATCTATATATTAAATCTGGTTGGATTCTAATAAGAGAGTTCATCATTACAAAAGATAAGGTCGGTTTCAAAAATAAAAATTTGTGGGTTTGATTATGTCCGATAGTATATTATATAATACCTCCATTCCCAATATATAAAAATTGTTGATTCCAAAAAAAAGAAAAGGTCAATTTTTGTTGGATCATAGTTAGATTTGAAGCCTTCATCATAAAATAAAATGGTTTTTTTTTTGTGTAACCTTATCTGCCACCTTCCTTTTGAATGCTTGACACCCCTTGGTTTGGTTTAGAGGCCACATTCCTCACCATGCCTTTTCAAACACACAGTCTTTCCTTTCCATTGACACATTAATGTCAACCCCAATTGAATCCTATATTGGAACAACCTTGAAGATGTAGACTACCCATTTTTTTTTTTAATCTATTGGGTAAGCCCCAAGATAGCAACATAACTGGGGAAGGTATAAAGTATGTAGAAAAGACAATTCTTTTCTATATACTCTAGTACTTGTTAGTGATTTGGCTCAATGTGTCCTTTCTTCCGTGAGGATTTGTTGGCACTAGTCTTATATTTTATTTATGTGGACCAAAGAGAAGAAGCCAGGGGGCTCAGTGGGAAGAGGATTGTACCATGAGAGAAGCAAGGAGGTCAACTTGTTTCAAATATATAACATGGATTTTAGCAATGCAATATAGTTGGACCCTAACATCAATTCGAATGAATCAATCTTTCCACGGAGGTAAATCTTTGCCTGCTAGGCAAAAGGACAATAAGTTATAAATTCTATCTTGGTAGGACATGTAATTCTATTACTATAAAATTCATAAATGAAGTAGCTAATGCTAGGGTTATCATTATCTATTGTGTAGTGAGAAATCTTTTTTGTGTTCCTAAGGATAAGAAAATGAATTTATTTACTTTCTGAGGTCTCAAAGGAGCATGGAAACTTCTCCCACTCTTTTGGATTCTCTAGCAACAGGATTTGGTTTCCGAGACACTTCACTAGCACAACTATATGCGATTAGCTAGGTAAATTCGTATTCAATGCCTTGATTTCTCACTTGTGCTAGAATGGAAATCTCAGAAGATGAACATCTAACTCTAACCTCTTAACTCATTTGGAGAGCCATCTATTTTGACGTTTTTGTTTGATTGTAGGTTCTCCTTGTCCCCCAATTTTGAATACCCCAAGGAATATGATATTGTTGTTTCTTGATCTAGGCTCTTGCTTTTCATTGACTAGTAAGTTGTAATTTTTTCCCTTCTTCTCCTCTCTCTTCCATTTCTTATACAATTTTTTTTCTTTTTCTTTTGAGGCTTTAGTTAATGATTATTTCTATTCATAAAAAATAAAAAAATTAAAAAAATAAAAAAATTAAAAAAAAGCTTATGCTTGTTTATAATATCACTCAAGCATATCTTGGGTACATCTTACTTCATAATGGCTATGAGTACTTTAAATGAGTACGAGGAAAAGAAGAAACCATACCATGGTATGCAACAGAGGATGTTTGTGACATCCGAGACTCTTTGAGACGGTTATGCCAATATGGGCTTCATCATGTGGTCCGTGAGCTTAATGCTGGAGCAGATTTTTTGGCTGGGCTTTACCCATTTGTACATGAAATTTTTTTCTCTCCTCATTCTTTACCTAAAGCGTTATCTCGTATTACAAAATATGACGCTGAAAGGAAGACTTATTTTAGATTGTAACTTTTTCTTTTCTTTCTAACACACAGCTACCTTTTACAAAAAATAAAAAATAAAAAAATTAAAAAAAAAAAAATTAAAAAAATCAAATCTAAAATATAGAATGATGAGGTGGTACGGTAAAGTAGAAGAAAAACAATAAGAAGAATTGGTCCCAGACAATATCAATATCAATACCAATATGGACAAATTAATATAAGTTGCATTAGATGGTTTGGTACCTATACTTTTAAGGGTAATTTCCATTTGGACCCCTTGAGATTTGGTCTATGTCATTTTTAGTCCAGATAACTAAGACTTTGCATCTGCCTCCCTTGTGCTATAGAAAAAGTCAATTTGAGGACAAAATATCGTTTCTATGACTAATTTGTCCTTATTATTATTATTATTTTTGGGTAATTTTCATCTGGACCCGTAAGGTTTGATTTATGTCATTTTTAGTTTAAGAAACCGAGACTTTGCATTTGCCTCCCTTGTGCTATAGAAAAAGTCAATTTAATGACAAATTATCACTTTTTATGATCAATTTGCCTTTATTCTTTTTTTTTTAATTAAAATTTTTACATATACACCCCCCACTGCTATGAAACTTGTGACTCCCCTTTTAGTCCAAAAATTATAGAAAAGTCCTAGAACTAAAATAAATTTTAAAATATGACCAAAATACCCTTATATGTTAAAATGACTCAATTACCCCTTAGCTTAAACCTTATTTGCAAAGATTAACCTTAAATGGAGATAGGTGTTTGCTCTTTGGTTGAGTTGAACAAATGGAAAATGAAGAAGATGGGTGAAGGGGGAATCTCTTCATCCATATTGGCTAAAATTTTACTTTGCAAATAGTGTTTAAGCTAAAGGGTACTTGAGTCATTTTGACATATAAGGGTATTTTGATTATATTTTAAAATTTATTTGAAATTTATAACTTTTCTATAATTTTTAGACTAAAAGCAAATTCACGAGTTTCATGGCAGATGGGGGTGTGTATGTAAAAAATTTAAAAAATAAAAAAGAATAAGGGCAAATTGGTCATAAAAGTGATAATTTGTCCTTAAATTGACTTTTTCTATAGCACATGAGAAGTAAATGCAAAGTCTCAATTTTTTTGGACTAAAAATGACATAAATCAAACCTCAGGGGGTCAAGATGAAAATTACTCAAAAAAAAAAGGCCAAATTGGTCATATAAACGATAATTTGTTCTTAATTTTTCTATAGCACAACTTCACAAGGGAGGCAGATGCAAAGTCTCAATTTATTTGGACTAAAAATGACATAGACTAAACCTCATGGGTTCCAAATGAAAATTACCCTATTTTAAAATTTTTTTTGACATTCTACCTCTAATACAAATTAATCAATAACCAATAATTATTGTTATCACTATCAATAATTATTGGTTTTCAAGGCCACTATAATTTTAATACCTAGAGTCATGGAGAAGACTCTTAATTTTGAAAATGACATAATCAAAATATATAAGAGTGTTGTACTAAAAAAATTGGTGTATGAAACTGAAGCAAAATTTACCACAACTATTATCTCGCTTGAGATAAGACACATTATTAATTGGAAGTCCATGTCATTGAAATGGGTGGAATGAACATATTACTTCTCAAATTTATGATTTGGATAGAGACATGGACCTCCTCCTTTTCACGGCTTCATCTTCCACTATACAAACATAAATACAAAAGATTCGGTCGAATATAATGTATGATGGTTCACTTTTTTTTAAAAAAATATTAATTTAAAAAAAAAAAAATTCTCAATGAGAGTGATTTTCTTGATAGCTCTGATGTGGCTCTGACATTCTTTCACATGACTAGTTAAATGACCTATTCATCGTTCCAGTAAACATATCTAAAATTTAGTATATTCTTTTTTCTCTTTGAAAATAAGAATTCAACATAACTTAAATTAGCAAAATTGTCGGTTCTTGATTATCCAAATTATAATGTAAGATAATTTATTATATCACATTTTTCTAAATTATTAATTTTTTTATAAAATATTTCAAGTATTACAAAATAATTTATGTATTACATATATGACTGAAAATTATTAATGAGGATAAAATATGTTAGTATGCTTCTCCAAGTAATATTATTTTCCAACACAATAATATCACAATATTTTTCATCCTTCTATGTCACAATACTTGAGTAAATGTGGAATAAAAATTCTTAGTAGATGCATTCTTGCATTTTTAATCTATGAACACGGTTTTAAAGAGCAACATTGAAATAGATAGCTGTTGGCTGATCTCAAAACATATATTACATGAATATGTAGTGCTTTATATTTTATTTCACTAACATTAGATGATTTTACCATAAAAGAATATTCATTATATATCATATTTTAATTTAGGTTGCATTAATGGTTTGATACAAATATTTTGTCCACCTTTGACACAAACCAATACATCAATATTTATTAATATCAATAATTATTGGTTTTCAAGGCCACTATAATTTTAATATCTAGAGTCATGACGGAACTCTTAATTTAAAATGACATAATCTAAATATATAAGAGTCTTGTACACCAAAATTGGTGTGTGAAACTGAAAATAATCTCTAACAACTATGGTGTTGCTTGAGATAAGACACATTATTAATTCATTTAATTAATTAATTAATTAAAAGTTCATTTCTTCGAAATGAGTGGAATGGGCATATTACTTCTCAACTTATGATTTAGACAGAGATATGGACCTCCTCTTCCCTACTTTCATGGTTTCACCTCCCAATATACAAACATATATACAAAGGATTTGGTCAAATATCATCCATGGTGGTTCACATTTTTTTTTTAAAATATAATTTTTATTTGTAGAAAATAAATACCCAATGAGATGGATTTTCTTGATAGCTCTATGTGATTTTGACATTTTTCCACATGGCCAATTTAATGAGCTATTCATTATTCCAGTAAACATATCTAGAATTCGGCATATTCTTATTATTTTTCTTCCCCCTTTTTTTTTTTTTTTCTTTTTTTTTTTTTTTTTTTTTTTTTTTCAACATAGCTTAAACTAGCGAAATTAGTTGGTTATTAATTATCCAAATTGTAATGTAAGGCCTCTTTTCCTTTCCTGTCTCTTTCCCGTTGGTTTCTCTCTCTCCTTTCCCGTTCTTTTGTGGTTCCTTTCCTTCTTCCTCCCCCCTTTTTTGGTCCCTTTCTTCCCCCCTTTTTTTTATCTCCGTGTCGTTTGATTTCAATTATCCCGCCCCCCTTTCCCACCCGGCCCTAAGACAATTTATTAGATCACACGTCTCCGACCATCATTTTGATACTAATATACCAATATGGTATCATTTATATATATATATATATATATTTTTTTTATATATATATATATATATATATATATATATATATATATATATATATATATATATATATATATATATATATATTATATCATATTTTTACAATTTTATCCTCTATTCGTACTCTACCTTCATTTTGTTATTAATAATACCAATATGGGGATCAATTCCTAAAACCCATGTAGATTTCATGAGGTTTTCTATCCGAAAAAAAAAATGATGTATATTTCGTGAGGTTCGATCAACCCACCGTTGCCATGCGTGGGTTTGGAGGATACATGGTACATGCTCAAATTTAATGTTTTTTGACTTTTATTAATAATTATGCAAAATATTGTTATCAACTAATTAATAATTCTTTTCACATCGAAAATGGTTGGTTGAGTGGTAAAGATCCATATTCCTCAGTGGAGAGGTCATGGGTTCGACCTTGTGGACAGTATTAAATTTCAAGTATTAAAAAAGCATAAGTACCAAAAGAAAGAAAAAAAAAAAGGCCTTTTATGTCAATTGTTATTCCTTACTTCCCAACACATAAAAGTAAGAAAATGATCTAGTGGCTCTATAATACTTGGACTTTGTTTTCTGAACGGAGTTTCCAAAAATTGTAGTAGACTTATCATCTTTAGGGAGTCATCATTATTTTATTTTATTTTATTTTATTTTTTGGTTTGCCAACCCCGGTTTATAAACCGATGGTTTGACCTGCGTCGCACACCTGACTGTGGTGGGTGAGTCTCCCAGCAGAGATTTTTTACATCCACATGCTTAAGCGAACCAAGCTGCTTACCACTTGGACCAACCCCCGTTGGTAGGAGTCATCATTATTTACATTGAATGGTTGAAAATAAAATCATGCATTATACATGAATTTTTTTGGGGATAAAAATGCACTATACATGATCATTTATCGAAAACTTTTTCCATAATAAATTTGATGTTAATTAAAAAAAAAAAAAAAAAAAATCAATACTTAGTTCAAAGTACAAACAGTGGTACTCACCATCAGACTTCATCTCTCTAGTTCTTATTGGTTTATCAGTTATAGGTAAATTATCGGTTATTTACAAAAACAAAAAAAAATCGGTTATTGATTATTATTGGTGTCTGTCGTTGTTGTAAGATTTCGTGTTACATCAATGATTAGATAGTCAATCTTCTGAATGACGATACCATAACGCGGGCCAATCAGTAGGTGGGGCACGGTAGGAATTCATTTTCATTTCCTATTGGAAAATTCACAGGAACAACTGAATCTGACGTGTCAGGAATTTGACTTACAACCCAATTGGATATCCATTAGCGAGTGGTTCCCCACACAGCACCAGTCATGCCTCACACCTCTTTGCATTTTTCCCACCTGAAAACCCTATAAGAACTCAATCAGCCATACAGGAATCCTCTCCTCTCCTCTCCATCTCCAAGCAATAGCAAGTCTAAACCCATATTTCTTTTTTTCAGTCTTGAGGTGTTTTAAATCTCTGCAAGACAAAACCCATATTTCTTTTTCAGTCTCGAGGTGTTTTAAATCTCTGCAGGTCATCAGCTTCTCTGCCGTTCCAGGTGCCCAAGCTGCAATGCATTCAAAGGCGGACCCAACCATAGCCACCACAGGTAGCAGTAGCAGCAGCAGCGGCCGCAGCTCGGATGTGTTGCTGGGTAAGTATCGTCTGGGCCGTTTGCTCGGCCGCGGCAGCTTTGCAAAGGTGTATATCGCACGCTCTCTAGCCGATGGTTCTACTTTAGCCGTGAAGGTGATGGACAAGAATAAGATCCTCAACGCCACCATGGAACCACGAGTAATTAGCGAAATCTCAGTCATGCGTCGACTTCAACACCGAAACATTATCAGAATCTATGAGGTCTTGGCTACAAAAACCAAAATCTACTTGGTCATTGAATACGCCGGAGGCGGCGAGTTGCTATCCAAGATTTCTCGGCACAAACGATTCACGGAACCCATCGCCCGTTTCTACTTCCAACAGCTAGTCTCAGCCCTTCATTACTGTCACAGAAATGGTGTCGCCCACAGAGACCTCAAGCCTCAAAATCTTCTCCTCGACGAAGACGGCAACCTCAAGATCTCCGATTTCGGCCTCTCTGCTCTTCCCGAGCAATTGAGAGATGGTCTCCTCCACACCGCCTGCGGAACGCCGGCGTATACTGCGCCGGAGGTCGTCTGCCAGAAAGGATACGACGGCGCCAAAGCCGACGCTTGGTCGTGTGGCGTTATCCTCTTCTCTTGCCTTGCCGGTTTTCTCCCTTTCGACGATTCGAATATACCAGCCATGTACAGGAAGATTCGCCGCCGGGAATATCAGTTCCCTTCGTGGTTCTCCAGACCGGTGAAATGGATAATCTCTCGGCTACTCGACCCAAATCCAGAAACTCGAATCAGCATCGAAGCTCTCATGCAGGTAGGTTGGTTCAAGAAATCGTTGCCGGAGAAGGACCTGAATCCGAATCAACAACAGATGCAAACCCTTTTCAATTTGCAGCTAACAATGACACCGGACAAGGGTGGGATGAACGCTTTCGACATCATATCTTTGTCATCGGGATTGGATTTGTCGGCGTTGTTCGAAGGAAAGAAGAAGTGGGCGAAGAGATTCACATCTACGATAGCTTCTCCAGAGAGAATTGCGCAAAGAGTAACAGAGGTTGGCAAGAAATTAGGTTTCACAATAGAGAGAAGAAAGAAAAGTGTGATCGGATTGGGGAAGGAGAGAATGGGTTTGTTGGTAGAGGTTTTGGAGGTGGCACCTTCGACGTTTATGGTACAAGTGGTAGGGAATGGGGAAGGAGGAACAGAATTGGTGGAGTTGCAGTGGGGAGAGCTGAAAGCAGAGCTTGAAGACATGGTTCTTGCCTGGCACAACGATTGTGTCTAAGAGCTCGGACTCATCACCCGTCTTTGGACGGTTTTTCCTCGACTCACTGTCACTGCAGGGCTATCGGTTTGCTTGCACTGGCCTGGGTAGGCCTGTGCACCTTGATCTTCATGTTCAGATCTTATCAAACCATCTCTTTGGATACAGTGATCTTAGCTCAACAAGGGTTTGGATTGTTGTATAAATTGAGCAATAAGGCATACATTATTTTTTTTGTTGTTGCTTTATTGTTGCTTGAATAAGGAGGGTTGTTCTTCATTCTTTTGTCTTGTATTTCTTCTATTTTTAATTATTATTAAACAAAAATGGATTATCTATGTATGATTTTTGGATAAAGGTTTTTGTAAAATAGGATTACTGAATTGGAATAATAAGTGGAGATAATTTCTTTTAGTATAAACCACAAAGGGGCTTATTGAATATATACATTTTCTAATTTGCAAAACTTTTAGATAATGGGAGAAAAAAACGCGTTTGGCTCTTCTCCAAGGAGGGAATCTTCCAAGAAGTACCCAGTGAACCAATATTATAGATGCAATCACTTGTGGTAAGCTGATCCAATGACTATGAGAAACTGCCAATTTCTATCCACTAAAACCCATCTTTAGTGAGAAAAATCTAACCGTTTCTATCACCTTCAAAAACTATAATAAAACAAACTCCATTAATGTGGCTGAATTTATAACACTTGAAACTCCATTAAATGTGTTTGAATAAGCAGAACACATCTTGTCTTGCAACGACTATCCAAAATCATATTAAACAACAAATCAAGAACATAAACAACAAATCAAGAACAGGAACAATGACCGCAGCATTTGCTCAAGAGCAACAACCATTCGCTTATTATTTTGGCCTTCAAAGGATTCAATAATCTTTCTTAAGTTAATTGCAAAAAGCAAATCGAAAGCATTTCAGCAGCTTGTCAAAAACAGCTTCTGAATCTACGATGAAATACCGGAGATGGGTTTTAGAGGATAGAAATTGAAATTTTATTATAACCATTAGATTAATATAAAAACTAAATCTAACAGCTCAGTGGGCATTTCCTAGAAGATTCCCTCCATAAGAAATGCCGCGCGAAACAGAAACAAACTTCCTTTTTAGATAACAGAATTTGATTTATTGTTCTTCAATCCTTTGTTATGTACTATTCTATGATAAGTACGATAACATATCCTTTGATCCTAAGAATCTAGAAGTTTCATACTAAAAATATAATAACCAACCTCTTTTATGCCTTTTTTTTTTTTATTTTTTATTTTTTTGGGTAAACTGACTTTTATGCCTTTCTCTATACGGTCATTTTCTCTCTTTTTGGTCTGATTCATGCACCGATCGAAGTATTGGTTGGCATCCATGAACGAACAAAGTCAAACCCAAATGGAAATATTAAAAAAATTCTGATATAATAAGATAATTAATTGTGCTTGTAATAAGAGACCTGGCATATCACAAGATTCACAACATATCTTCAGGAAAATGTGTAAAAATTAAACTTAATAAAAAAAAAATACGAGTAAAATTTAATCGTGGCAGCAACTCAAAATGATCTTGGACCAAACCAAACACCCCCCGGCCCCCTCAAAAAAAAAAAAAAAAAAAAAAAAAAAGGGAAAAAAAAAAAATAAGAAAGAAGAAAGAAGAAATTAAGAAGAAAGAAGGGATGATCTCATTCCTCCTGATCATAATCAATATAATATGGTTGTGGCTGTTGTGGGGAATTAGATGATTACCAGTTAATTACATGTCTCATGCACTATTGCAAAAGTTAATAAGATTTACCAAAAGGTTTGGTTCAGTTGGCAATGATTAGTGAAGAGGTTACACATCTAGGTTTGGTTCTCCATGCTAGTGTGTATATATATATAAAATTGCCCCTCCATATATACATAGAAACTCTCTGGTACCAGAAAAAAATAAAAAGCTAATGAAACCGTGGGGCACGGCTGAAATAGAGGTGACCATTTCATCCTTTATATATGTCGAGACTTAAATGACACATAATCTAATGGCATCAAAGAGTTTCTTTTGCAACCGTTTGTGGTGATGTAGCATATTTTATAAATATCATAAATGAAAAATGCTATTTTACTGCTCTTCGAGCACATAAATGGATAAACCACCATTGCAAACGAACGGCCCGCTAGGGCTCTCATCTCCTTGCAACTTACCCTTTTGCTTTTCATCTCCGTGAATGGTAGAGGAAAATCTGTTTTTTTCTCCATTGTTCCATAGGTTTCTTTGCTTTTTCTCCATTTACTTTTACTAGTCTTTTTTCTTTATTCAGTTCATGTGTTGTGAGACACTTGTTCTCGTCGGAAAGCAAGAGAATGTCTAATTTCTTGTATTATTGCAAGATGGATTGCTGTTCCATTTCATAAGTGGTGTTTTTGATATTGAGAAGTTGTGATATTTCCCGTTGCCAAAAGAGTTAGGATAGCTTTTGATCGTCACAAGACAAAGGATGTTGTAAATAACGGTGATTCTGGTGCATCGCCGATAGTTTCAAATGCTTTAATTGCTTCTAGAAATCTGGTGTTTTCAAAGAAATGCCCACAATTTTGGTTGATTTGGATTCAACACATAAAGCTACATCACCGGCAGTACCAATGGAAGTTACCGATGGTCAATTAGTGGCACAACTATGAGCAGTTCTAAAAGTGCATGCCATAGTTTCAGTTATGCCACGTAACAACAATGATGTAGCTTTATGTTCTTTGCCACATTAATTTTCTCTTTGTTCCAAGTGAGGAAAATAGTTTCCTGGCTCCTTGGCCTTGGAAGGCCTTAGCAGTGCTGTGTTTGATAGTTTAACATGTTTCTATCCCAAGACTTATGAGTTTTTTTGTGACTCTGCCATGTGTTTTTCAGGGTTATTTAATATATATTTTACCTTTCTATAAGAAAAAATTAAAAAGGCCAAATTGGTTCTATACTAGCCTCTGGACGGAATTTGTACAAAGATCTTCCTGTGGAAGGAGCTTCTGTTTTCCATAAGCAACACTTTATTTCTCTCCAACTGAAGTAGATTTCTATGGGTATAAGCAACATTTCATATTTCCCTCCAAACCTTTGACTTTAATAGGGTTGCAAGTAGGTAGATATCTATTACAGAGGAATATTTTCAAACAACAAGGAGTTGATATATTTCTCAAGTGTGGGAAGGCGTTGGTCTTCATTGTAACTATACATCACAGGGACCATCCTTGCAAAATTCAGTGAGGCCGTTTTGAATGAGTGTGAGAATGGGCTTGAAGAGAGGCATTCCCTATTGATTTCTTTCAATGAATTTGAAATCATCTCAAAGACATGGTCTTCACAACTTTTAATGCAAGAAACCCCATGCTCCTTCATGTAACACTTCATGTATGATCCATCTTGCCCCTCCTGGTTTTCATCCTATCAATCAATCAAAAACATAAATTTGGTTAGTAAAGGAGTACAAATATATCCAAAATGAAGGCAGCAAAGAAATACTTTTATCGTAACTCAATTTTTAGGGCGAAGTCTTTTTTTTTTTTTGGGTTAGAATTGGACTTCGTTTGGCTCTGCTCAGCCGGCGTACCTTGACTGCATCCTTAGGGGATAGTTTTGTGGCTATTTAGATATAAGGATGGACGTTTTTTCTGATTTCAGGAAGATTTGAGCTCTTTTTAGGGTAAGCTTGGTAAGTAGTTCTTTTGTATCCTCAAATTGAAAAGACATATAGCTAGTAGTCTTTGCATTACCTTGGCACTTCCAAAGTCATCCCACAAACGAAGAATTGTTGCTGGGCAATATATCAGGGCTGGAGTTTGTTCCATACAATCAATGCTCTCTTTTGATAGACCTTCGCCCAATAGAAAAAACAAATGAACTAAAACCAAAGGCAATCCTGAGCTTATCATTCCATTGCTTAGGTAATCCTTTGTCGAGGGTACTTGGTTATGAGCAAACCATTTGGCTTCTACTAGAAATGCATCACAGAGGGTTGCCCACTGCAAGAAATCAGGTTTAAAATTAGAACTAGTCATTAGTTTCACAAACACAACTTAGTAATTTACAATTAGGCTGTGAGAAGAGCGTCATACTGCTTTTCGTAAGGTGCCAATGGCGTTCCAACTGTGTTCTCTAAAGACCTTATCACCGAGTTCATTAGTTATGGTGTCAAGAGCCTTGAAGCAAATCTTCATATAATTAGGGAGTTGGTTAAGAATCGTAGGTTCCCATCTACATGTAATGAATCAATAATTAATAGGTTATCAAAATTGGAGACCCTAAAACATTTAGGTCCCGATTGATTCTCACTGAAAAACAGCTTCATGTTTTTCTTGCTTTAACAAACAAAAAAGTGGCTGAAAATTGTGTGGTAAAAGTATTTTGTTTCAGGTGATTTCTAAAACATAAATTAAAATGTATGAAAATTCCGTTTTTTGTTATCAAAATTGGAGACCCTAAAACATTTAGGTCCCGATTGATTCTCACTGAAAAACAGCTTCATGTTTTTCTTGCTTTAACAAACAAAAAAGTGGCTGAAAATTGTGTGGTAAAAGTATTTTGTTTCAGGTGATTTCTAAAACATAAATTAAAATGTATGAAAATTTATGCTTCAAGAAATAGTTTTCGATGCAATAAATATTTGTTAAAGCATTGTTTCTCAAAGCAAAAGTTGGGTGACGTGCAGCTTTAAGTTAAAGAGCTTGGAGAGAGCTATTCATATAATTTGACATTTTAAAAATAAAGAACTCTATTAAAACTTACTGTAATTTTTTTTGAAGCAAGTTTTATTATATGCCTAAGAAGAATTTTTTTTTTCTTTTTCAGAAACAATCAAAACTGTTTTTGGTGACTTTTAAAATATAAACACAAGGTGAGTTACCAAAGGGATCCTTAATCTCCTTATATGCTTGGGAGTCTGTCTACCCAAGAGCTTGAACTAACATATCTAACCCAAGAGTTTTTGCAAACTCCTCGGGCAGAGGGACTCACAAGTATATGGAGAAATGGAAGGTCTCTGAGTAATCGATGTGAGTTTCCCAACAGAAACGTTACTATCTTACTTGTTCACTGCTTCAGTGAAAAGAGTGAGTTCATCAAGTGTCCCATGGACATCGAAAATGTCGTCTATTATGTACACAAGTGAGATGGGTTTGGTGAGGTCGATGCGTTGCTGGGAATGCTTTGGATCTGAGAGAGCTGTCATTGACCATGAGTACCATTTTATCGGCTGGTCTCTTGCAAATTTCAGATGCTTTGGCAGACCCAAATCTCTCCACCACCTAATTTTAACATGAAAAATGAAGCTAGCATTAGTTAGGGGAACAGTCGTCTTATCAAACAAGCAAAAATGCATGCTTCAATTACTTACTCAGAAAACTGTAAGAGTTCTTGTTGATGTAATGATTGAACAATGTTAAAATCCATTTTTGCAAGTTCTTGTACAAGGCTGACGAATCCATGTCTGTCAGGAGAATTGAGAAAGTACTGTTTGACACTGAATCTAGCCAAGGTCTTCTGATAGGGTTGCTTTAATGTTTCAGCTACAGCTCTAGCCAGTTCTGTTTTCAGAGTTCCTGTTGTGAAAAAGTACAACGCAAGTGTACGCTGTCGTAACAAGTAATATAATGATAAAAGATCAATCCCTCGAAGACTATAGATTAAGTACCAAATTAATTATACCAATTTTATTTGAACAAATAATAAGAAAGATAATTATTCTAGACTATATTGCAAATTGAAAGTTAAATTGAGATTATTAATTGCTAAAGACCTAGGGGTCAGACTTCACCATAACTAAGCATTCCCACCCTTTTCTCCCTCTTTATAATTTGAGAAATATTTTCCTGATTGATAGTCGAGATTCCCTTTCCTATCTATTAGTCTCTCTCGAGTACTAATAGAAATTCCCTCAATTGCTAACCCACTATATTTCTATGTGGGTTACAACAACTGAGAAATCATTAAATTCAGTGGATTCCCATGTAACAACTACACAAACCATGTAAGTATATCTCTATCCTACATGTAATTCATGGCTTTTACTCCAATGAACTAAACACATAAATCCCCTCTCAGTTCATTATGATTAACAAATCAGTTGATTAGTGGCCAATTAATCAAAAGCATGAAGAATAGAAGTAAAAACTCAATCAAGGGAAACAATATTCAAAATTATATTGATGAAGTCAAGAGTGGGAATTCAAAAATAGGCTACATCTGATCCCTAGTAAAATTAAATTAGTTCATACTAGAAACTAAAAACATTACAGAGGAGTTCAAGAACATTGAAAGAAGATCAAGAAAAACTTATTCCCAAGCTTCAGATCTCCAAAGCCAACCAACATCTCCTGGTTTGATCTCTCCGCTCCTCCAAAGCTCCCAAAAACGTCCTCCTCCAGTTCCTTGGCTTTGCTATCCTTTTATAGATTAATTAAACTCAGAGTTTGAATCAAACTCAGAGTTCTTATCTGACTTAACCAAGGAGTGTTTTGATGTATAAATCGGACTAACTTAGAGATCTCCAATGCATAATCCCACCGTTGGATTTGAAGACCAAGACGTCGTGAAGCTCTCCTCCAAAAATCAGCTCGATCGGACACCATATGACCATCCGATGAAGATCTTGATCAAAACTTGACAGAGACACTCAAAATCGGGATTCTTCTATCCTTCTTATTTGAATTGGATTCTTCTTCCTCTTTTCCCTTCTTTGATCAAATCCTAAATAGGAAATAAAACGTAGAAGCATGCAAGGACTCATTCTCTTTATGTTTTTGACTTGAGGTAGGACTCTTGCAATAATACCCAGATTTGATTGATAATTTCCTACATGTAAAAGTAATAAATCTTTATTAGAATTTGTTAGGAAATATATAAAATCACCAAAATTATAGAAATTAAAGGAAAGGGTGCAACATATTCATTTTCATATCATATTAGGGTAAATTGATATAAACAATTGTAAATACATGGAAATATAGTTAATTAATCATATAAAATAATATGCATGAAATCAACTTATTAGTTCCCATCTTAGCTTTTAGGTGTCCTCGAGCAAATTCCCTGGCTTCATCAAGTGTTTCTTCTCCTATTGCTAGATCTGAAGCTTCATATAAACTCTTCAAGCCTCTCACATCTTCACTTAATTCTACTCTGAACTGTCCTTTCTTGTCGGTGAACTTGTGAAAGACATCTGCTTCACCAATCCATAATAATAACCCAGTTAAAGCATCGTCTCAGCTCATAAAATTAATTTAGTGATATCTATAAGATCACTAAACCATGCATGTATCAGTATAATATACCTGAAGGGACATAATAACCAGCTTGCCTCAGCAATCGAAATTGCAATGCAACATCGTGCAAATCGGCATTGATTGAAGAATTGTAGATTCTGTAATGCTTATTCAAAATCGTGTCTATCTCTTCTTGGAAATGGTAATCGATGCAAAGGCGTTGCAATGCATCCACCATCATCAAACTCTGCAATGGATCTTCAAGTTTTTGGAGCATAAGCCTAGTTTCCTTGCATTTCTTTGCATGTTTTACTTGAAATCCATCCTGCACAAGTGAAGCAATAACCTAAGCCACAAGACTATAGGAAGTTAAAACAGAGTAATTGCCTAATTAAGTTGAGTTCTTGCCATGTAGTTGCTGGGGGGTTTAGCACTAAGCCTCAAGGATTCAAGGGTGCTTCCACCATAAGCAATAGACGCGGAAGGATCACTGATCCCAGCAGCCTCTTTTCTTTTGGGTGAATTGATCGCAGCCTTTGTTCTTCCAATTTCTTGGTTAGCGTTTAGAGAAAGAACAGTACTGTTGTAAGCAAAGCTGCTGACAGAGAAAGCCATTGAGAACATTTTCAACTTTCAAGTTTCACAAAAGATGGTAAGTGATGCTAATTCAAACACGAAATTTCCGCTGCTGGTATCTGGGTATATATATATATACCAACAAAAATCAAGGGAAAATTTTCGGAAATATGTTTAAAACTTTCTGTTTGTAATTTATTTATTTATTTTTATCTTAAATATATGTTATAATCATGTTTTTTTATCTTAGGATTTATATAACGGAAACTTTAGTCCTACATTGGGCAGATAAGAGTTGCTTATCTAGTTTATATATAGTAAGGATCTATATAATATATCTTTGGGACTAAGGATTGAACCCTTTACGACGCGAACCAAGCTGAACCCTGGTGTGATCCAGCCATGGTAATATATATAGTTATATATTAATAATTCTTTGGATCCGGAAGGCCTATTTTGTCAAGGCCCTAAACCAGAAAGCCCACAGTTGGGTGGAAGCATTTTCTTTAGGGAGGTCAACTGAATAGGTATCTTCTCGTAGAGAGTTGAGCTGAATAAGTACCTCACAAATGGAGGTGATCTTACCCTTTCACCCACAGCCTTTTGGGTTCTATATAAACCCATTTTCGAGCTCATTTTTGACATGGAATTTCCTCCTCCTCTTTCTCTCCTGTTGTTATTATGTTAAGTAGTGAACCTAACCTAATTATACCTTAAGTAACCTTTCTGGAGTGCAAACTTAAAGGTTTGGGCTGATTGATCTTATGGTAAAGACACAGTTGATACCCGTATTGCATAAATCAGGGTGTCTAAATACCTTAAAGAAAGTACGAAGTGTCATAATTACAACAACCTTTCAAGTGTTTGTGCAGATTCTTTAACAAGTTTCAACAAAAATGCCTCAAGTACCTGTGTGATTCGTGTTAGGTAGTGCTTATCAATTCAGCATTGGTTCATTCAATGTAGAAAATAATCCACTTCGAGAACACGTCTCACATGATGCAGAACCGTTTTCTTGTTTTACATTTGTGAGATAACAGATATCCACTGGAATCCGATAGAGATAAATGAGAATAACACACGAATATTGTCTAAGTTCATTACCTGTAACATCCATCCAAGTAATACAGAGGACAAGCTGTAGAAACCAAAACAACCGGTAAAGAAAGAATGCTTCCTAATGTTCACCAACCCTGTCGTAGAATTAATACATAATTACGTCCTTGTTCATCCCACTTCGAGAATATGATTGACCTGATGTATAACAGTTCTCTTGTTATACATTTGTGAGGATGTCCACTGAAATCCGACAGAGATAAATGAGAATTCAAGTGTTATAACACGCACAAATATTGTCAAGTTCATTACCTGTAACATCCATCCAACCAAAAGAAAAAAGGAAAAACATCCATCCAAGCAATACAAAAGACACGCTAGAAATCAAAACAACAAAGAAAGAAAGCTTCCTAATGTTCGCCAATCCTGTTGTAGAATTAACACATAACCTCCTTGTTCATCCATAAAAGGCCAACACATCACGATAGTTCTTGTGGCACAGCTCAGATAGCATTTCCTTTCCCCTGATTTGATGCTAAGAAAAGATGCATGAAAATGTTGCCCACGTTTCATTCTACATCTCTAGCTATCCCTTCCATTGCTTCAAATGCCACATCAACTCATTGAGATTAGGTACAGAGAACGATATAACTTGAACATGAGAGAGAGAGAGAAAGAGACATTTTTGGGTAAAAAAAGGAAGGAGTGAGAATTAATTAGAGTAGTTTTCGTAAGGAGAGAGATTAATTAGTGCGATTTTTTTATTAAAAATGGTTGGATAATTGTATCACAAATTCTTACCATTACTATTTTTTCTACATCCAAATTTAGTCAGTATGGCTACCAATTTAGTCCCGATTACTACACGAAACCTATATGGCCAAGGACCAATCCGGATCGATTATTAAATAAGTCATAGAAGGTCTAGCTTTTTTAGACCGATAGACCTGCTTAGGTCCAATCTAGACCGACCCGGTCCAGCCCGATCAATTGACACTCCTAAATTTTGCATTTATAGAGGAATAATGGAATTCAACAGTGGCATAAATGTACAACAATAAACCTGTATGAAATCTAACTAATAAAATGAAATACTTAATTATAATTTGTCTGCAGTTACATTTATATGAGTGATTGTGTGCTAGCTCATGGGTATGATCTCAATTTGTATTCCCCAATTTGGGGTCTCTGTTTGCATGGTTACCACATTGTGTATTCCTGGATTGAGATTTCAATACAAATGTGGGTAAAGTTTTCCAATTATTTCATGCGACTCGGTATAAATTTAGTTGTTGTGATTAAAAACATATTTACCCTAACTTCTCACATTCAGGTCAAACAGTATCATCTATAATGATCAGGCACCTCAGGCCCGTTTTGGTGTTGATTCAAAACATGACCATACAAGATTAAGTTCCATAAATTAGAAAGTGAGGGGATCTTTGTTTCATAAGCTGCAGAGGACTTAGGGAACTGAGGATTTTTTTTAAAATTTTTTATTAACTAGGTTAAAATTAAGGAGAGTGAGCTTGGAAGTCATTAATTAGAAAAGGGTTGGGTGAGGATAACACTAATATCTAAAGCAATAATGCCTGCCAAGGCACTTGCACCACAAGAAATAAGTAGGGAGCCAACGGTTAGGTTAAGCTTAATTAACAGGTAAACAAGTCCGTCGCTAGCTTACTAAGAAAGAACAAAGTGAACACAAGATCAACTGATGGTATTTATAACAAAATTCAACAATGCCCACCAAATCTGTCATGTTAGGCAGCCACATCAAGATACATTGTAGTAATTATAATATTTGGATAAATAAAGCATAAGTTAATAGTCAACTTCTTAATTAGAAAAGGGTTGAATGAGGATAACACTAATATCTAAAGCAATAATGCCCACCAAGGCACCTGCACCACAAGAAATAAGTATAACTTCTTAATTAGAAAAGGGTTGGGTGAGGATAACACTAATATCTAAAGCAATAATGCCCGCCAAAGCACCTGCACCACAAGAAATAAGTAGGGAGGCAACGATTAGGTTAAGTTCAATTAACAGGTAAATGAATCTGTCGCTAACTAAAAAAAGAACAAAGTGAACGTCAGATCAACTGATGGTATTTACAACCGAATTCATCAATGCCCACCAAATTTGTCATGCTGGGCAGCCACATCAAGATACACTGTAGCTTAATTATAATATTTGGATAAATAAAGGGTAAGTTAACAGTTACTTCTGTTTGTTTGATTTTGCTTCGGTTCAGCACAACAAATGCGTTGAATCATTCAGCCAGACATCATGGGCTATTAAATCTAAGTCTTCCATTTTGAAAGCTCTATTAAAAATAAAAATAAAAATAAAAATAAAAAACCTTAGATTAGTGCTGTAAATTGATCAATTCAATTATTGACCATCAATTCACACATACACGGCTAAGTTGGGAGATATAAAAGGATGCTTCCGTCTCCTATCCATTCTCATTTTGAAGTACTACACCACCAATGGAACTGGCGATCCAAATCCAAGCCATCATCGGTGGTTTATTAACCCTTGCTCTATTCTACAAGCTATGGATCACAAAAGGTACCCTTCTTAATAAGAGTAAGGCTAGAGAGGCACCGGAGCCACCGGGGGCTTGGCCTATAATCGGTCACCACCTTCAGTTAGCAGGCCCTCGGGTTCTAATTAGAACACTTGCAGCCATGGCTGACAAGCATGGGCCAGCCCTCACAGTCCGATTCGGTGTCCATCGAACACTTGTCATCAGCAACTGGGAGTTGGCCAAAGAGGTCTTCACCACAAAAGATAAGGCTCTTGCAAGTCGTCCAAGAAGTGCCTCAACCAATCAATTGACCTATAATTATGCAATGATCTCTTTTGCACCCTATGGACCTTATTGGCGTGAAGTACGCAAGTGGGTGGTTGTCGAGCTACTTTCAAACCGCCGGGTCGAGTCCATTAAGAACGTTATATATGCATATATCAACAGTTGTATTAAGGATCTATATGAGCTTTGGGTGAGAAACAGCAAGAACCAAATCAAGGTTGAGATGAATAGACTGTTTCGAGGACTAACAATGAATATTATTCTCAAGGTGGTTGCGGGGAAACGATATTTTAGTATTCTCCATGCTGAGGACAATGAAGAGTTCCAGAGGATCCGCACTACCATTGAAAATCTTATAAGATTTGTAGGTGTCTCGGTATCCTCAGATGTGCTTCCCAATTACCTATCATGGTTGGGTTTGGATGGAAAACAAAAGGAGATGAAGAAATTTGAGAAGGAGTTGGATGTGCTTGCCGAGAGCTGGCTCCAAGAGCATCAAAGGAAGAGACTTTCCGAGGAAGCTAAAGGTGATTATGAGCAAGATTTCATAGATGTGCTGCTTTCAATTCTAGAAGAAGATTCTCAATTATACGGCCATGATCGTGATACAGTAGTGAAGGCAACTGTGTTGGTATGTAGATTTCTTGTTTTCTAGCATTTTATAGTTGAAATAACTAATGATAAGAGTGTCTCACGTCACAAGAATGACTAAAGGCACTTAGAAATCAACTACTTAGAGTTCATTAGAATCCATTGAGAATTGACTCTATGTGATAAGTTTCTAGTGTCTTGGACGTCCTTGTACAAGGACATGATCCTAACTTGCTAAGTTCATTATTGAAGTGGAAAAGTAGCTCTCACATGGAATCCACTAGGGGTGTAGGTTTGGCTCTAACAGCCTGAACCTAATCTGCAGGCTTACCTTGAGCCTTAGCAAGGTTTTGGCTCAAAAATTTGAGCCTTGAGGTAGGGTCTGGGCCAGCTCATGATAGCCCTAATTAGGGTCAAAGCTAGGTCAGTATTAGAGCCAAACGTCACCGTCAAACCCGACTAATTAGGGTCTGGGTCAAGGTTGTGTTAAGTTAGTTAGGGCCAGGTTTTGAGAAGTGTGATTACTTTATCGAGTATCTTGGGTGTCCCTAT
This sequence comes from Hakea prostrata, assembly GCF_041222555.1. Classification (NCBI taxonomy): domain Eukaryota; kingdom Viridiplantae; phylum Streptophyta; class Magnoliopsida; order Proteales; family Proteaceae; genus Hakea; species Hakea prostrata. The sequence continues at coordinate 24,741,356 of NC_142600.1, read as the reverse complement.
AGAGGGACATGCTCAGGCGGTGGCCTTAAATTATAGTGTTGGCTTTGATTGATAAGTCTCAAAAATTTACAAGGAATGTAAGAAGCAATGATAGCTTTTCAAGATTCATTTTGTTCGAAATCCTAACATGATTTATTTTGCTAAAGCGGTGTAACCTATCGAGAAAATAAAGAAAAAGGAATATAATTACAACCTGTATGGGCAACTAGTAAAAGAGATCCTTGCTAAGTATCTTTAGCAACACCTCTCCCTTCCCCCACAAAAAAGGAAGAAAGAAAAGATCCTCACATATTCATTCCAAAGAAATAAATTGGTGTCTGTTTTGCAGAATGTAATTGTAGCTGCCGTGGACACCACTGCTCTATCCCTTTCATGGAGTCTTTCTTTGTTGTTGAACCACCAAAAAATCTTAAGAAAAGCTCAAGATGAAATAGACTATCATGTTGGGAAGGATAACAATGTTGAAGTGAAAGACATTGAGAAGTTTGTGTATCTCCATGCAATAATCAAGGAAACACTTCGTTTGTACCCTCCAGGACCAATGTTAGTTCCTCGAGAAGCCATGGAAGACTGCTTTTTAGGTGGCTTCAGAGTTCTAAAAGGAACACCTGTGTTAGTGAATGCTTGGAAGATACAAAGAGACCCACAACTATGGTCAAACCCTTCGGAGTTTCAACCTGAGCGATTTCTAACAAGCCATGTTGGTGTTGATTTATGTGGAAAAAACTTTGAGTTTATTCCGTTCGGGTCAGGAAGGAGAATTTGCCCAGGAATCACATTTACCCAACAAACCCTCAAGATGGTGCTTGCCCGCTTGCTTCATGGATTTAATTTGCAAACACATTCTAATTAGCCTGTGGATATGACTGAGGGCACTGGTTTAACAATGCCAAAGAAATTCCTGTTGGAAGTCCTTCTTAGCCCACGACTTCCTGACCATCTCTATGAATAAGCAAGATGATCAGCCAATTTCCTTACACCAACGATGAATAAATAACCTCCACTATGAGTGTACCTGGCCGTTATGAATGTTAGCATCACAGGGATATGGTGGAATCCTATGATGACCTAAATGAAATCTTATTAGTTATTATTGTGTGTTTTATAAAATGCAAAATAAGCGCAGCTTCCTAGGTTCAATTTGGTTGAGGCTAATGGCCCTAGCTGTAGGGGCTATTGGATTGTTCTTGTTTTGCTTTATTTTTTGATAAATGAGCTAATGTGTTTGGCTGTATCGGGGCAACTGATGTTGCAAAGTTGAGTGTTTTGGTTCTTGTATACATGGTTTTTTCGATTATAAATAAATAAAATCTAGAGCCTAATACTTTAAAAAAATAATATAAAATTATAGGATTAATTTGAAAATCGTAAATAAAATTTTTTTATACGATCATTAACTAACATAATTTAACAGTAGAAAACAATAGTCATTATAGGAAAAGTTAAAAGTTAAATTAATAATTTAAAAAAGTATTAAAATAAAATAATAATTAAACTATAGTATCGAAACAATAGTAATTATCCCTTCTATATAAAATCATCACATTTTACTTTGCTTCTTATGTCTTTAGATATTTAATGCGTTTTCAATCTGTGATTTGTCAATGGCCACGGATTTTTAGTTTTTGCAGGCTTGCAGCTGCTGCAACATGCAGCTAGTCGTCAGGATTTCTCAGTATATAAGAAACGGTCCGACGATGGTAAATCAAATTATAGGGGTATAAATATAAATATAAATATAAATATAAATATAATTTTTTATTTTTACATCTAAAGATTTGATATTTTATAGATTTACAAAATGAAACCGTGACTTTACCGATTCCCAACCCTTAAAATATTTTAAACCCTAACCATTCTACCACGAAACCTAATCTCATTCTATGTCTTCCTCTAGGGGAACTCATTTGCTAAATCTACACAAATAGTATGCTCCACTTGGTCTGTCCACCAAAACCTTATTCTCTCAATCTTTCTCATCAAAATCGGTGTCTTAGTTTGATTATAAGTGTAATTCTTGAAAAGCTTTGGATTGGAACGGAAACATAAAGCTCAAAGTAAGGTTCGAAGCTCACAACACACTCTCTCTCTCAAAAGAGGTGTGTTTATATATGGAATTACCCTAGTTATTTTTAGAAAATTCTCCTTGAAATCCTGATTGTTGTAAATACGATGGGGTTATTTTGGTCTTTTCTATTATTTATTTGTTTGAGAGGGTATCTATGTCCATTCACTGGTTTGTATATATATCAGTCGGGGCTTTAGGGTTTCATTCAATCTATTCTATTTCCATCGTTTTCTCTTTGGTTCTGCAAGAGGTGTGCTTGAAGCTTTGCTGGTGGTGCTTACTGCTGCTGTTCATGGATTGTTTAAGCATGGTTTTGGAGAGGCTAAGGTGCTTCTAAGGCTTGGGAGATCTATTGAACTTGGTGGATTCGGTTTGCCTTGAAGAGGAGATTGTATTCTGCATTTAATCAGGTGTTGTCGATCTGTTTAATCTCCTTCTTGGTTCATGCTTAGGGGTTCTTGTTGGGGTAGCTTCTAGTGTTGTAACTTTATCTCTGTTATTTGATAGTGCATGAGTTGATGAGTTCCCTAACTCATCCTTGGATATAGGTCCTATTCACCGAACCAAGTAAAAAACTCTTGTGTCTTGTTCTTGTATTTTATTTATATTGTTATTCCACTGCGTTAGGTATAGTTTTCTTAACAACTTGGTATCAGAGCTTTGTTATACGGTATATACCTTGACTGTTTTTTCCTTGTATGCTCTTGTTTGGTTCAATTGAAGGTTATTCTATTGATTTATGGTTGATTCATAATGTTCTTGTTGTTAATTTCAAACATCTTGTGTTTTGGTTCTTAATAAACCCTAAACCCTAATTTGCTCTAAACTCTTAACTTAGGTTTAATCAAAATTAGTTTAGGGCTTTTGTTTATCGACCTATTTGAAGTTGTTTGCAATTGAAACCCCCTGTTTATTCCTTGAAATTGAGACCCAGTTTCTTAGATTGAGTCAATAAGTGGTTCGACTGTTAGGGTTTCTTGAAATTGATTTGGGGTTTTGTCTTAAACATGCTAGATATATGAAATTGATGTTTGATTTGTAATTATAATCTAAAATTTATTATGTTTAATTATTGTTTACAAAAATAAATATTGTTTGTAAATTGTAAATTGATTATTTCTTACTATTAATTATTCTTGTTTGTTATTATTGTTTACCTGTAGTCTGTTGTTCATCAGAAATTTGATTCTTGCTATCTTGATATAATATTGAAATTATTATACTTTTTATTTCAGAAGTTAGTTTGATTCTGAAATTGTTTAGTTAAATAATTTCTTAGTGTGTTGCTGATTTATAAATTAGACATTTCCTGACTGAGTATTATTGATTCTTCTGTCATGGCTCCAATTCGATATGAATTTGAGAAATTTGATGGTAAGGGAGACTTTATGGTTTGGAAGAACAGAATGCATCCCATTCCTATTCGAAACCGATGTCATAAGACCTTAAAGGAAAATAAGGAGATCTCTAAAGTCTCTAAAGGGGATAAAGAAATCTCTTCATCTATGACTGAAGAAGAAAAGGAAGATATGTAAGATCTTCTAAAAAAAAAAAAAAAATAATAATAATAATAATAATAAAAAAAAAATAATAATAATAATCTTACACCTAAGCAACACTGTTATGAGAAGGGTAAGGGATTGTAAAACTGAAGCTCAGGTTTGGCTTAAACTTGAATAACTTTATTTGACTGCATCTATTCCTAATATTACTTTGTTAAATGAACAATTGTTTAGTTTCAAAATTGATGCTTTTAAGTCTCTTATTGATAATATAGAAGAATTCTATAAATTGTTATGTGACTTGGCTGATTTAGATGAGGAATTAATTGATAATACTCTTGTTGTTTTGTTATTGAATTCTTGGCCTGATTCTCATGTTGGTGTTTGAAATGCTATTAAATATGGTAGAAAATCTATAACCCTAGATAATATTATGGTAGTATTGAAAATTAGGGATATAGAACTGAAAACGGAGAAGAAGGGAAAGCAAATGAGTGAAGGGTTATTTGGTAATTCTAAAAATAGAAGTGTTTATGAAACTAAAAAGAAGTTCAATAATAATAAGAAAAAGAAGAAATTTGTTGGAAATAATAGTAATGCACGTAATAATCAGAATTATAATGGAAAATTTAATAATAATAAAAGAATCTATTATTATTGTAAAAAGAAAAGACATATAAGGAAGTATTGTAGAGAAAGATTACAAAAGAAACAAAATGAAAATGAGATAATGGAGGCTACACATGTAGCTGATCTTACAAGTGATGCACTTGTAGTATTTCCTAGTAGTGATCTTAATGCTTGGATTTTAAATTTAGGTTGTACTTTCCATATGACTCTAAGGAGGAAGTGGTTTATCACTTTTGAGTCCATTAGAGGTGGTAAGGTGTTAATCGAAAATGATCATGCTTGTGATGTTGTGGGGATTGGATTTATTAGACTTATAATGAATGATGTGACTGTTAGAGATCTTAAAAGGTAAGACATGTGTCTGGACTTAGGAGGAACCTGCTGTCTTTAAGTCAACTAGATTCTAGGGGTTTTCATTACACCTCTAAGGATGGTTCTCTTAGGGTTATGAGGGGTAGTAGTGTAATTCTAACTGCTGATTTAAAGAATGGGTTATACTTCTTGACGGGAATTATAGTTTTAGGAGCTGCATCAGTCATTAGTAGTGTTCTAAGTGAGGTGGAGCTTTGGCATAGGAGATTGGGCCACATTAGTAGTAAGGGTCTTGGACACTTGTACAAAAGTGGCCAAATAAGCCTTAAGAAGTTCAGTCCTCTGACTTTTGTGATGTGTGTGCTATGGATAAGCTCCATAAGACCAAATTCCCTTATTCTTCATATAAAACCACTCAAATCTTTGAATATGTATATTCAAATTTATGGGGAAGTCCAAATGTGCCATTATCTCTTTCGGGTGCCCAATATTTTTTGTCTATAATAAATGATTACTCTAGAAAGACCTGATTGTATTTTCTTAGGGATAAATCAGGTGTTTTTTGATAAGTTTCTAGAGTGGAAGGTCTTAGTTGAGAATCAAACTGAAAGAAAAATTAAGAAACTAAGGACTGATAATGGACTTGAATTTGTAAATGAAAAGTTAATGATTTTTTGTAAGGAACATGGAATAACTAGACATAGGACATGCACTTATACTCAGCAGAATGGAGTGGCTGAGAGGATGAATACGACTATCATGGAATGAGTAAGATGCATGTTAATTGAATCTGGCTTAAGTAAGAAATTCTAGGTTGAAGCTGCAACTACAGCTTGTTTTGTTATTAATAAGTCTCCATGTTCTTCTATTAACTTTGAAATTGTCACACCCCACCCGTCGGTCTCGGTTACCTGCCCGACAACCCGTGGGTGCGATCCGTCACAAGATCCAAGGTTTTAGTCTATCAACAATATTTAAGACAAATAAAGATAATCAAGAGCAAAGAATATTCAATAAATGAATTAAATGAATTACAGGAGTCCAAAATACTCCAATGTCAATAAATAAAGGAAAAAAATAATGAATAAAATGGATAAAGGTATCGTGGAAGTAAACAAAAATGTTATATCAATTTCTTCCCAGTTTCCTTTTCTAAATCTAAAAAATGTTTTTCATGGATCTCAAGGTAAGGTGTTCTCCAATTCAACTCTATTCGCCGAGCGAACTTTTTGACCACCCTCTGCCTTTGATCATCAATAGGTGCGATAAGCGCACTCCATGCAGCTACAGGAGCTCCCGCACATGCTATTTCCATCTCCCACTGACGGTGCCACATCTTCTTCATACGGGATGGTTCCTTCATAGGAAACCAGCCCATCTTCCTGTAAAGTTCCTTATCTGTGCAGGCTAATAAACAATACAAAATAAAGACGTGAGTTCTAAAGAACTCAGTAAGAAACAATCAACATCCCATCAATATATCCAATAATGCCAAGATACATGAATAATATAAGTGAATGCAAAACATGAATGATACTATGATTTCTAACTATGCAGGTCTTTAATAGTCGACATGCTTTAAGTTATACACCAGCCCTCCTCTGGGTAAGTCTCATCACTCTGATCCGGCAAGGACTGGCTACCTCTGTAGGGATCCTGGGAAAAAGGGAAAGTCCACACCTGGCTCTCAATTCCATGGCTGGGGGTTAAGTCAACACTCTCTTACCACGACCATTGGTAATGAGTACTGGTGCATGTCGGGGTTTCTAATCCAATGCAAGGTCATATTGGTTACATGTCTACATGAAGTCCAGATACATCCCCTATGGCACCAACCAACTCGGTTCAGTATCCTTCGCAACCTAGGAGAGAGAATCCTCACGGACTGGATACCTCTTTTGGACTCCACTCCTTAACCCTATAGTCATCCACATATTATTGGGGCGGATGCTCTCATGATTCCTCACGACACCCGGTCCGATCCTTGGACATCCATGAGCCCAACCCTAACATATGCAACCCTACCATTTATATGACTAACAGTGGACCACCAAGTCACATCACTCGCTCAACGGGTCACTCGGTTTCAATCCCCCTACCGAAAGGGTAGTAGCATGTGGGGTACCTAACCATGCAATCTAGACTCTACCTAAATAATGCCATCAAATAGTCAAGACAGTGCTGGAGACGTCAGCAGGCATGTGTCCCATTCCATAGCCTCCTGATATCCCTAGCCAAGATATCCCAAAATAGATACCTCATCTATCAGAACCATATATCAACTACCATCAATCCATAACATCCATAATCAATACAATATGTATATAAGTAAGACAAATAGCAGTAAAGTAATATGATTTCTATACAAAACATATAAACAACATCATATAAAAAGAGATATGATTTTAAATATACACTAGATTAACATATTATAAGTCTATTCAAGAGATAGGATGAATTGTCCTTACCTGCATATAATAAGATTGTCCGTAAAATGAAATCCGATAACAATTATATGACTTTTCTTTCAAACAGTGGTTACCTATATACAGGGTTACAGTAACATATAAGTTAAATGAATCAATTTGAATCAGAACCAAAAACCATTTGGTCTCTATTTACCGGCCGGTTGCTTGGGCCGGTCGCTTAGGTTGAGCGACCGCCACTAGTGACCGCCCCAAAAACAGTGAGTTTCAATCCAAAACTCAGGCTTCTGATTACTCAATTTCAATCCGGATTTCGAGTAATCTTGACCTAAGTCTCGAACCTAACACTCCCTAAGCCAAAAGGGTGAGGGAAAACTAACCATTACATCAATAGATTACCCATAACCCTCCCCTTGATTGGATTAACCTTCTCATGGAAACAGGGTTTAGTTTACGGTTATTCCATCTCAAGTAGATTAAAAAGAGAGTTAAAATATCCAAGGGGGTAATCACAAAGACGAGGGAAAAAGGGTTAATACTAATTTAACGGACAAAGAGAGTAAAGAATAAAGGATTAATTCAATACCTCACGCCAGAGAGTCAGAGAAGGAAAGAACTGATCTTCCAAGTCACTGTCAGCACTCCAAAGACTCTTTCGGATCTTCCCCGCAGCCGTCTAACCTCCCAAATAAGCAACCACGAATAAAGTATTCATTAATTAGACGAAGGTTGCCTTTTATAGAAGTCAGGGGGGCAAAATAGGGCAAAATCCCCGAAAACAGACCGGGCGGTCGCTTGGGCCGGTCGCTTGGTTTGATCACCGCCACTAGTAACCGTCCCCATGTAATTTGCCATACAAGGGTGCTTTTGCTAGGGGGTTGATACCCAAGGCCAACCTAGCCCTAAAGAAGAGATGGGGGAGATCGTACCTTCATTCAGGACATCTCTGAACAACACCTAACTTCCAGAATTCCAAATTCCAACCAAGGCAGGCTCTTCAAATAATGGATCCAGATCCATGGGTCCAGGGTATGGATCATGGGCTTCAATCTGGACACTCCACAAGTTCACTCGACTAGACCTTCGGGTTCTCGGACCTGGAATACGGATCTCGGGTTAGAAATATGGGGGTTGTTATAGAAATACTTGATTTCAGATGAAATAAGGTTAATGCTGATTATAATGTTTTAAACTCTTTGGTTGTGTGTGCTTTGTTCACCAAAGTAAGGGTAAGCTTGAGCCTAGAGATAGGACGTGTGTATTCCTAGGATATCCTTTAGGAGTTAAGGGATATAGGCTTTGGTGTTTAGAGGAGAAGAAAATTCTAATTAATAGGGATGTGAAGTTCAATGAACTTGAGTTCCTGAAAATTGGTTCCTCTAGTGTTATCTCTAACTCCCATGACCTAGATAAGATTATGTTTGAGGTGGAGTTAGATGATAAGTCTGAAACTGATCTAGATACATCTGATCCTATGGTTGAAGATGGTAAACTAGGGGCTGGTAGTGGTTCTTTAGATGTTAAAGAAGAGCTTGAAGATGAGGATTCTTTAGATAATTATTTATTGGCTAGAGATAGGTCTAAAAGAGGGATTAGAAGACCTGCTAGATATGCTAATATACGTGAAGTGTCTAATTCTGGTCCAAATCTGATTTCTTAAGCTCTTAATGTTGCTAACCAACTTGAAGGATGTGAGCCTAGAACCTATAAAGAGGCTCTTGATTGTGTGGATAACAAGTATCGGCTTGCTGCCATGAAGGATGAAATGGAACCTTTATTAAAAAATCAGACTTGGACTCTTGTAGATAGACCCAAAGTAAAGAAGCTAATTGGTTATAAAAGGGTTTATAAGTATAAGGCTGGAACTCCTACTGTAGAACATCCTAGATATAAGGCTAGATTAATGGCTAAGGGTTATTCTCAGGTTGGGGGAATAGATTATAATGAAGTATTTTCACCTGTTGTGAAACACACTTCTATTAGAGTGCTTCTTGCCTTTGTTGCTATCTTTGATCTTGAACTTGAACAATTAAATGTTAAAACTGCTTTATTGAATGGTAAGTTCGATGAGTAGATTTATATGATACAGCTTGAAGGTTTTGCTGTTAAAGGGAGTGAGACAAAAGTTTACTTGCTGTTAAGGTCTTTGTATGGCTTAAAGCAATCACCCAGGCAGTGATATAAAATATTTGATGAACTCATGCTCAAGAATCAATATAAGAGAAGCTATTATTATAATTGTGTATATTATTGTGAGTTTAATCATAATTCTTTCATTTATCTTTTGCTTTATGTTGATGACATACTTATTGCATCTAAAGATAAATTTCAAATTTGTAAACTTAAGTCAATGTTAAAATCTGAGTTTGAAATGAAAGATTTATGGGCTGCTAAAATAATTCTTGGCATTGATATTCATAGGGACAGACCTAATGGTGTTTTGACATTGTCTCAAGTTGGTTATTTTCATAAACTTGTAAATACGTTTGGAAATGATAACAGTAGATTTGTTGATACTCCACTTGTTGCTCATTTTAAGCTTGGAATTGATTCTAATTCTGTTGTAACTGATAAGCCTTATCAAGAATGTCTTGATAGCCTCATGTATTCAATGGTGTGTTGTAGGCCTGATATTGCATCTTGTTGGACTAATTTGTAGGTTCATGAGTAGGCCTTGTGATGCACATTAAGATGTTGTTATGTGGTTATTAAGATATCTGAAAATTTTGATGTTTCTTATAAAATTGTTGATAATTCTTGTGTTAATAATCTTAGCATTGTTGGATTTTGTGACTCTGATTTTGCTGTTGATTTGGATAAAAGAAGATCTTTAACTGGATACTTGTTTACAATTAGTGGGAATCTTGTGAGTTGAAAGTCTACACTTCAACATGTGGTGGCACTTTCAACCACTGAAGCTGAATATATTGCTTTATTTGAAGCTATTAAAAAATGTATGTGGCTTAAGGGGCTTCTTGGTGAGCTTGGATTTAATGATTTACATTCTCTTGTACATTGTGATTCTCAAAGTGCTTTATGTCTTTCTAAGAATAGAGTGTATTATGAAAGAACAAAGCATGTTGATGTAAAACTGCATTTTATTAGAGATATCATTGCTAAAGGCCTTATTGATGTTTGCAAGATTGATACTTGCTGACATTATGACTTAGATTGTTTCTGTTGGAAAGTTCAAATCTGCTTTGAACATGATGAGATTATTATCTCTATAATCAGTTTTCTATTTTGTTATTATTTGATGAGTTTTGTGTTGACTCTCAGGTTCATGCATTGTCAAAATATCAGAGTCAAGGTGGAGATTGTTGTAAATATGATGGGGGTTATTTTGGTCTTTTCTATTCTATTAGAATATGAGTGTATTATTTATTTGTTTGAGAGGGTATATGTGTCTATTCACTAGTTTGTATATATATATATGTTGGGGCTTCAGGGTTTCAGGGTTTCATTCAATCTATTTTATTTCCATCATTTTCTCTCTAGTTTTGCGAGAGGTGTGCTTGAAGCTCTGCTGGTGGTGCTTGTTGCTGCTATTCATGGACTGTTTAAGCATGGGTTTTGAGAGGCTAAGGTGCTTCTAAGGCTTGGGAGATCTGCTGGACTTGGTGGATTCGGTTTGCCTTGAAGAGGAGATTGTATTTTGCATTTAATCAGGTGTTGTCTATCTGGTTATTTAATCTCCTTATTGGTTCATGCTTAGGGGTTCTTGTTGGGGTAGCTTCTAGTGCTGTAATCTTACCTCTGTTATTTGATAGTGCATGAGTTGATGAGTTCCTTAACTCATCCTTAGATGTAGGTCATAGTGACTGAACCAAGTAAAAAACTCTTGTGTCTTGTTCTTGTATTTTATTTCTACTATTATTCCGTTGCGGTAGGTATAGTTTTCTTAACACTGATCCTTCTATGTCAGCTTCAATTTTTGTGATCAAGATTCAAAGAGAATTTGATTCTTGGAAGAAGTCCTGAGTAAAAAGGTATAGGGTTTTTGTTTGATTGGAAGGAAGAAGAGAGAGAGGGGAAAAAGAGTCTTGTGTTAAGAGGAACGTTTCTAAGCTGAACTCACTAGGTTTCATTTGTTCTTGTAGATTAGATATCATCTTTGAAACATCGATGAAAGCTTCAGACCTCTCTCTTTCGGAATAAGAGAGAAAATCCATGTTTTCTTTTGAACTTTGAAGTCGGAAAATCCGACTTAATGAAGTAAGAATCAATAAAGGCTGCATTTGTTTGCTTGAATAAAGGTGGGGTCGGAAAAAAGATGGGGAAATTCTTGAAAAAAACAATTGTTTTTCTACTTTTCCTACTTTTTCTAAAAGTGTATATTGTTTAGTTGCTTGGGGTGGAAAAGTAAAAGACAAGCTTCCTTGAATCAAGGAAACTTGTCTAGTGAGGTGGCAGTCTAACTTTACCACCCTAATGCTTTTTAAAACCCTACAAATTTGGTGGGATTTTGTGGAAAAGTAAAAAGTGAAACCCACCATTATCACTTGTCCACAAAATCCTTTCATTTCCTTTCCTTCTCCCTCACCCCACTACATATGGGGCCTACATGTTTTTTTCCCCACCCACCTTTGCAAACAAACATAGCTTAAGGTTTTAACTTGGGCTCTAATTGATTAATGGCAGTACATACTATAGAGTTTATTTCCTATTCTCTTTATGGATTTTTGTTTGCGCCTGCGTGGGTGGATGCCTGCGCATGCATTGGATTTGGACACGTAGCTGTGGAGACAACCAACAACTTCGATTTACTTGATTGAATTTAACATTTAAAAAATTTTAAATATTACAATTACCTACCCTGAAAGTTTATAAATTTACAATATCAATCCTTTTTTTCCCAAACAAACAAAACCCTCAACTCGATATTGGACTCGATTTCACCGGGTACTTCATGGTGTTGATTAGGTCGAAAACCCTTTGCCAATCGCTTGGCAAAATCTGGTGTTGAAAGCATCGAAGTTGAAGGCAAATGAGGCGGTGAAGATGGGGATGATCGACTCGGCACACGATAGCCCGGAGGAGACCATCGAGGCTGCGGTGTGCTGGCAGAGCAACTGAGTGGAAGGAACTGGGATGGACCGGTTTATGCTCGTATAAGGAAGGCTTCGTTTACGGAGCTGTGCGAGGTTTTAAGGTTGAACAACGATAAGGAAGCTAAAGCCAAAGCGGCTTCGAAGCTTTGAAATCTTCGAAACTTCACCTGCTAGTATTCGTGGAGAATTCTTGCCTTGTTGGATTAGATAATTGAGCAGAGACAGAAGCATCCGTGTGTCTTCGAAACTGAAACTGTTGTAGCCTGCAGGTTATGGGTACCATTTCGCCATTAGGATTGAAACTGCTCGCTACCGTGTTTCTGAACCTGAAATGTGTTGTTGCCCTTCGATTTGACTTTAGCAGAACACAAGTAACTTGAGATAATATTTGTCTATAAATCTGCCCCAAAAAAGGCTTAAGCAGAGAGGTTCTTTGGGTTAGAACTAGTCACAAGAGTAGGTTAGAGCTTCACTTGACGGAGAAGATGGATTAGATTACCGGAGATGGAAGAGAGGAGGATAGTTGGGTTAGGGTTTGGTTGAATCTGAATCGTTTTTTTACCATCCCAAAACTTGGTTTTTTTTTGTAAATTTTCTTTGCATGAAGGATGCGTGAGTGTAAATTTGTTAAACTTTCGAACGTTAAACAAAAATGTAGTTAATTGAAGCCATTAGATGAATACCTCAACAGATGTTGAAAATCTAGGGCTGCGCTGACGATATCCGCGCAGCCGCCAACAAAAATCCTCTCTTTATAAGACTGAAAAACCGAAAGTGAAGAACGGAATTGTTCGATTTTTACTTGCGCAAAGGGGTTTGAGATCAGTTGGAGCGAGGGTATTACTTGTAAATTTATAAAATATTAAATCCTTGAATATATAAAACTAAAAAACCGTATTTGCATCTATACCCCCACAGATTGATTTACCACCGTCGGATCATTTCTTGTATAGGTGGCATAATCTCGACGGCTGGCTACATGCTGCAGCAAATAAAATACATGGGGGACTGGGTTTTGCTTTCCTCACAAGTGCAGGAGTGCTGCTGCATGCAGTTTTGTTTCCAACTGAAGTTCAATGATGTATTAATGGGAGAAGCCTCGAGGGTTACAAGACACAGCGCCCCTACGGCCCTCAGTCCTCATTAGAGTATGCGAAGCTGCATTGACCTGCCTCATCTTGTATGTACTCACTATTATTGAATGAGATCAGTAAAAGAAGGAATGTAGGAGAAATTAATCTCTATTATTGATGCCTCTAGTAGCTAGAGGCGATGTTGAGTAACACACTGCTGCATCATCATTCTTCAACGGTTGGGTATGTTGAACTGGATGTCAACTAAATCTTTCTTATACCGTTTAAAGCAAAGATCGGCCGGAGTATATAGTCGATATACCTGAAGAGTTGTCATTTAACTGAAATCCTTACTAGTTCACTTTATTATGTAGTTCTCTGTGTTCTACCAACCCTCTCTTAAGTGGAAGCATGCTAATGCCATACGTTTCTTCTCCAGTCGATAAAACTAAAAACTGTTCGGCCTGTGTTGGGGTAATCTGGTAATCTTGTATTTGTTAGTGCTGAACCGAACCGGTTTCTTTTGGTTCGTATGGTTCAGGCCTTATTATATTAGGGCTGGGGTTTGGCTCGCACGAGTTATGCAACTCGTTTTTCTGATTTTTGGTTTGCTCTCTGCTACGGGTTCTTGAAGCTTCTTGAGGTTTCGTTCATGGCGTTCGTCTTCGGTCACCTGTATCTATGGTTCTAGTTGGTTGTTGGTGATGGAAAGAGAGGGCTTCTGATCGCAAGAGCAAGGCGATCCTTCGATGATCTTTTGAGAACCAGAGATTGTGTATATCAGGTTATATGTTCCTTGCTGTTCTTCTTCTTTAGTCTGTAATCACCCATACCTATAGTGGATTGGATTCACACTCGAGTCCCGGAGAGTAGGCTATGCCGAACTCCGTCATCATGTGATTGTCTTCTCTGATTTTCAATTTACCCTTGTATGATCGGTCCGAAACAATTAGGGCATGAGGAATTTTGATTTCACGATCACAGATTGGCATCAGAGCCATCTCAGTCATGGTCCCTGCTTCGTTTAGGTATTGTGATAACAATTAAATCCTAAATGTGAAGATTGTCTATACGGTTAAGGTTGTCTCAGGTTATTCCTAATTTCTTTATTTTCTTTCGCTGCTGATATCTCTGTTATATGAATGATGATGTTGTTTTTATAGTTTCCATTCAATTTCTGTCATAATTATTAATCGTATGAAACTGATTTTCATCTCATATGATATGTATGTGATATGACTATGATTCGGGTCCTATAAATCTCTGTTAGATCTTGTCATATAACTGTGGTATGCTCTGTTAAGCTGATTATAACCTGTTGGGTGACAATCTGAGTATAGGTAGATGATTCTGATATGATTATGGCTTTAATTAATCTCATTTAATCTTGAATTTCTCATTATACTATATGCTGTCTAATTTTCTGTGTTAGTATTGATCTAATACTTGGTATGTATTGATCTGTGGTGTTAACATCTGATTATTAGGCTGCTGTTTTTATAACTTGTATAAACTGAGATTATTCTTTTTTTTTGTGATTAATTAATATTGATTATTTAACACTTTGTTAGAATAATCTTCATTTTTCAGAATTGATTAATCAGTATTGTGAATTGGATTCTTATATACTGATTAGTGGTTTTGGACCGGGTTCAAAGTGGAGCCAAGAAAGGGTTTAAGTCTACCAGGGGAGGATACACCTCCCAGTGTGGTTAGTGTTATAACCACAGGTTCTAGTAGAGTTGTAGGACTAGGGAGGGACCCTAGTTACCTAAGTTTGGATACTCCTATGGGGGGTTCCAGGGTAGGCATTGAGAAGTTCGATGGCACTGGGGACTTTGGGATTTGGAAGAGGAAGGTTCGAGCCTTAATGGCTCAACAGAAGCTCCTAAGATCAATTGATGACCCAGATGCTTTCTTTGAAAGTATTGATCCAGTCTTGAGGACTGAAGTGATGGAGAATGCAATTGGTTGCATGCTCTGGAACATCACAGATGGGGTCATCAGGTGTCTTGATGATGAAGACAACACCCCTATAAAAGTTTGGAATAAGCTTGAGCAGATATACCAGAAGAAGAATCTAGGTAACAAAATTTATTTGAAGGAGAGGTTGTATGGGTTTAAGATGGACCCTACAACTACCCTTGACAAGAACCTAGATATATTTAAGAAGCTTATTCAAGACTTAGCCAATACAGGTGAAAAGACTAAATTGGAAAATCAGGACTTGTCTATTATCCTATTGAATTCATTACATAATGATTACCTTGTTGTGAAGAACTCAATCAAATATGCATGTCAAAACATTTCCCTAGAACAATTGATTGATGCCTTAAAGAATAGGGAGTCTGAACTATTGGCTTCTGGTAAGACTAAGGGCAATGGGGAAAACCTGTTTGTAAAGGGCAAGGGCTCTTACAAACAAGGGAGACCAAAAGGAAAGGGAAAAGTAATTGAAAGCCATGAGTCTAACAATAAGAATAATAATGGGAACAACAAGTCTGATACAAACCTCAAGAGATGCTTCTTTTGCAAGAAAGTAGGACATTTTAAGAAAAACTGTTTTGCTTATAAGAGAAAAATGAAGGAATTGGAGAATACCCATTCTGATATGCCTGGACCCAAGAATGGTCAAGCCAATGTCTATGAAGACATCAGTGAGGTGCTTACCATTTCTGAGGTTAGTAGGCAAGAAGGATGGATTTTAGATTCAGGTTGTACATATCACATGTGTCCACACTTACACTGGTTTACACACTTGTCTGAGTTGAATAATGCCAAAGTTATGATGGGTAATGATGATTTATGTGATGTAGTTGGTATTGGTTCTGTTGAATTGTTAAATCACAATAAATCTGTTTTTACCTTACATGATGTTAGATACATACCTGACTTAAAGAGAAACTTGATTTCAATTAGTAGCCTTGACAGTGCTGGGTTTGTAACTTGTATCTCTGGGGGTAGTCTTTCTGTATCTAAGGGATCTCATGTATGTTTAAAGGGCATTTCTCAGTCTGGTTTGTATGTTTTTGATGGTAGTACATTCCTTAATAATATCTCCAATACTTGTTGTCTGTCAAGTGAATCAAATATCACTAGTGTGTGGCATGCTAGGCTAGGACACATAAGCAATAAAGGAATGCAAGCTCTAAGTAAACAAGGCCTGTTTGGCAAGGATGTCATTGATAACTTAGAGTTTTGTGAGTCATGTGTCTTAGGTAAGCAGCACCGGTTAAGCTTTGGAGCTGGGTCTCACTTATCTGGGGATATATTAGAATATGTACATGCTGATTTGTGGGGACCTGCTTCAGTCTTGTCTTATGGTAGAAACTCTTATTTCTTATCCCTTGTTGATGACTACTCTAGGAAAGTGTGGATCTTCTTATTGAAGACCAAGGATGAAACTTTTGAAAAGTTCAAGTATTGGGTTGCTTTGGTAGAAAACTTGAGTGAAAGGAAAGTCAAAACATTAAGGACTGACAATGGATTAGAATTTGTTAATGAAATGTTTAATGGATTTTGTAATGATAAAGGGATTCAAAGGCATAGGACTGTTAAATACACCCCTCAGCAAAATGGTATTGCTGAAAGAATGAATAGGACAATTTTAAACAAGACTAGATGTATGCTCATCAGTTCAGGGGTACCTAAGGGTTTCTGGGGTGAAGCTGTTACAACAGCTGTTCACCTAATCAATAGGAGTCCCTCTGTTACCTTAGGGTTTAAAACCCCTGAGGAAATGTGGTGGGGTAAACCTCCCAGTCTTAGTTACCTCAGGGTATTTGGGTGTGAATCCTTTGCTCATCAGAGTATTGGAAAATTAGAACCCAGGAGTAAAAAGAGCATTTTTCTAGGTTATCCTGAGGGGGTGAAAGGATACAAGCTATGGGATAGGACTGTGCCTGGTGTTAAGACCTTTATTAGTAGGGATGTTCTCTTTAGGGAGAGTGTGTTCCCTTGTCTTTCCATTGACAATACCAACTTGAATCCACTTGATCAAAGAATGACAGACTTCACTCAATTTGATTTAGGGCAGGCTGATGTTTTCTTAAGTCCTGCTCAGATTCTTGATTCTAGTATACCAAAAGTACCCTTGACTTCCCCTCAACCTAGCTCTGGTAATAAAGAGTCTGAGGTTGTAGTTTCTGAGAGTGAGAGTGGGCCATTGCCCTCTCCTGAGTCTTCTACTGGTGAGGTGGAAGAAGTTCCTGATCTGAGTAGTTACCAATTGGCCAGGGATAGAGTTAGGAGAATGATTAGGCCACCTAGAAGGTTTGTAGCCAACTTTGCACATGAGACTGATATTTCTGTCTCTGATATTGGGTTAGAAGAACCTAGTTCCTATGAAGAAGCTTTGGGTTCCAAAGATAAAGATTTATGGGTTCAAGCCATTAATGATGAATTAGATTCATTAAATAAGAACCAGGTTTGGGAATTAGTTCAGAAGCCCAAGGATCAAAGGTTATTACCTTGTAAGTGGATATTTAAAATCAAAGATGATGGAATTGATAATTCCAAAAGATATAAGGCCAGACTTGTTGCAAAAGGTTTTGTTCAAAGAGAAGGGGTGGATTATGATGAAATTTTCTCTCCGGTTGCCAAGTATAAGACTATAAGGTTGTTGTTGTCCCTTGTTGCTCAGAACAAAATGACAATAGAGCAATTGGACGTGAAAACTGCCTTTCTTCATGGCAATTTAGAAGAAAGGATATATATGCAACTACCTTTAGGCATCTCGGCAGCTGGAGATGAATCACAAGCTTGCTTGTTGAAGAAATCTCTCTATGGACTTAAACAGGCTCCTAGGCAATGGAATAAACGTTTTGATTCATTTGTGTTGAGTGTAGGGTTTAAGAAAAGTGTTTATGACAGTTGCCTATATTTTCTCATTTCAGATTCTGTTGTGTTATATCTTATACTTTATGTTGATGATATATTGATTGCTTGTGTTGATTCTAGTCTTATTCAAGATGTTAAGAACAAGCTGAAATCTGAATTTGAGATGAAGGAACTTGGGACAGCCAAGAAAATTTTAGGGATTGAGATTCATAGGGATAAGGGGGAGGATACTATGTTCATTGGTCAGAGGTTATATTTATTGAAAGTGCTTGAGAAGTTTAACATGCTTGATTGTAAACATGTAAATGTTCCTTTAGCTTCACATTTTAAACTCTCAAATGATCATTGTCCTAAGAATAATTTTGAAAAAGATGAAATGTCAAAGATCCCTTATTCTAGTCTTTTAGGTTCTCTTATGTATCTTATGATATGTACTAGACCTGATATTGCTCATGCTGTTAGTGTATTGAGTAGGTTTATGTCTAACCCTGGTAAAGAACATTGGCTTGCTCTTAAGTGGCTTTTAAGGTATTTGAAAGGTACTGTTCATAAAGGTTTAGTGTTCAAGTCCACACCTGGTGATCTTATTCTTGAAGGATATACTGACTCAGATTATGCTAGTAATGTAGATAACAGGAAATCATTATCTTCTTATTTCTTTCTGTTATCTGGTAATTGCATCAGTTGGAAGGTGCAACAACAGCCTATAGTTGCTCTGTCCACTACAGAGGCTGAGCTTGTTGCTGCATCTGAATGTGTTAAAGAAAGTATATGGTTGAATGGTTTGTTATGTGAACTTGGTATTTTGAAGATTAAACCTGTTGTCTTTGTTGATAACCAGAGTGCTATCTTCTTATGTAAGAATCCTGTTTATCATGATAGAACCAAACATATAGACATTAAATACTTCTTTCTCAGGGATAAAATAACTGATGGTTCACTTTTAGTTGAAAAGGTAAGTACTGAGCATAATCCTGCAGACTGTGGTACTAAGTCATTGCCTCTTTCTAAATTTTTACATTGTCTTGATTTGTTGGGAATTGGTGATGTTGTCTTTTAGTACATATGTTCTGTAAGTTTTTGAGTTGTATATTACTTGTTTTATATTGTGGTGTGTGTCTTGTGGTTATTTGTTTGTTTATTAGGTTTTGCATTTGTTGCAGTTTTAGGGGAGATGCTGCCCAAATTTTTATAACTCTTATTCTGTTTATCTCAGTTTTGGGATATATGCCTGGTGTGTGCATGTGTGCTCTTCATTGTTGTATGAGTGAGTTATGAGTTATGAGTTATGTTTAGGGTTTTCTCTACCTGGTGCAGTCTGTTGCATGGTATATCTGCATGGAGTCATTAGTGTTGCATGGTTAGTGTGTCTAGGTATTTTGCATATTTTTTATTTGTTTTGTACTATGTTTTTCCTTTTGTCTTGTGTGTGCAGGTATACGTGGACGATGACGGTCGCATCCAATTCACTATAGTTAGTTCTTTTGGGGATACATATTAAGGGGGAGAATGTTGGGGTAATCTGGTAATCTTGTATTTGTTAGTGCTGAACCGAACCGGTTTCTTTTGGTTCGTATGGTTCAGGCCTTATTATATTAGGGCTGGGGTTTGGCTCGCACGAGTTATGCAACTCGTTTTTCTGATTTTTGGTTTGCTCTCTGCTACGGGTTCTTGAAGCTTCTTGAGGTTTCGTTCATGGCGTTCGTCTTCGGTCACCTGTATCTATGGTTCTAGTTGGTTGTTGGTGATGGAAAGAGAGGGCTTCTGATCGCAAGAGCAAGGCGATCCTTCGATGATCTTTTGAGAACCAGAGACTGTGTATATCAGGTTATATGTTCCTTGCTGTTCTTCTTCTTTAGTCTGTAATCACCCATACCTATAGTGGATTGGATTCACACTCGAGTCCCGGAGAGTAGGCTATGCCGAACTCCGTCATCATGTGATTGTCTTCTCTGATTTTCAATTTACCCTTGTATGATCGGTCCGAAACAATTAGGGCATGAGGAATTTTGATTTCACGATCACAGCCTGACATGTGCGACTGCTGTGTAGGACAACATACAATGTGTTTTGGTGTTAGCCTCCAGTTTTCAACTACGAAATTCCTAGAAAGAGGATGTGATATACAACTTCAAAAGAAAATTTTGAAGAAGTGCAAGGATCTGTCACTGCTCAGCAAGAATTTGTTGTCCCTTCATTCAGATAGTTCTACTGATACCAAGCCAGCATGTACGAGGATTGGTTGTGCATCCCTGGATGGAAGCTACAGGTGAATCAAGGGAGAAACTCCTGTAGCTTATCTTAACGGGTGAAGCTGACCCCGTTCTCAAAGATGGAATTTGTAAGACTCAGAAAGCATATCTTGCATTTCATATTCATCATCAGGAAATAGCAATAAAAAAAAAGTACCCAGGTGGCCAGGTTACAACACGAAAACTCTCGCTTCAGGCACTCCATTTCTCACGACCTTCTATTAACTTGCTTAAATAAAAAACCCTTCTACCAACAACTACTAAATTCTACCTTCCCCACTACATAGACCCACAACTGCCTGACCGACCCTCGCCTGTGCATGCATATTACTAGGGAGAAAAAGAAAAAAAGAATGCAGTGGTGCGCCTACATGAACCGTGCAAGTTCTTAACAATAAGCTTGAACTTGCTCTTCCGAAAACAGCTTCCCACCTGACAAGCCTACAGCAGTTGTTACTGCTGAAGCTTGCTACAAGATTGAAGTTGAGCTTCAGCTTTGTTTGTGAAAACAGTTTCCAGCCTAGACACCCGAGCAAGTCCAATAATCAGTAACCATACTGGAGAAACAAAATAAGGTAATGGTATTGGAATTCGAAGCACCATACTTACCTGGTTGAACATTTGTAATATATGGTTTCAGGTGACTTATAGGTGCGTGCATTGGCAAACATCCTCTTGACATCCGCAACAAACATCTCAAATGTCACATAATACCGATCCACTCCACTGTATAACTCAAAATATAGGAAATGAATTGAAGAGGAAAGTTGGAAAAGGAAAAGATGAGAGTTTTGGTATCAAAGTTAATAAAAAAACCAGCATAGATCATTATTAAAATTTGTGAGATAATTGAAAGGATTTCATGATTAAGAAAAATATTTGACCAAATCCTTGATTTAAACCTACTCGTAATCGGTCACCTCCTTCAGTTAACAGGCCCTCGGGTTCTCTTTAGAACACTTGCAGCCATGGCTGACAAGCATGGGCCAGCCCTCACAGTCCGATTCGGTGTCCATCGAACACTTGTCATCAGCAACTGGGAGTTGGCCAAAGAGGTCTTCACCACTAACGATAAGGCTCTTGCAGGTCGTCCAAGAAGTGCCTCAATAAATCAATTGACCTATTATTATGCAATGATCGCTTTTGCACCCTATGGGCCTTATTGGCGTGAAGTACGCAAGTGGGTGGTTGTCGAGCTACTTTCAAACGGCCGGGTCGAGTCCATTAAGAACGTTATATATGCATATATCAACAGTTCTATATACTAAGGATCTATATGGGCTTTGGGTGAGAAACAGCAAGAACCAAATCAAGGTTGAGATGAATAGACTGTTTCAAGGAATAACAATGAATATTATTCTCAAGGTGGTTGCGGGGAAACGATATCTTAGTATTCTCCATGCTGAGTACAATGAAGAGATCCAGAGGATCCGAACTACCATTGAATTTTTTTTAGATTTAAGGTGTCTCGGTAGCTTCAGATGTGCTTCCCAGCTACCTATCATGGTTGGATTTGGATGGAAAACAAAAGGCGATGAAGAAATTTGCGAAGGAGTTGGATGTGCTTACCGAGAGCTGGCTCCAAGATCATCAAAGGAAGAGACTTTCCAAGGAAGCTAAAGGTGATGATGAGCAAGATTTCATAGATGTGCTGCTTTCAATTCTAGAAGAAGATTCTCAATTATACGGCTATGATCGTGATACAGTTGTGAAGGCAACTGTTCTAGAAGAAGATTTCTTGTTTTCTGCATTTTATAGTCATGGATCGTGCTACAGTAGTGAAGGCATCGGTGCTGTTGGGAAAATCTGCCGTTGAATGACACTTTTTGTCCTTTTGTTTTGAACTCCAACATTTGGGCCTTTTTTTTTGGGGGGTAGCGCTGCCCCCAGCAATCATTTATAGTTGAAACAACTAATGATAAGAGTGTCTCACATCACAAGAATGCCTAAGGCACTTAGAAACCAACTACTTAGAGTTCACTAGAATCCATTGAGAGTTGACTCTATGTGACAAGTTTCTAGTGTGTCTTGGACGTCCTTGTACAAGGACATGATCCAGACTTGCTAAGTTCATTATTGAAGTGGAAAAGTGGCTCTCACATGGAGTCCACTAGGGGTGTAGGTTTGGCCCTAACAAGCCTGAACCTAATCTGCAGGCTTACCTTGAGCCTTAGCAAGGTTTTGGCTCAAAATTTGAGCCTTGAGGTAGGGTGTGGGCTAGCTCATGGTAGCCCTAATTAGGGTCAAGGGTCAAAGCTGAGTTAGTATTAGAGCCAAAGGTCAAGGTCACGTCCGACCTTGTAGGGTTTGGGTCAAGGTTGTGCTAAGATAGTTAGGGCCTGGTTTGAGAAGTGTGATTACTTTATCGAGTATCTTGGATATCCTTGTAGAAGGACATGCTGGGGCAGCGGCCTTAAATTATAGTGTTGGCTTTGAATTGTTTCAAATGCATGTTCAACTCTTCCCATTTGGTAGATAAGTCTCAAAAATTTACAAGGGATGTAAGGAGCAATGATAGCTTTTCAAGATTCATTATGTTCAAAATCCTAACATGATTTATTTTGCTATAAGGTGCAACCTATTAAGAAAATAAAGAAAAAGGAGTACAAATTAAAACCTGTATGGGCAACTAATAAAAGAGATCCTTGCTAAGTATCTTTAGCACCCCCCCCCCAACCCCCCCCCCCCAAAAAGGAGAAAAAAAGATCCTCACATATTCATACCAAAGAAATAAATTGGCATATGTTTTGTAGAATATAATTGCAGCTGCCATGGGCGGTCGGGTGCTGGCACATAAAGTCTTGAGGCTCGGGTTATACTGGCCCAAGGTACAAGAAGATGCCATGGAGTACGTTCGACATTGTAAAAATTGCCAAGTTCATTAAACAGTAACAAAGCAGCCTACAACAACCCTAACATCAATTCTCACCCCAATTCCATTTGCAATGTGGGGAATTGACTTAATGGGAAAATTTGCAAAGGCATCAGGAGGTGGGGAGTACCTGATTGTAGCAATCAATTACTTCACCAAATGGGTTGAGGCAACCCCCTTGGCTTCAATCACATAAAAAAGGATGGAAAAGTTCGTGTTGGAATCAATCATACACATGTTTGGGATACCAAAGATTCTCGTAATCGATCATGGAACACAGTTCGACAATCCCTAATTCAAGCAATTTTGCAATACATACATGATCGAGCACCGTATGTTCTTGGTGGCATATCCCCAGAGCAACGGACAAGTCGAAGTGACCAACCGAACTCTGCTGGAAGGGATAAAGAAGAGACTGGAGTCTGACAAAGCATTATGGGTTGAAGAACTCCCGAACGTCCTATGGGCATATCAAACGACAGTTTGTACATCAACGGGGGAGTCACCATTCAAGCTAGCTTATGGATCAGAAGCTCTAGCTCCTGTGGAAGTAATGGCAGGAACTCTCAGGGATCGAGAATTTGAAGAAAAAGGCAAATGAGCAAGGCTTGTTAGATAGCCTAGAGCTATTAGATGAGGTTCGAGCAAAGGCTATCACCTTAATACAACATTACCAAAGAAGGATAGCCTCTCACTATAATGCTTGGGTGAAACACCAACAATATTGTTCGGGAGATCTTGTCCTTAGAAACACTCTAGCCTCAGATCCACGTCACCAAAGGAAATTGGATCCATCCTTGGAAGGACAATATATGATAGTGAAGCCAGTCGATTCAGGAGCTTACAAACTAAAGGATCTGGCAACCAATCTTTCTGATGTAATACGCATCATTTTTCCAGATCCCAATCCAAATTTTCAAGCACTGAATCCTTTCAAATGGAGGGCATATATGGAACGATCAGGTCTTCATCTTCAATTCAAAAGGCATCAGTAGCATTGATTATGGGGCATCGGGTATATGCCCGAATGAGTCCTCTAAAAGGTTAAGGAATTCGAAAGAATTCTGAAGTACGTTGATTATAGGGCATCGAGCGTATGCTCGAATGAGTCCTCTACAAGCTTAAGGAATTCGAAAGAATTCTTAAGTACATTTATTACGGGGCATTGGGCGTATGCCTGAATGAGTCCTCTAAAAGCTTAAGGTATTCGAAAGACTTCCTTAGCAAAATAACGTTGTTCGGGGAATCGGGCGTATGCCTTTGGGTTTGGGCTAACTAATGGTTTAGGCTAACGGTCTATACTCGGGTTGACTAATGGTTTGGGCTAATAATTTATGGTATGCAAGAAAATAGCAAAAAGAAATAGTTAAGCATCCTGCAATAAGAGCCAAAATTCTATGGAAAACAAAATTTGTTATTGATCAATTCCCATTAAAAAATGAGAAGTCATTCCAAGTTAACTTATTTAACTTGATATGCAAAGACATACCTCTTGATTGGATAAATATTTACTTAATTTAAACAAACTTGGTACATTCAATTGGGCATTCATACTTAATCCTTCTAATTGTCCTTTACAAGTAGTAGAAGACTATTTGATCTTTGAATTCATACTCAATTTTTTTGATAATCTATACCAACTACCTAGTGGTAATACAATGGTTCAAACAATATTTAATGTAAAACTATATAACGGGTTGTAAACTATTTACAACGGGTTGCGGTTCGGGTATATGCCCGAATGAGTCCTCTAAAACCCTTAAGGAATTCGAAAGCAATTCTTACACCCCTAAGTACGTTGATTACGGGGCATTGAGCGTATGCTCGAATGAGTCCTCTAAAAGCTTAAGGAATTCGAAAGAATTACTAAGTACGTTGATTACGGGGCATTGGGCGTATGCCCAAATGAGTCCTCTAAAAGCTTAAGGAATTCAAAAGAATTCCTAAGTACGTTGATTACGGGGCATCGGGCGTATGCCCGAATGAGTCCTCTAAAAGCTTGAGGAATTCGAAAGAATTCTTAAGTATGTTGATTATGGGGCATCGGGCGTATGCCCGAATGAGTCCTCTAAAAGCTTAAGGAATTCGAAAGAATTCCTAAGTACGTTGATTACGGGGCATCGGGCGTATGCTCGAATGAGTCATCTAAAAGCTTAAGGAATTTGAAAGAATTCCTAAGTACGTTGATTACGGGGCATTGGGCGTATGCCCGAATGAGTCCTCTAAAAGCTTAAGGAATTCGAAAGAATTCTTAAGTACGTTGATTACGGGGCATCGGGCGTATGCCCGAATGAGTCCTCTAAAAGCTTAAGTAATTCGAAAAAATTAATAAGTACGTTGATTACGGGGCATCGGGCGTATTCTCGAATGAGTCCTCTAAAAGCTTAAGGAATTCGAAAGAATTCCTAAGTACGTTGATTACGAGGCATTGGGTATATGCCCGAATGGGTCCTCTAAAAGCTTAAGGAATTCAAAAGAATTCCTAAGTACGTTGATTATGGGGCATCGGGTGTATGCCCGAATGGGTCCTCTAAAAGCTTAAGGATTTCAAAAGAATTCTTAAGTACGTTTAAGGTTCGGTCTTATAGCATTTGACTTTATAAGCCAAGAGATATAAACAAGAGTTCATTGATGAAAAAGCCCGAATGGCGGGCCAACCCTTATAAAAGTAAAAGGAAAAAGAATCCAAAATACAACTTACCTTATAAATTTCTAAAAAGAAGATTACAAATATGCGGGAGGATCATCAACTTGGTCTTGGGCAAGATCGGGAGTTTGACCTTGGGCAGCTGGGTCTACAGTCTCCTTCGGGGCAGCATTGTCTTCTACGGTTTCTCTCTTGGGAATCATTGGAGGCTCATCACTGAGGTAACCTTCGATATTCGGGTTAGCAGGAGCAAGGTTGTCCTTCTTAGAAACCTAGTCCGGGATAGCCAGCCCCAGTTCTTCGAAGGTCTCTTCATAAATA
The DNA here is from genome assembly GCF_041222555.1 of Hakea prostrata. Classification (NCBI taxonomy): domain Eukaryota; kingdom Viridiplantae; phylum Streptophyta; class Magnoliopsida; order Proteales; family Proteaceae; genus Hakea; species Hakea prostrata. The sequence goes on along the minus strand of NC_142600.1, from coordinate 24,715,363 downwards.
ATGTTCGCATGTTGCTCGATCAGGTATGCAGGATCCCTCGTTAGAATGCTCTTCCAAACCTCGTTGATACCAGCCCGATAAGCCACCAAGTTGTAAAGAGATAGCAAATCTGCAAAAGGTTTATCGTTTAGGTATTTTTTTAGGGCAGGATTTCCGAATGTTCGGACTCAAGTTTGCGGGGCCCGAAGGATTAACAGACATCAACTTATCCTCCAAATCCAACTTCTCCCGAGTGAGGCTCTTGATCTTTGCCTCCTAAGTGGAAACAACAGTCCTCAGCTGGCCCAACTCATCCATCTCCTCCAATCGGGACTTGACCACCAATAGTTCCCCTACAGAAGTGCGGAGTCGGGCACTCTCCTCTATCAGCTTTGAGACCTCTTTTTGCTTGGCCTCAGCAAGGGCATCGCTATGCTTAGCCCAAGCGCTGAGGCAACCTATCCTTAGATTCGCTTCCATCTAGAGATGGAAGTGCTCTGTGAGGACCCTGCATTCAAAAGATGATAGGGAATAAGACAACAAGTAAAACAGAAAAAGAAATTTAAGTACATAAGGTTTGAGATTCGAGACAAACCTAATGTTGGAATTCACCAGTTCCTCATCGGACATGGTGTTTAAGGCCTCCCGATCGCCAGAAGCCCGAGCATTGATAGCCCAATCAATGGACGCTTCTGTGTCTCGTGATGTGATCCCGAATCTTCAGCTTCTAGTTGGGGACATAAACCTCCCCTTGGTTGGTTCACGATCGAGATTAAGAAAACCAAGCCAAGCATCCGGACAGGGGCCATCTCCCGAACGCTAGGCCTGGGGGCAAGTGATACGAAGAAAATTAAACCGAACCCGATCCGTCCGGGTTTGAGTCTTAAGGCCCGATTGGACCACGATCGGGACTAGTCTTGACCTAATCTCTACAAACACAGGAGCCGTCCGACGGTTACAAGTCACGAACGTGATCCCAAATCTTACGGGATACGTAACTAAGTTATAGGAAGTAAGTGCCATCGAGGTGGATGGGAATCATGCTAAGATTGGCAACTAACCATGATCCCGAATATCAAGGGTAAAACCCTACAATCAGACGGTCACCAACGAGGATCACGAACCCATCCAACGTTTGAGAATCACGGGTAAAATCTATCTAAACGAGTGACCTACTCGCATACGAGGTATCTGAATCGTTTCCAAAACATTTACATTCATTCTTTACTCTGCGATTAGTCAGAGTTGTGATTAAGTTCATTTGCTAACTTAGCCTTTGGAGGTGGCTTCCCGACCCCCATGGTTGGGCCATTCCTAATATTGTTTTGCATATCATCTTCACATATCTCAAGATTGAGCAGATTTTGGACGCATCAAGTTGTATCCATATCAATTAATTGGATTTCTTTACGTGTATATACATATATCCCTAAAATTCAAAGTTGGGATTGATATATTTTGTATCCCTAGATTTTGATGTGCTATCAACATATTTAATAGCACATCATGGGTTATCAAAGCTTAATTATTCTGATTTGCTTTAGTGGTGAATCAATTCGACAAAGGAAACGCGTTTGGACTCACTTAGAAGTTTCCCAAATTTTAAATTTGTTGAAAAAAAATCAACTCAAAGCAATCTATTGAATATATATATATATATATATATATATCATACTACTATTATAAAAGCACGAACTGATGAAGGATGGCTACATTTCACTTCCCAAAACACCCCTATCTTCTAAAACTACTAAACCTTTAAGTAATCAAAAAAGAATATCCAAAAATGTAATTTGCCAAATTACTAAACGAGATTTAAAATTTTAAACAGTTAACTAAATCGTGTGCTGACAAAACCCAAAATCGTGATTAATCATAAGTTAATTTAAAAAATCAATGATCATGATTAGAAATAATAATATTAATGGCGGAAATTTAAACATATTTAAACATCCAACTAATAAAACTTCAAATTAAAATTGCTATTAATAGGAATGAAAACTTTATGAGAAAGTTTAGGGATTCAAAAATAAAATAAAATGATTATGATTAGATATAATAAAATTGATAGTTGAAATTTTAAATGAGATTTAAATTTCAATTGATAGTTGAAATTCTATAATAATAAATTAACATAAATCTACGGTTACACTACTCCACTAAAAGTAGTTAAAACACTCCACTAAAATGCAGTATACATTTCACTTCCCCAAACACCCCTACCTTCTAAAACTACTAAACCTTTTAAGTCATCAAAAAAGAATATCCAAAAATGTAATTTTCCAAATAACTAAATGAGATTTATATTTCCAAACAATTAACCAAATCGTGTGCTGACAAAACCCCAAATTGTGATTTATCATAAATTAAGTTAAAAAAAATTAATTATCATTATTAGAAATAATAATATTAATGGCAGAAATTTAAATATATTTAAACATCCAACTAATAAAACTTAAAATTAAAATTGCTATTAATAGGAATAAAAACTTTATAAGAAAGTTTAGGGATTCAAAAATAAAATAAAATGATTATGATTAGATATAATAAATTGATTGTTGAAATTCTAACGAAATTTAAATTTCCATTGATAGTTGAAATTCTATAATAGTAAATTAACATATATCTACGGTTACACTACTCCACTAAAAGTAGTGAAAACACTCCACTAAAAGCTGTTTGCATTTTACTTCCCAAAACTCCCCTACCTTCTAAAACTGCTAAACATTTAAGTCATTAAAAAAGAATATCTAAAAATGTAATTTGCCCAATAACTAACCGAGATTTAAATTTCCAAACAGTTAACTAAATCGTGTGCCGACAAAACCCCAAATCGTGATTTATTATAAAAATAGAAAATTATTTTTAATACATTACCGGATATGCGTGGTCATTACTAGTATATATATGAAAAACTTTTAGATAATGGAACACGTTTAGCTCTTCTCCATGGAGGGAATCTTCCTGGAAGGCTGGAAGTACCCAGTGAACTATTAGACGCAGTCACCTGTCTTAAGCTGATCCAATGACTATGAAAAAATGCCAATTTCTATCCACTAAAATTAGTGGGAAAAAACTAACGGTGTCTATCACCTTAAAAAATTATAATAAAACAAACTCCATTAATGTGGTTGAATTTGAAACATTTGAAACTCCATTAGACGTGTGTGAATAAGCAGAACACATCTTGTCTTGGGACGACTATCCAAAATCAGATTAAAGAACAATTCAAGAACAGGAACAATGACCGCAGCATTTGCTCAAGAGCAGCAACCGTTCCTTTATTATTTTGGTCTTTAACAATCTGTGGCAAGGATTCAATAATCTTTCTTAAGTTGCAAAAAACAAATTGAAAGCACTTTCGGCAGCTTATCAAAAAGAGCCTCTGAATGGACAATGAAATACCGGAGATGGGTTTTAGAGGATAGAAATTGAAATTTTATCATAGCCGTTAGATCAGTATAAAAAAGATGCCTAAATTATTGAGTTTCTCACTAGGCATTTCCAAATCCAAAAGAAACTTCCTTTTAATAAAAAATCTAACAGTAGATATTTAGAACCATTCAGCTAACACATTCACCCGTCCGTTCAGCTACCACCTTTCCAATACTTAATTATAATTTGTCTACGATTACATATAAAGGGGTGATTGTGTGCTCGTGGGTATGATCTCGATATGTATTCCACAACTTGTGGTCTCTATTTGCATGGTTACCGAATTTTGTATTCCTAGATTGAGATTTCAATACAAATGTGGGTAAGGTTTTTTCTATTATTTCACGTGAACTCGATATAAAATTTAGTTGTTGTGATTATAAACATATTTACCCTAACTTCTCAAATTCAGGTCAAACAGTATATCATCTAAAATGATCAGGCACCTCAGGCCCGTTTTGGTGTTGATTCAGAATATGACTGGACAAGATTAAGTTCCATATACTTAAAAAGGGAGGATTTTTATTATTATTATTTTTTTACTTGGTTAAAAAGAGAGTGTGAGCCTGGAAGTCATTAATTAGAAAAGGGTTGGGTAAGGATAAACTAATATCTAAAGCAATATAATGCCCGCCAAGGCACCTGCACCACAAGAAATAAGTAGGGAGCCAACGGTTAGGTTAAGCTTAATTAACAGGTAAACAAGTCCGTCACTTACTAAGAAAGAACAAAGTGAACACAAGATCAACTGATGGTGTTTATAACCGAATTCACCAATGCCCACCAAATCTGTCATGCTAGGCAGCCACATCAAGATACATTGTAGTAATTATAATATTTGGATAAATAAAGCATAAGTTAATAGTCAACTTCTTAATTAGAAAAGGGTTGGATGAGGATAACACTAATATCTAAAGCAATAATGCCCGCCAAGGCACCTGCACCACAAGAAATAAGTATAACTTCTTAATTAGAAAAGGGTTGGGTGAGGATAACACCAATATCTAAAGCAATAATGCCCGCCAAGGTACCTGCACCACAAGAAATAAGTATATGTACTTCTTAATTAGAAAATGGTTGGGTGAGGACAACACTAATATCTAATAGGGTAGGAAAAATCACTGAAATTCGGTGGTTTCGGTCAGGGTGAACCGAAACCCTTACCGAAATTCGAACCAGCGATATCTTGCTTTTTTAATCGAAATTTCAGATATGGCGATTTTTCGTGATTTCTCACCAACTCCTCTCTCCTCTCTCATGTCATCTCGGGTTGGGTGCTGCAAATTTAAAAAAAAAAAAAAAAAAATGTATGGTGGTAAAAATTCAAACATGACTAATGTAATTAATGTGCACTTCACCCAAAGGTTTACTTGTGATTCACGTTATTCTACTCTCTTTTGTCTCACCTTCTCTTGTTATTCACGTTAGTGATTCACATAAAGGGTGGCGACATCGGTATCTTTTGGTGGGAATCCTCAGGGGGTTGTTTCCCCCCCCCCCCCCGGGGCCCCCCCCCCCCAAAACAGAGGGGGGGGGGGGGGGGGGGGGGGGGGGGGGGGGCCCCCCCCCCCCCCCCACAAAGGGGGGGGCCCCGTCTTTTCCCCGGCCCTATATTCGACCTCAATTTCCCGATCGCCTAGAACCAAGTAGGTTCGTATACCGAAGTGAACCGTGCTATACCATTGTCTCCCGATGATCAAAAGTCCGCCCAGAAGATCAAGTGGATTGAGTGGTGTCAGGAGATTCATGGTCTAGAGATGGAGTACACAACCATCCTCCAATATTGGGGTCTAGCCCCCGATGAGCTTTTTGAATCTCTATTGAATTTAATAGTTATACTATGGTTCCCGAACGTCTTTCTAACCTTGCTTTTTTGCGTAGTGCCTCCGAAGTACAATTCTGGAGCTATTCGGGCCAATGCCATCAAGGCGATTGTCGCTGCAGAGAAGAGGTCGCCTTGTCTAAAGAGACATGAAACTGAGAAAAATGTTTCTCCTTTCCCAAATCTTGCTCCCAAAGCTCCAAGGGGACTCTTGAGGGTCTCAATTGCTGGAGGTTTGGGAAAAGGAAAAGCTCCTGCTGAAGAGGAAGAAGTTGTCCCTCCTCTTATTCACAGCAAGAGGAAGCACGACTTAGCTGATGATGCTGCTTCAAAGAAACAAAGAAAGAATCAAGAATCGGGGGACATCTTCGTTCCCAAGTGGACCTTGAAAACTATTGATCGGGTCACTCAGGAATATGAGAAGGCTTCTGAATGGGGCTCTCTTAGCTTGATGCCCACTGACTGTCAGGTCTTCGAGTCTCTAAATGATGATGCATTAGTTCATACTTCTACATGGTAACTATCTTTTTCGAATATGTGATTTGTAGAATGTAGAACTTTTCAGATTTCTTAACAAATGCTTGCTTCCTCAGGACAATTGTGGAGGCTTTCCATCGTTATATGGAAGCTATGAATCGGATTGGGCGCCATAGCTCTCGGGTCCAGTACTATGAGGAGCAGCTAGAGTCCGCCATTCAGATGTCGCCGATTAAAGAAAGAAATTCTTACACTCGAAGAAGAGAATGCAAAGGCTGATTGCCTCAGGAGAGATTACGATTTGGCAGTCAGTAAGATTGGAGCCTTAACTCGGGAGGTGAAAAGCCTGGTAGGAATAAACTCTGATTATGAGATGAGGGTTGATGCTTTGACCAAATAAAGAGAAAGAAGATCTTCACAATTCAGTCCTTCCGTCGAAGCTCAAGCATGTTTCCGAAGATACCAGGAAAGCCTGTATTTGGAAGTATATATGCAATGTGCCTTTTAGTGAGTTGATGATTCCTTTCAACACTCAAGCATACAAGGATGGGCAAAATGATGTATTGAAGGCTATTCTCTCAGTCGACTCAACTTTTGACACTACTCCTTTCCATGAGTTTTGTCATCCTGAGGTGTTTGATTCCTTGAAGCTGCCTCTTCCCGAGTGGGCTCAATCTGTGGACGACCCTAGACTAGTTGATCCAGATATGAACTCTATCTTAGTGATTCCCCTCCCCTTGCTCCCAAAGGTGAAGTGGCTCGAGAAGACCGGACTTCTCAAGAACAAGCTGAAGTTGCGGATCCTTCAAGGACTCCTATTCATGAGCCTACTCGAGAATGAACTTTATTGCTCTCTCTCTCTCTCTCTCTCTCTCTCTCTCTCTCTCTCTCTCTCTCTCTCTCTCTCTCTCTCTCTCTCTCTCTCTTTTTTTTTAATTTTTTGTATGGGTCGGCCCCCTCTAGTCGCTTTATGCTCTAATGAAAAGATCTTTCGACGTTACTGCATTTGGAATAGGTTTCATAAGAATTTGGTAATAGTACTTATGATAAATCCACTGGGATTCCCTTTCATAGACATCCGATGAACTTTGAAGCGTTATTCTCGGGAGTCTTATTCAGGCGAGACATGTGCTCCGTACTGAAGTCTTGGTCGTTTTCGAAGTCTACTTCTTGGAAGTCTCATTCGGTCAAAACCGAGGCTTCGTTAGGTCTCATTCGGATGTTCTTGAAGCCTTGTTTTCGGAAGTCTCATTCGGTCAAAACCGACGCTTTGCTAGGAGGTCTCATTCGGATGTTCCCGAAGCCTCGTTTTCGGAAGTCTCATTCGGTCAAAATCGACGCTTTGTTAGGAGGTCTCATTCGGATGCCTCATACCTTTGGGAATTCCTTAGAGTTTCCTTAGGCTTTTAGTTTTTTTTTGTCTTCGATTCCCGTTTTTGTCTTGGGAGAGTCGGTCTGCCTTTACTTCTTTCGATTTTCTGAGTATTACTTCCAGGTTGATTATCCAAAGAAACTCAAACATCCCTTCGCATTTATTGCTTTGATTGACGGTTTGCTTCTCGAGTCGCCCATCCTAGTAACAAGTGCCGAAACTTCCACGTGTGCGCATATGACAAGTGTTTTTACTTTTTGTCAAATCCGAATCGTCATTGATCGCTAGCCGTTGATTTTTACTTGAATGATTGATATTCGAACCGTCGCTCATTCTTGTCCCTTGATTCGGATGAGTCCTAGCCTTATGCTTTATCCTTTGAGGTTATTTAAGCCCTATTCTTGATTTTTACTCTCACTTCATCATTTTACAAACTCATTTGCACTCGAAGCTCTAAAGTTCTTTCTTTGTGAATGATTTTAGTTTCAGAACTCCATTTGGTTGAAGGCTCCACAAGTAAGTACCTTCTCTCTTTGATTAAGTTTGTAGTTTGTTTTGTAATAGCTTTTGGATTTCTTCCTTCAGTTTTTTCTTCTAAGGGTACCTTGAGAGATAACTCTATTACTCCTTTCTACGAGGGTATTGGCCCTGCCAACTAGTCCTATACTTCAGTTTTTGGAGTATCTGGCGATGAGGGGCAGAGTTAGTGTAATGGCTCCACCCCTTAGAAGTCAAAAAGCCAGGTTTAGAATGCTTCGAAGAGAGAACAAGGTGTTCCTCTTTAGTCTCACTATAAGCCGAAACCATAGGCTTTCCCCATTGCTACGAAGACCTGGATTCTTAACTTCACTGACTTGAGTTTATATAATGTTTCTTTCCTTTTTCATAGTGCTTCCAAGATACAATCCCAACGCCATTAGGGCCAACATTGCGAAAAAACTTGCTTCGGCCGAGAAGAAGATCATTCGGACCAGAAAAGGAGGCCGTTACTCCATCCTCCAGAGAGGTTCATACCCCGAAAGAGTTTGTTGCGACCGATCAAGGACCCTCGGTCAGAGGAAAATCTCCTTTAGTCTTAGAGGATGCTACGTGCCTTACTTCCCCTCCGATGAAGAAGAATCAGGAGGCCGAAGACGTTATTTCAAAGAAAAGGCGTCTGGATCCCGACATTGAAGCGTATACGCCTTCCTAGAAGTTGAAAAGGTCTGATTTTTTTACGGGCAATTTTGACAAAGCCTTAGAATGGTGCACCTTTGCTTAGATGCCAGCAAAAAGTAGAGCTTTTGATTATGTTCCCAACGAAGCCTTCGTGAACTCATTAGTAATGTGAGTCCTTTGATTTTATATCTTTTTTCCTTATGAAGTCTCTCTAATTCCTGAACGACTCTTACGATATTGCAGGAGTACTGCTGATAATTTCCACAAACAAGTGGAGTCCGCCTTTCAGATTAGGAGAATGAACTCTAATCTTTGCAGGCTTCGAGAAGAAGCCAAGGTAAAGGACGCCGAGATCGAGTGCCTTCGGGAGGAATCCCAAAAACTTGAAAAAGTTTCCATGGATTTGAATGTTGCAAAGGGGAGTATCCACGGTCTCGAACGGCAAATTGTGAGGCTTTCGGGGGAACTGAAAGAATTTGAAGCAAAGATCACAGAGTTCCAGAATTGGGAATTTCCTTCTAAACCCGAACATGTCCCGGTCGAGGCTCGGAGGGCCTGTATCTTCAAGTATTTAAATAGCAAGCCCTTCTTTGATTTGTTGCCTCCCTTCAATTCTCAAGCTTACCGAGATGGCCAAAACGAGGTTTGGAAATTGATTCTGAAGAGAGATCCGAATTTTGACACGGCTCCTCATTAGAAACATTGTCATCTCGAAGTTTTT